>NW_022196401.1:0-396866 GCF_008641045.1 Pistacia vera
AACTTATGCATAAAGCAAGAATCAAAAGGTAAGGTCGGCGGTCGGCCAACACTCTTTTTGGTACCAGATATACTATGGTTCTATATATAATTATAATAATATCTGGTGGTTGTAGATTTGATTAACTCCAATTAATAGACATTTCTCCTAATTAATGCTTAGCTTAAAGATGATACAAATTTTGTCAACAGTCCTTTAAATTAACATTTCCACTGTTACCAATTCTAAGACCAACCGATATAAAGCCAACATTTAATGAAGCAACCCCCAAAACGTCCGAACACTGTTCTATAATGAAAACAAAATTAGAAAACTTAATGGTAAATTGATTTATTCATCGAATTCAAAACACACCTATAAAGTAGGTGGCAGGGCATGCCCTATTAGATTTCTTGTAAATGAAATGATGCTCTTGCAAAATCCAACGTACAAAATTAAACAAAAACAAAAACCAATCTACATGCTGTGACACGTGTCCACTTTTTACTGAACATAAATAGAATAATACTACACCCACGTGGCAGCAAGTATGATTATTTGAAAAAATTCACATTCAAAAGTATCCGTACTGACACATATCGCACAACTACCGCACGGCCGGAATATCTATTTCCAATATTCCGGCGAAACACCATCGTTTAGCCATAAATAAATAATACAGGAATATATATGTGTTAATTTAATTCATTTGATTTTTCTTTTCTTTTCTTTAAAAAAAGAACCGAGTACAGAGTAACTAGTTACCAACAACAGTGAAGAGACTCGATGGCTTCTCTGTTGCAAAAAAGGTGGAGATCAGCTACGTATTCACATCCGTGATCAAAATCACAACAGATCACCTGAAAAGCTGACCGTCATTTTTTTTTTTTTTTTCTAGCCTACTTTTCTTTTTTCTTCAAACGGGAAATAAAAAATAAAGTTTCCATGAAAAAATGAACATAAAAGAAATTGTTTTTATGATCTCCGATAAACACGCCATTATCTGGGGAAAAAAAAAGTCAGGCGATTTCTTCTGGAGGAAAATTAAGATCGAAACCGAGAATTCTCCTTGGCTTAACATCGTGATGGTTTAAATCAACGATGGATGATGAATCAGAGTCACTTTGGACACTTCCGTTCCCCGCCGCGGCAGCATGGAAACCATAATTCTGATGATGATCGAATCTGAGCCGCTGATACTGCTGATTCTTCATAGCAGCAATAGCATCAAAATAGAACACCTGATTCGCAGGACCGAAAACACCAGCCACGGGCTGAAACGGAAATCTAACGGCGGCGTTAAATCCACCACTACCACCACCCCTTCCACCACCGATATTTAGATCCAAAGGCGAAGAATCAACCATCAGAGCCGGCTCCCGGCTCGATGACTCCACTGTACTACTCTGACTCGGACTCTGATTATTACAAATTTTCTTTGTTACATTCTCACAAGGCAAGGGAAAGTTAGTTTTAGCTTTAGCGCCGCGGAATTCTCGGGCGGCGGCATCGTAAGCTCGGGCAGCTTCTTCCGCGGTGTCAAAAGTACCAAGCCAAACACGGCTCTTCTTGCCGGGATCTCTAATCTCGGCGGCGTATCGGCCCCAGGGCCTCTTTCTCACTCCCCTAAAATGCACCTCTTTAACGTTCCCGCTGTTATTGTTGGTTCCGTAAGGTTTACCGTTAACCGCCGTCTTATCTCTGGGCGCCATTTCGTTAAATGTTTCTCAGGTTAGTATAAGTGTTTTGGTTTCTGTGTTGAGAGAGAAGTAACAAGGTGGGGACGCATGGGAGAGAGGAGGAGGTGAGGTTGGTTATATAGAGAAAGGAGGAGAGAGAATAAAAGGGTGGGGCACAGTCAACGAGGGATTTGACTGTGGGCGGCTGATAAGAGAGAGAGAAAGAGTGTGTGTGGTGGGGTATTATCGTCATGTTGGTTTCCGAATTACGTGGCATGTGGGTTGTCGAGCAAGCAGAAAACCAGATATACTGTATATCAATCAATTCAATTATCTAACGGCTGTAAAACGCAGATTTGATTTCCCACTTCCCACTTCCCTTCCAGCGCGCGTTCATTTACGCAATTAGTTAATATTTTTAATTAATGATTTAAAATTATTAAAAAAAAAAAAAAAAAAAGGGTGCGTGGGTTTGGAGAGAAAGTGGTGGAAAATTAGGCGGTTTGAAAAGTTGTCGGCATAGTCTGCTATCTCGCCGCGTGACTTGGATTAGTTGGTTAGATATTTGGATTTGAGGAGAGAGGAGGCTGCTTGTTGTTTTGCCTTTCTTTCTCTTTCATCTTTTTTCAGGCTTTTATTAAGCCCATGCCTTTATCCCTTTGAACCGCTCGCTTGGACCAACAGGTGTTGCTCATTTACCGATCACAAGGTGCCCCATTTTCATTTGTTCCTTACGCGTGTTCAAGGCAAAAGCGTAGAAAAACCTTCTACTATCCACATGAGTAGTTTCTGACGCCAGTATCAATCTCACCCGACAACTCTTACTTCCACTCCTACCTATATTCCTTGACTTACACGCGCCGCAAATTTACTCTATCCTATTTTTTCGTTAAATGTTCTGATTAATTATTTTAAAACACGAATTTCAAACAAATAAATGATAATTAAAGTAATTACCTATTTTATTTTATACGTTTCGATGATTTCCGTTTTTCATGTTTAAGACAAAATGAGAATGTTGATAATAACTATGACAAGATAATCCTTACTTAGTGGGAAAGCCCTGTGTTAATTGACTGTAAAAGTCCAGCCGTAAAGGCAAGTATTATTATACATTCAGGTGCCCCATTTTCAATCTTCGATTTCGTAGACGGAGTCAGCAGAATTAGTATTAAGTATATATAATTGTTTGGTGGGTGTTGAGAAGATAAGATACAGAGAATCATTCCATAATGGCAATATCTTATCGACATGTATAGAGATACAGAATCCCACAAATAATAAAGAAAAAGCATTGTTGTGTTTCCTAGAACAACCACCGTAGATTTGGCTGCTGCACAGTACAGTGTCCATATCATAACATCTCTCCAGCTTTCACTTTGCAATATATAAATAAATCATTCAGAATATTTTGGCTGCCAGAGGGAAGGTGGGTGGTCCTGGTCCACCACCGCATGTACTTAAGGCTGTGTGCATGAAGGAAGCTACGTGGCAAATAACCAACGGAAATATCGTATATCAGAATATTCTCATGAAACAAAATTATATAAATTAGCTTTCTCTTCGCAACATGAAACACGTTGACCAACAGGTGTCCCCAACTGGTGGCTGTACCTTTTTTTTTTTTTTTAATTTAAGTTTGAAAAATCTTTGATGAATCAGCATGGTGTAGCCACCATTGCAGCAGCTTGTTCGGCAATTTCATGTGCCTTTCATTGTCGTTTACATTATTATTTTTCAATGGGGTGGCACTGGCACAACACTACCAGAATTTTCAGGACCAGGAGTGTGAATGGGGGGTACATGATCAAACTCATCATCCTCCCGCTCTCGCACCGTCCAGGAGTCAATGGGTGAAGATGCTTGATTTTCTTCTGGGAATTAATTTGGCGTGTTGACTATCAATTGAGTCAGACTGTTAAAAGTTGTTTGAACTTCATGTTGACATTCCTTGGTGACAAAGTAAATATATGTATATGCAAACATTCAAACCCTAGACTTGTTCAATCTTTTACTTATGTTGATCATGTATGTTAAACTTGAATGTTTAGGGCATTTTCATGTGGGAAAATAATAGTATAAAGAAATTCTTAAGATATTTAGAGGCTAATTTCTTGTGTTCATATTGAGTTTTCACATGATAACTCATTACAGTACATTGAAAGGATTAGACTCTACGCAAGCTTTTGACTTTGCTCATTCGTTTGGCATATGTTTGGGCAAGAGTAGGGCCGTTTTCCTTGCACCTTCTTGTCACAAATGGTTTTACTGGTTCTACGTTGCATATAAAATCTATATGTAGCTCCATTCTTTCTTCGTATCAATTTTGAAAATTTGAAATGACTGTTTCTTTTAGCTTATATGATATTATATTTTATTTGATCGCTGGGTAGGTCTAATTTTTAGTGAGATCGCCTCCACTTTAGTCGCAAAATTCCAATATAGACTGAGCTGGACTTTCATTTGAATGAATTCATTTGAAAACATTATTGAATTAAAGTATTATATAAGCTTTACTTTTGCACTGTACTACTGATCATGAGCCTTATAATACACGTAAACTATATATAGATATAGAACATCCAGAAAGTTGGCGAGATTATATTTGATACAAACACCTAACCCAAAAAAAAAAAAAAAAAAAAGTAAAAATTATCAACTTAATTCACTGAACCTAGCCGCTCATCATCAACACTGTGTATGAGATTGATATCATAAAATCTAACTTGCCTACCACAGAATTAAGAACCGGCTTAAGCTTCAAACAAGAACTTGTCCAAGTCCAACTGATGTTTGTTCAATCAGTTTGGCTTCTAGTGTGTTGAAACTTGATTAGCCACAGTGACCTTGGCTCTTTCGTGGAAGCTACAATGGGAAATTGGCTGAAGTTGAAAAACGTTGGCTTGTTAGGTATGATTTCCTTTGAAAACAATAAGCTTTTGACTGTTTCTACAATCTTCAATTCTATACTACTTGTTGAGGCTTAAACATAAACTACGTTAGATTATTTAGAAATTAGAAGCCTTGACCCAACATAGAGTAAACGTTGGTTTTAAATCTTTTCAATACAGCTGACTTTCGTTGCAGGCACCTTAAATGCCGTCCTCAAACCCTTAAAACAAATTTATTTTTAATTTAACTTTTAGATAAGGTAATCAAAGTCCACTCTGAAATATCTAATCATCTGGACTCTGGCCGATTCTCTGCTAATAACTAAATTATTGTCTTCTCAATCCAACTCCTAGGGTTAAATCTTCCATCATTATGATATTACCGTTTAATTGGTCCAAAGGACATCACCATCAAAGGTTCTGTTAAATTACTAGTAGGGAAAAGAGAAGCGTTGATAACAATAATTCCCCCGAGGTATCATTAAGTAACGATATTTCCTTGTACTTAGAGAAATAACAGAAATCCCCCTATTGTTAATCTATTGGTATTAAAATAAAATGTATAGTGATAATTAAGTAAAGAGTAAATGACATATTCCCACCCGAGATTTAGTAAAATCCCAAGTTGATACTCTTAGTTGCATTTATTTTAGATTCTTACCCTTAAACTAACACCGTTAGTGACTGTTGGAGGTGGTCAAAAACAGTGAGTGAGGTTGGCAAGTGAAGCTATGGATTTTGTAGAGGAGATTGTGGGGAGTCCAACGGTGGTCTCATAAGTGATTTTGAACTTCGAAATCGGCCGAAAAAAGCTAAAAGCCGTCGGCATGGATGTTGCTAAAGTGAGCTATTTTTTGCTAACATGAGCTAGTCTTCTGCCAAAGAAAGCGCTGGCACACTTTAGTGTGTTAACGTGAGTTGCACTACAATGAAAAGTTGGGAATCTATTAAAATAAAGGAAGCAACTTTACTTTAAGGGTGATAATCTTGAATAAATGCAACCAACAATATCAATTTGGGATTTTGCTAAACCTCGGGTGGGAATATGTTGTTTGCTCTTAAGTAAATACTGATTAAGCCATCACATTATAAATTCCAACGATACATTAAGGGTGCGTTTGGTTCCAGGAATGTTGTATTACCGGGAATGTTATATTAATGGAAAGAAAGATTACCTTGAAGATTACTGGGAATGTTTAGGGAAATGTGTTTGGTTGGTTGGAATAAATTAGTGAGTATGTTATATTAATATGTTCGGTTGGAAGGAATATATTGGTGGGTATCTTATTTAAATTACTGAATTATCCTCTAATCAAATATTATTATTTAGATTATTAATATAACCCCCCTACATTTAAAAACTTAGCAAAAACAATTCCATAATAAAAGTTTGAAAAATCAACAATGTACCCCCACTAATTCAGCCACTGCCGGTCGCAAGCAACTGGTAACCTAATGGCGCACGAAAAGCCGAAAATGACATTCATGTGCCGATATAGCCATTTCCAGCCAGAGATCTGACCGAAAATGGCCAGATCATGACATATCTAGTTGAAAAACATCCAGATCTAATTTGGTTGTTTTTGGCCAGATCGATGGCCATTAAGGCCACGTCTGTGGCCATTGATGGCCAGATCGACAGATTTGGCTGGAAACGACCATATCTATCATAATCTGGTCATTTTCAACCAGATCTCTAGCTAGAAATGGCCATATCGACGCACGGAGGCCATTTTCAGCCTTATGTGTGTTGTTCTAGTAGCGGCGACGGCTAGCCGTCGATGGTTGGCAGCAACAGGTGGTTGGGGGTGGTGGCTTGGGTGGGCTGCAATTTGTTTTAAATTCTAAGGTAATTTTGTTCAAAAAGTTAATTAATTGGGGTAAAATTGTAAAAGCTAGATTCATGTAAATTGATTTTAAAATAAGGGCCTTATTGTCTAAAATTTTTATTAATAAGGGATAAAATTGTATCAAAAATAAGAATAGAGGTTATCAAGTTACCTCCAATATTACCAACAGTAACTATTATTAGTATTGGAAGATTACCAAAATCTTATATTACTTGTAGCGGTGAGCGGTTTCGGGTACCTTGCAATTTTTGGGGGAATTGGAACCTCACAGTGCAAGTTACTAGAAAAAGGAACCGAAACCGAACTTGTCGGTTCTGGTTCTTAAATTCAAGGAAACGGAACCTGAAATGCAAGTTTTGATTCCTTACCCGGGTACCCTATAAAAAATAATTACTCCCTATTAGTTTAAAAAATGACAAAAATACCTTAAAAGTTTACAAATACACCCCTAACAAATTAAGAAAACTTGCATTTAGTAGTTTTCAACTTTTGATTACTCATTCATTTGTGTCTAATGTGATCATAAATATTATACTAAATTTCTAATCATTTAATTAAGTGTTGTACTAATGTTTATAACGTAATGTTATAATTAATTAAGTAATCATATTATAAATTTATAATGTAATGTTATAATTAATTAAATTTCTAATAATTTAATTAAGTATTGTACTAATGTTTATAACGTAATGTTATAATTAATTAAGTAATCATATTATAAATTTATAATGTAATGTTATAATTAATTAAATTTCTAATAATTTAATTAAGTAATGTACTATTGTAGTAAATTCCTAATGTTTATAATGTAATGTTATAAATTTATAATTAATTAAGTAATCATTTAACTGTGTAATTTTATAATTAATTAAGTGATCATACTATAATGTAATGTTATGATTAATTATGTAATCATCTAACTATAATGTAATGTTATAATTAATTAAATTTCTAATAATTTAATTAAGTAATGTACTAATGTAGTAAATTACTAATGTTTATAATGTAATGTTACAAATTTATAATTAATTAAGTAATCATTTAACTGTGTAATTTTATAATTAATTAAGTGATCATACTATAATGTAATGTTATGATTAATTATGTAATCATCTAACTATAATGTAATGTTATAATTAATTAAATTTCTAATAATTTAATTAAGTAATGTACTAATGTAGTAAATTACTAATGTTTATAATGTAATGTTATAAATTTATAATTAATTAAGTCATTATTTATGATTTAACTATGTAATGTTATAACTAATTAAGTGATCATACTTGTTGATGCAAAAATACATCAATTAGAGCGATCAGATCGATCTTGACGGGATCAAAACTGATGTGTGCATGATTACGGGTAACCAGAAATGCTTAAACGGAAAAATACAATAAAGTAAATGGCACAATGAGTTTTTAAAGTGGTTCAACGAGTTATACTCTTGAGTCTACGTCCACTGTTTTTGTATTTACTGTGAGAGCTTACAATAATAATCCTAAAACAATTTGCTAACCCCTTTCTCATCGTTTAAGTGGGTTTATATATAGATTTTGTACAAAAGAAAGAGCGAAAATAAAGGGATTACAATTAAGATTGAAATGCAACTATGATATTCTCGCGATTGAGCAGTGAGATTATGCCAAGATTTCTGTCGATCTGATCCCTTCTGAGATATCTGTGATTTAAAGTTATCTGTGAATTGGTTCAACAACTGTAAGGATTAGTCATGACTAGCTTGTACTAGGTCGAGCTACAACTCGACAAGCTTATGCTAGGTCGGACAATCAATTGAATCGAACAAATTCTAGATCAAGTTATAACCTTGCAATTCTCTAAGCTTGACGAAAAAATCACACACAACATTTACCCCCTAGTGTTCGGTGCTCGTTTTGAGCTTCAAAGACTATTACTCGATTTGATATCAAGCTTGGAATTCGTTGGTTGTGCGCTGAATACAGATTTAGTAGAGCTTCATGAGTTTGACTCATTTCCAATCGACCTACTCAACACTTGGCTTTTTCTTTGCTGTGATATTCTTGACAAACTCAAAATTTGAAATAAAGGGTATCTGTATAAATTCCACGCGGTCATATCACATTAAATGCAATAACCTTTGGCAGTTACTTTTCATCGCGCGTGGCCGACTATAGCTTTCCACGCGTGAAGTTGAGGCGACGTGCGACGACAGTTATGATTGTGGCAGTTTGACGGTTGATCACCTCTCGCGAATGATTGACACGTGGCCACGTCCAAGGGCCAAGATTGCTCAATGAATGGAGGGCCGAGATTCACTATAGATCGACAGCTACGATCAAACCTTGCCCTTTTGTCTCCCATGCAAACCACTATAAAAGTGGACAAACTTGTCAGAAAGTGTACATACTTTGCAAAAGTTCTCAGATTTCTTGCTTGTTTCGTCGTTGCTTCTTCATTTTCACGGTGCTTTTCCAATGAGTTCATCCAATCTTTCTACTCCGATAAGGTTTCTTTCCCTTCCTTGACTTGCTTTTATAACTTTCGCTATTGAGGGTGGCCATTGCCATGGCCACATTGAGCCTTTTAGGGCTTTGTTAGGGTTTTTGAGTGTGTTTCCAGCGGTTCTAAGTTTAAAGAGGGTTTATAGTGGTGGCTGTCGGAATCTTGGTAGGTCACTTGTGTCTGTTATTTGACGCAAGCTACCTTTGGTGCCTAAACTGAAAGCAAAGTGTGGATAGGTCGTCGAATTTTCGAGCTCTAACACATGTTTGCTTTTGTTTTAGGTATCCAGAGGCAAGCTATCGTCATGTCTTCATCAAGTAACCATACCATTGATCGCATGTTCAATTCCACATCGGGCTCAGCAGTTCTTGGGGGCGTAGTTCCCGAGGTTTCCAAGGATGTCATCACACGGAGCTCGAAACCCAATGCAGCAGGCTTTTCCGACCATGCTTCCAAGGAGCTCGCACAGTAAAAAAGATCTCTTGTCCATAGGCTGCGCAAGGAACCATAATCCTCGAATGGGGTTGAGGATTTCATTTATGCGCCTTAACTTAACTTGAGGGTTCCGGGGGGCTTCTCCCAGAAGAATCCCCCCATAGGCTGCATGGCAGTCTTTGACTCCCTTCTGAGATACGGGCTGTCCATTCCCGCCTATCATTTCATCGACAACATCTTGAGACGATTCGACATTGTCCCTCTCCAACTGTCGGGAACTTATATATTATAATCATAGGTTTGTACATAACATGCCAAATAGTCGAGTTGGGTGAGCCATCTGTAGAGGATCTCGTCCATTTGTATAAGTTAAAAAAGGGTCAAGATCAAATGTACTACATCTCTAAGGCGAGGAAAATACATTTCAATGGTTTCGTTGATGTTCCGAAGAAGGTCCCGCACTGGGATTCTCAATTTTTCTTTTATGAGGCTGAGGAAACCGGCGTTTTATCTTCGGAAGCTAGTAAGAATTTGATCCTTCATGCACAAAAAGTGTTGCCAACCTCAACCGTCGAACTAACCATATTTCTTTGCTTTGTAGTAAATGTTGAGCAAAATTTTCTTTCCGCGACGAGCTTAAAGCGGCTTTAGCGCTTCAACAATCTCTCTGACAGGGAGTGCAACGTTAACAAGATTATCTCGCTTCCTCAGTTGAGGGCGTACAATTTTTGCGCAGACAAAGCCACTTTCAACACTATTCTTGAGAAATGTAAAGTGTTTACTTGCTCGTTTCCCCTACTTTTTTTTTAGGTTGATGATTGTTTGCTTCTCCTTTCGCAAATATGTGGGCCAAGAAACCAAAAGGCTTGAAGAAGAAGACGACAACACCCAAGGCTACCATGAAACCGTTGGTTGCTCCGACAAAGAAGCAGCTTACTGATGCTGATTGGATGGTTGGGTAGGGTATTTTACGCTCGGCTCTCAAGCGCAGAGGTGGCAAGCTTGAGGAAGGCCCAAGTGCCAAGAAGCCTGCGACTACGTCCAAGGAAACCAGGGAGAAAGATGCCCTCAAGCTCTAAAAGAGGGCGTGAAGAAAACCAAGGGCGTGAAGAAAACCTTTAAGCCAACTAGAGGCTTGGGAAAGTAGAAGGCGCCTGAGCAGCATCATGGCTCAGGCAAGAAAAAGGTAGCATGAGGGCTCTGGCAAGAAGAAGTCGACCGAGTCATAAGGAGGCTCAGGAAAATAGAAGGTCGTCGAGCAGCAAAGTGGCTCGAGCAAAGAGGCTACAGGGCAAACTGGTGGCCTTAAGAAAACCGCGGCTAGACACTTGGCCAAGAAGAAGTTCGTTCTCAAGGGCAAAGTTGTCATTCCCTTGGAAAGTAAATCAAGCTGGCCTTAGCAGGAAGGGAAAATGACAGACGAGGCAGCTTGAGCTGCGCTTGACGTAATAATCGACCAACTCCTTGAGTACATCGGCGTTGGGGCCTCGACGATCAGGGATGCCATCACCCTGCGAACCTACACGGATATTAGAGATTCGTCTCCTCTATAGCTATTGTCTTGGGTATGCAGCTACGTGACAAAGGTATTAGTGGTTCTCCCTCCTTTTTTTTTTTTTTTATATATATGTTTTTCTTTATTCTTCGCTGACTTTCATTTTTTTTTTTTTAGGCTTGCGTGCTGACTAGGCTTCTCTATGACGAGTGTTACCCCACATTGATGGGCACTCATCAGGGATGGCAAGAAGCAGAAGCGATTAAGGAGGATGCCTTGGCTAGGGCCAAGGTGGCTGAGAAAGACTCGAGGCAGGTCGAGCTTGAATGACTTAAGGAAGAGATGAAGGCCTTTGGGTTCAAGGAAAGGGAGTTCCTTAACAAGATTGAGGCAAACGAGACTGCCGAGGCAAAGGTTGAAGCAAAAGCGGTCGAGGCTGAGAAGAGTTTGGCATAACAGCAAGGT
The DNA here is from genome assembly GCF_008641045.1 of Pistacia vera. NCBI lineage: Eukaryota > Viridiplantae > Streptophyta > Magnoliopsida > Sapindales > Anacardiaceae > Pistacia > Pistacia vera. The sequence continues at coordinate 11,276 of NW_022196401.1, forward strand.
GTCAACAATAAGCTGAACTTCGAGCTCACTTCGGCTTAGAAAGCTACCTTAGTTTGGGAGGTTAAGTTTAAGAAGTTTGCACTTGATCTCGCCAAAGAGGTAGAAGATCGCCAAAAGGTCGAGGCTGAGACTGAACAACTTGGGTCGAAGTTGAGGAGCTAAACTCGACCATCACAAACTGAGCTTGGAAACGTCGGTCTTCCTGGTACAGAAACTGTGGGAAACTCATCCTTCGATCGAATTTTCCTTCCTCCCGAGGGCCTATTAGAAGGAGGTCTACAGGATGAGGACTGAGGCTCAAAGGATGACCTATATTTACTTGGATGACTCTAAGCCTGATGGAGAAGGTGAAGAGGGAGAAGAAGATGTTGGTGTCAAGTAGGAGGTCGAGAATCCAACTCCTCTGGCCACTCTTCCACCCATCACTGCCAACCTTCCTCCATCTGAGATTCTGTAAGACGTCCCATCTCCTAGCCCCAAAGAGGCTGCCAAGACTCCTGCTATCAACAACCCATCTGTCCTGATTAGGGATGAACTCATTGGTCCAGTTGGCAATGATGCCCCCGCTCCTCAAATTGCTTATAGATTTTTGTTTTTTGTATCTCCTTTTTTTTTTTTAAGCTTAGTTTGTAACTAAACTTGCCTGATCAATGAAGGATATGTTTTTCATATTTCTGTCGAGCAATTTTTATTTATGCACAGTCGTCTGATCATCTTTATCGGACTTATCATAAAAAATTTGAATTTTCTTCAAGTTATGAGTAGCTCGCTTCTTGAGGAACTTTTCGAATATATGCAAGGAAATCTTATGTGACAACTTTGAATTCAAACTAATTGTCCATCTCGAGTTTTGGTCGTTGGCTTATGACCGATTTATTTTGACGTGATTTACTTAAGTTTTCCCAAGTTTAACTTCGTTAATTCAGGAAGTTTCTCCCTTAATGAGTTGAATTCTAGCGTAGCTTATAGAACTAAGCTGCCTTTTTCCAAACTCTTGACTTTGAGTTTTAGACTTGATCGTGTGAGTCGCGATTTTGAAACCATAGATGATAAATGATAAACAATATATTAATAAACAGAAAATGACTAACAAAGTAAAGTTCATGAGTAATACCTCTTTTTATTGACAAAATTTTGGTCATAAACGACCTTACAATGAATATTCGAAAAAGACAAAACACGATTGAAACCTGAGCTGATTATTGGTAATACCTTCGCAAATGTTCAACGTTCCATGCTCACAATACGGCTTCACATTGAGGTGTTTTAGGTGGAAAGTTTTTGGTGCAAGCTTTTCAGAGATTCTGAATGGACCTTCCCATTTGGGTCCAAGTGCCCCTAGATTCGGGTTTTGTGTGCCCTGGACAACCTTTCTGAGGACTAGGTTGCCCATTTCAAAATCCTTATTCTTGACTTTGGAATTGAAATATCGTCTGGCTCACTGCTGGTATAAGGAGAGCCTTAGTTGAGACTTGGCTCGATGTTCTTCGATTAGGTCTAGCCTCAAGTAGAGAAGATCTTCGTTTGTTTCTTCGTTAAAGACTTCCCTCTGGAACGAATTAATCCCCACTTCAATTGGAGCCATTGCTTCACACCCGTATGATAAAGAGAACGGGATTTCTCCTGTCGAGCTTCTAGTTGTTGTTCTATAAGACTATAAGACCTTGGGCAATTCCTCAGCCCATCTTCCCTTCAGGGTGTCAAGCTTCTTTTTAATGGTGTGCTTGATCATGTTGTTCATAGCCTCTACTTGACCGTTAGCTTGAGGCCGATAAACAACAGTGAAGCTCTTCTTGGTACCAAACCGTTCGCAGAAAGATCTGAAATCCTTATTGTTGAATTGTCTCTCATTGTCGGTTATTATTGTATGTGAAATTCCAAACCTACAAATGATGTTTTTGTACACGAAATCTTTTAGCTTGTTCGATGTGATGGCAGCCAAAGGCTCGACTTCTGCCCACTTTGTAAAGTAGTCCACTACAACCATTGCAAACTTAATACCCCATTTTCCTTAAGGCAAAGGGCCTATCAAGTCGATGCCCCAAATTACAAACGGCCGCTTGTCAAAGTAATTAACTCTTGGGGTGGAGCTCATGGAACATCTGCAAATCTCTGGCATTTGTCGCACATGCGGACATAGTATGTTGCATCATAAAAAACTGTTGGCTAGTAATAGTCCTGACGAAGCACCTTGTATGCTAGAGATCTGCCCCCTACATGGTTCCTACAGATGCCTTCGTGGATCTCTCTCAAAACATAGTCCGCGCCTTCATGGTCAACATACCGCAAGAAAGGTGAATTGTACCCACGCTTATACAGTTTGTCATTGATAAGCATGCATCAAGTTGATTTTGCTCGGAGTGTTCTGGCTTCACTTCTTCCTTCAAGCACCGTTCCATCTTTTAGGTTAGTAATTATTGTATCTATCTAGCTGTATCTCTGCCCTGTTACTAAGACTGGTTCATGTGGATTGAGGATGCTTGGACTTGGAAGGAATTTGACAGGTATCAAATCAGTCTTCTCTTGCTCATTGCAGAAAAGCTAGACAATCTAGAGCGTCGGCCACTGAATTCTTCTCCCTCAAGATTTGAAGAGTAGTGAAGGATTTGAATTGCTCAAGCTCATATTTCACCTGTCGGAGATAGGATGCTATTTTATCCTCCTTTACTTGAAATTCCCAAGAAATCTGATGGACTACGAGCTCGGAGTCGTTATATATCTTGATAGACTTTGCCTCTATTTCCTTAGCGAGGCGGATCCCCGTGAGCAGTGCCTTGTATTATGCCTCGTTGTTGGAGGTGGCGAACCCGAATCTGACTGTAGCTTTGATCGGGTTCCCTTCGGGACTTTCGAGCAAGAGTCTAGCTCCTACTCCCTTCTCAATAGGACTCGTCTACATACAAAGTCCATTGCCATAGATCGTCAAGCTTTGGTTTATGTTATTTGCTTATCTATGATGTGCTTGCCCCTGGCAAGCTTACTTCTCCCTAAAGCTAATAGGAAAATTCTGAAATGAAGTCTGCCAAAGCCTGACCTTTTATCGATGTTCTCGGGATGTACTTGATATCATGCTAACTCATTTTCATCGTCCACTAGATCAATCTGCCCGATGTCTCAGGCTTCTGCATTATTTTCCTCAACAAAAAGTTCGTCAGCACATGTATGGAGTGTGCTTGAAAATAGGGTCGTAGCTTCTGAGCGACAATGACAAGTGCATAGGCAAGCTTCTCCATCTCAAGGTATCTTGTCTCAATGTCGAGCAACCTCTTGCTTACATATAGACCTGGCAAACGGGCGGGCCAGGCGGGTACAGGCCGTGGGTAAAACGGGCATAGGTCCATGAGTTGACATATGCATGACTCGTACTCGCACTGTACCCGCCCTTGTAGGTACGAGTCGACCCGCAGGTCACCCACATATAATGGCATTTTCTGTAATTTTTTATTTTTACAGGTTTTTGTTATTCAAATTGCAATTTTTTCATTGTTTTTTGTTATTTAAATTGCATACTTGAAGATGTAAATTGTATTGATTTAAAAACTTGGTATAAAATTCCTTTATTAAGCTTAAATAACTTGGTTAATTAAATTAAATAAATAGATGATTAAATTAAATTTGATTAGATTTCACCAAACATCATTAATTCATTATCAATATTTTTTATATTTATATCAAACTTCACCATATAGAATTAGTAAACACTAAACACTAAACATACATAGTAATTACTAATTATTAATCGCTAAACATATAAAATTGTTCAACATTCAACATACATACATAGTAAACACTAAACACTAAACATATAGAATTGTTCAACATTCAACATACATACATAATAAACACTAAACACTAAACATATAGAATAGTTCAATATTCAACATACATACATAGTAAACACTAAACACTAAAATATTAAACATATAGAATTGTTCAACCAAACACTAAACAAACTAAGTCTTATCACACATTGACGGTGTTAGAAGCCGCCCTTGATTCTCTAATCTCCTTCTCCGCTGGCACTTCGGTTAATGGCACAATAAGCTGAGCATCATCAATTTCATGTTCTATAATTAACAAAATATAAGTTAACTATCGTAATATATTAACAAACTAAAATATTAAAACATGTAAAATATAAGTTAAAATGTAACCTTTGACTTCATATCCAGAAATTCATGTCCTAGTGCATATCAAAGACTATGCATTCTTCGGTAAAAGTGAACTTTGATATTTACTTAGTACTTTGCTACCAACACTGAAATTGGACTCCGAAGCAACATTTGTTATTGGTATACTCATCACATCACAGGCCATCATGGAAAGTATCGGGTATCGATTACTATTTTTCTTCCAATGGTCCAGGATATCCAGATTGCAAAATTTGATGTAATTAAACCTTGCCTTTCTCAAATAAGTATCCAATTCGGACTTCTTAGTAGCACTAAAGTCACTCTTGTAGTAGTCAAATTCCTGCACCATTTAAATATTTAAATTTAATAAAGCAAAATTACAAAATAAACAAAACCTTATTAATCACAAGAATATAAAAATATATAGGGAGTAGTGACTTACACAAATACTAAACAAACTAGTCTATGCCGAAGGACCGGTGAGAATCTCATTGCAATTTAGACCCTCATAAGCAGCAAAAAGCTTATACAACTCCTCCTTGACCAACTCCAACTTTCTTAATGCAACTATTGGGTCATCAACTTTTTTGTAACAAAATTCAACAAACTCAAACTTGAAATGTGGGTCCAAAATTGTTGCAATAGCTAACACAACATTATAAGAATCCCAATATTTGTCAAACTTTACTTTCATTTGACTTGCCATTGTACTAACAACTTCATCCCCATTTTCCATTTCTTCGTATAAATGCACTTGAACTCTCCACACATTTTTGAGGTACAAGTTTGTTATGGGGTATTGGGAACCCGAAAAAAAAGTAGTGATGTCATAAAATGGCTGCAAGAACTTGCAAATCCTCACCCCCTATCCCATTCTTCATATGAATGACAATTTTTATAATTGGGATCTATTAGTGACAAATGAACAAACACACGACAGTATATTAACGCAGTTTCAAGCATTAAAAAAGTGAAATTTCATCTTGTGGGAACATCCATTCGCAATGCTTTTGAGCTTATCACACCAATTTGTGTAGCAAGTTCTCCAAACTTGATTCTTTTAGCCTTACTTTCTTTAACATGTTTCACACTTTCACGAATCTTATGTAAAGCCACGCTGCTAACCTTTAACCCTTCTTGGACAATAAGATTCAAGATATGTGCACAACATCGCACATGAAAAAAAGAACCACCACATAATAAAGCATTTTGCACACAAAGTTAACTCTTTAAAATGTCTTCCATCTTATCATTATTACTTACATGTCTAATGTAAGAGAGAAGACTTTCTTTTCAATCTCTCAATCTTTTAAGAAATCATACACTATTTCTGACAAAAGAGCCTTTGAGTGTGGATGAGGAATATGGCAAAAATTAATAATTCTACTTTGTAACTCCCAATTATCATCAACATAGTGAGCCGTTAAAGAAATGTACCCATTAGTAATACAAGAACTCCAAATATCAGAAGTCAAGCATATTCTACCCAGAACCTTCTCTAAAGCAAGCTTAATCTTTTCCTTCTTCCTATAGTATATCTTTAAGCAATCTGCTTTAGCGGTTCCTAGTATAAGGCTTAACTTCATGATTCAAATAAATGTGGACATCCCTAATTCCTTTATGCTCCACTATTGAATATGGATAATTATGTTTTATGGTTCCTATTGCCATCTTCTCATGATAAATCTCTTGAGAAATCCTCAAACGTCTCAATTTAGTATCACAATCCATCATCAATTGATCTACACTACTAATGGTACATTTAGGAAAACCTTCCATATGACGCTTTAAATTCTTAATCCCATGAGTGGAACTACCATATGCATAAGACTTACTACAAATCAAACACCTTGCCCTCACATTCCCATTCTCTTCCATATATGTTGTAAATTGACCCCAAACATCTGAAACTTTACGTTTTTTTGGACAAACAGTATTACCACTAGAAGGAGGTTAACCTACGGCTACATTACGACCCTTTTTCTATAGTCTCGTTAAACAAATCTATAGACTCCTCCATGCCAAGCCAATCTTAAGGACACAACAGAGTATTTATATTTTAATTAATTAACCAATCATAACAATTCATCCAAAATAAAAACAAAACACTCTTATATATTTTACAAGCAAACCAGCCTTACCAAATGGCTGGATTTTTCCAACTCAACAGTCAACACTCCTCAACTTAAAAAACTAAAAATAGTAAGTTTTGGGACAAACTAACCTGGGTATAATTCAGATTTCAGAGGGTTCTTCTGTAACTCAGTATTGTTTGAACTCTAAAATAAAAATAACCTGCAAAACAGTAGTTATAAGTTAACATCTATGTTGAGTTATTAAAAATTAAAAATTAACATATGCAAAATAGATCAACCCAGGCTATAATTTAGGCATGCAAATCGAAGACCTAACATTTAGAGTTAATATAGTTTATAATTTAAATTAATTTGAACTCTCAGGCAGGCAAGAGAGAACAGAGCCTACAAGCTACAAACAAACAATAAGTTGATTCCATATTTGCATTCCTACATAGATTTTGAATTTGCAAAATATATTAACAAATCCAAGATGAATATAATCTCCAAATATAATAGACAGTCATCTGTACGACTGCTAACCTGAATAATTTTAATACAATTGAGAAAGCACTTCCATATTTTTGACAAAAAATGGTGCAAACACTATCAAGAAATCAACATCCAAAAAACAACTACATATTTAACTTGCTCATTTTCATACAACAAGGAAGCACAGAGAATCACAACTGCTCCAAAAATCACGTCCAAACAATTACCAAGGTAAACAACATACCTTACTTTTAGTCTCAGATGGCTACAACGTTGGTGTGACAGCGACAGAGATTGGAAGATTGAGCTGCAATGAAGGTGTGAGGCGACAAGGGCGTGGGAGAAAGCTTTTACTGAGAGTGACTGGGCGACAGAGAGAGAGATGCTGTTGTTGGGAGAATGAGAGTAAAAGCTGCTGCTGTTCGAGTGAGGCGGCGTTGGAGTGAGAGAGAATGAGAATGAGAGGAGAGCTGCTATTGTTTTATCGTTGGCTTGAGTTTGGGAGCTGCCGTTCATCGGCGTGAGTGAGCTGTAAGCGTGAGAGAGTTGAGAGTTGAGATTGAGTTTGAGAGAATGAGACTGAGTTGAGTGTTGTTTAATCATCAGACTAGGTTTGGGAGCTACCATTCGTCGGTGTGAGTGAGCTGTGAGCATGACTTCGTAAGAGAGTTGAGAGTTGAGATTGAGTTTGAGAAAATGAGACTGAGTTGAGTGTTGTTTCATCATCGGCCTGGGTTTGGGAGCTACCATTCGTCGGTGTGAGTGAGCTATGAGCGTGACTCTGTGAGAGAGTTGAGAGTTGAGATTGAGTTTGAGAGAATGAGACTGAGTGAGTCCTGTTTTTTTTTTTTTTTCAGTTTGAGAGTTAGGGTTTGTTAATTTGTTTTGACTTTTGACTTGATTAATTATTCATTTATTTTGAATTATAATTATTGATTTTTTTTTTTAATTCAAGTGTGGGTACCTGCGGACATTACCCAGGCCACTCGCAATTTTCACGAGCAAGTCGGGTACTGGTAACTTTGAAACAGGTATTTTAAAGGGATACCCGTACCCACCTATTACGTTTGGGTACCTGTTGACCCATGGGTACGGGCTCTCTTTTGCTAGGTCTAATTATATAGTACACTGGCCACTGCACTCTCCCTTCTTTGCATACCAAAGGCGCAATGATCATGTACTTAGATATCGATAAATATAGTAGCAGCGGTTTGCCCTGAATGGGCTTTGATAGCAAAGGAGGCTGCCCTAGATGCTTCTTCAATTCCTGGAATGTTTTCATGTTTTCTCGTACTCCTCTGTCTACTTGAAACCATTTTTTCTCTTCAGGGTCTCAAAGAATGATAGGCACCTATCTGTGGCTCGAGAAATAAACCTGTTAAGTGCGGCCACATGCCCTGTCAAGCTTTGAACCTGTCTTTGCCAGTCGAGCTTTTCATGTCCAGAAGAGCTTAAATCTTTTCTGGGTTGGCTTCGACACCCCGCTGATTGACTAGGAAACCCAAAAACTTTCTCGAGCTTACTCCAAAAGCACACTTCAGAGGATTGAGTCTCATTCTATATTTTCTAAGGATGTCAAACATTTCCCCCGAGTGCTCTGTGGCTTTCGACGACCTTCGATTTGATGAGCGTGTTGTCAATATACACCTTCATCGTTTTGCCAATTTACTTTACGAATATCTTGTTCACCAAATGCTGGTAGGTCGCCCCAATATTCTTCAAGCCAAACAGCATAACCTTGTAACAGGAAATACCCCGCTCAATAATAAATGAGGTTTGTTCTTTATCGGGCTGATACATTGGATTTGGTTGTATCTCGAGTATGCATCCATGAAGCTGAGTAATGCATTCCCTATTGTTGCATCTGCTAACTAGTCAATCTGGAGCAGCGGAAAGCTATCTTTGGGACAAGCTTTATTCAAATTTGTGAAGTCGAAGCAAGTCCACCATTTGCCATTTGACTTTTTAACCAAGACTGGGTTGGCAAGCCAGTCTGGGTATTTCACTTCCCTGATGAAGTTGATGTTCAAGAGTTTATCAACTTCATCTTTGAGTGCTTTGGAGCGCTCTGCATCCATAGATCTTCTCTTTTGTCAAATTGGTTGAGCTGTTGGGTCGACGTTCAACCTGTGGCACATTACCTTGGTGATGATCCCTACCATATCTGCATGTACCCATGCGAATACGTCGATGTTTTTCTTTAGGAACCCCACCAAACTATCAGCCAGTTCTTTGCTTAGATTGCTACCAATTTTAACACACGAGTTAAGTCTTCCTCACTAACAGATACTTCTCGTAGCTCTTCTATTGGCCCTACTGCATGCTCTTTTTTATGGATGTAAGGATCTATGGTGTCTTCCAAAGGTCTGGGGTTTGGCTCAGATTCTGTGATGATCATGGTTCTCGAGAGTGGCCATTTTAATGCAACATGAATAGCTTGGTTGTAGCACTCTTGAGATTCTTTCCTACAGCTCCTGATTGTTGCAACCTCGCCTGGACTTGGGAATCTCATTACTTGGCAGCGCACCGAAGTGACTGCACTCAGATCATCCAAGATCGGTCTTCCAAGAATGACATTGTAAGTGGTTAGGCAATCCACCACTAGGAATTCTACCATGACCATCTTGATTTTGGGTTCTGCCCTTAAGGTCACGGGCAAGTCGATTGTTTCCTTGAGAACTAGGCTATCATCAGTGAATCCATAAAATGGTAATGGGCATGCCTTCAAGTCTATCTGTGAATAGAGGTGGAAAATTTGGGCCGGGTTAGGCGGGTCAACCCTAACCCGGCCCGGGAAAATGAGGGTTAAGCCCGGACCATCAAGATGGCGGTCCGGGTTGACCCTAACCCGGCAACAACCCCCGGGCGGGCCGGGTTGCACAATGGCAACCCGCAACCCGGCGGGTTGCTATTTTGTCTCTTTTGCAAGAGACCCGGCGGGTTGCAACAGCCAACCCGTCGGGTTGGCCGAAAAAAATAAAAAAAAATAAAAATTTTTATTTTATTTTTCAAATTACCCCTTTACCCTTGAAATATAGCCGTTGAAAGGGTCTTTTTCGTCATTTCTCTTTCCCATTTTTTCCTATAAATTGGCCCTAAGTTCTCACATTTTTCTCACAACTCAAATTCTCTCATTCTCTCATATTCTCTAATCTCTAATCTCTCAATTATTCATTTATTAGTTTTTGCAATTTGCTCATATTTTAATTTTTATTAGTTTTTGCAATTTTTAATTCATATTTCCAATTTTCCAAATTCCAATTTCCATACTCCAATAAGTCTAATTTTTCTTATATTATAATTTTATTGTATCAAAATTGAATTAATATTTGAAATGTTAACAAACAAAAAAATTGAATTGAATTATTGATATTAGAAAAGTTAATTAAAAACAATTATATTTATAATTATTTATTTGAAAAGTTAAATAAAAAAACAAAAAAAACAAAAAAAAAAGGAAAATCGGGCTAACCCGGCCCAACCCGCCACCTAACCCGGCGGGTTAGGGCTGGCGGGCCGGGCTGGGCCAGCCATTTTGGAGAAAATGGCGGGCCTAACCCGGCCTGCCTTTGTTGGCGGGCGGGTTAGGCCCGGCCCGCCAAACAAAGTAACCCGCCGCGGGCCGGGCCGGGCCGGGCCGGGCGGGTTACTTTTCCACCTTTATCTGTGAACCTCATTTCTCGAAAAGCTCCCGAGAAGATGATGTTCACTGTACTACCTTTATCAACCATCACCCTTAGTACTCTGGCATTACCGATCCTTGCTATGATTATAATCGCATCATGATTATGGCGAAGAGATTCTTCACATTCCTCCACGGTGAATCCTACCACCTCGCTCTCTTACCTGGGCCGCTTCTACGACTTCTGTTCACAACTTATCACTTGAGGGACCAAGTCTGTTTTGGCCTCTCGATCATATTGCTCGCGAGAGCGCCTTAAGCTCCTTGCAATGTCAGGACTCCCGTAGATCATGTCTACCAAAACTTCATTGTTGGCGTTGGTCGGGGCTTGCTGGATCTAGTTATTTTGCTCGCCAGTATTTTCGCTAGCAGGCGCCTCCTTAACAAACTCTTTTAGGTGGCCCCTTTGAATCAGATCCTCAATGGCATCCTTTAAAGCCCGGCACTTGTTGGTGTTCTGCCTAATGTCCCAGTGGTATCGACAATACTTCTGCCAATCTCTTCTGCCCGAAGCCCCCTCTTTTCTTTTGGAGGGAGTAGTCACTTAACCTCACGGGAGACTTCATATATATGAGCTATATCTTGAGTGACGGGGGTGTATTCTGCATATCGCGAGAAGGGTTGCCTTTCCTTGCGATTTTTCTCTCTTCTACTTCTTTTGGAACCTGTTACGGTCCTAGTCATTACGGTCTTAGCCCATTTGTTTATCTGATGGACGATCTTGTCGCCTATCTGGGGCTTTTCGCGACGAGCTTTTGTCTAGGGCAACTAGCAAGGTTTCCACTCGCTGATGCTTAGCAGCCATCAGATAAAATTTTGCCAATCTCACATGGTCTTCACTTTGGAGCTCTTTCCACATCTCCGTTTGCGGCCTGATGCCCGCGATTAACAAAGTTCGGATTGAATCTTTAGGTGCATCTGCAACCTTTGTTCGCTTGTTTTGGAATCTTGTTAAATACGAGGTTAGTGTTTTGTCTCTCTCCTGATGAATGTTGCTCAAGTATCTGAGCAACATTATGAATTATCTCCTTGCTTGGAATTGCTATAAGTATAGCGTAGAGAATTGTTACCAAGAACTAATGAAGTTCACCTTGAGTCTTTTGTACCACCTCTTGGCATCCCCTACAAATTTGACCGCAAAGCAGTGACACTTTGCCAAGTCACAAACCTGGTGTAGCGGTAGTTGAAAGTGTCGAGGTGGTCTCTAAGATCTCCTTTCCCATCAAACTTACTCTCTGGTGCCCTGAATCCTTGGGGAAGCGGGGCCTAGTGAACTTCCTCTATGAAGGGAGAGCTCACTATCTCTTTGGCCGCATTGTTCTGGCGGGCTCTAAGATTGTCAAGCATTTTCTGCACCCAATTTAAGTCTTTATTGTGAGGATTACCTTGGCTAGCTCTATTCAGCCTTACCTCGAGCAGGTGAGTTCACAAGTTTATTGCTTGTGAACCCCTCCATTATGCGCATTGATGTGCAAGGTTGAGTCATGATGGTTGGGCTGGTAGGTGCTACCAGGCTTATCGATCCGTTGCTCACAACGTTGGTTATAACTAGAACGTCGATCATTGCCAGATTGGCGCACATGACTCATCTCGCGAGCTTGCGAGAATTGAGCCAACCTTAGGCGTCGATTAAAACTGGTACACTGACGCTGGGGATATCGCTGAGCAGGTCAGGTATTCCTCTACCGACCATTATCTTGGTCCTCTCCTATGGGCTATTTGCTCGGTCGCCTCTCGGGGTTAGTTTGCCTGTGGGACTCTCATTCTTGTAAGAAATGTTCCCGGCGATGTCGGGATCGTTGGTCGTGTCTCGGTGCCTACGAATCAGATTGGTCGTCGGCTGAGTTCTGACCTATTAGGGTGACGTCGGTGAAGCGTGGCTGGCCAAGGTCTTAGGGGGCCAGTTGCTGATTTCTTAGCTCAGTCACGTTTTGTTGCACAGCCTGTGCGACCATCGTTCTGATCATCTCCACCAACTGACCATTCTCGGGATTTAATGTCCCTACCCCTAGCTGGTTTGCAGCCTGCTACACCGGTGGCACTAGTGGTCAACACCCGATGACATCTTGGTGCACCTCTTGGTGGGTGATCTCCACGTTGTCGTGATTCCTGGTAGTGGTCTTTGATCTGGTTTGTACCATCGTGGGCCTTGAGTGGTCGGGTTATTGGATTTGGCTTGCCATAAATTTTGAAATTTAAAGGAGGCCCTCATTCTAGCGCCGAAATGTTGATGCAAAAATACACCAACTAGAGCGATCTAATTGACCTTAACGAGATCGGAACTAATGTATGTGTGATTACAAGTAACCAGAAATGCTTAAACGGAAAAATGCAATAAAGTAAATGGCAAAATGAGTTTTTAAAGTAGTTCGGCGAGTTATACTCTTGAGGCTACGTCCATTGTTTTTGTATTTGCTGTGAGAGTTTACAATAATAATCCTAAAACAATTTGCTAACCACTTTCTCATCGTTGAAGGGGGTTTATATACAGATTTTGTATAAAGGAAAGAGCGAAAATAAATGGATTACAATTAAGATTGAAATACAAATCCGATATTCTCGCGATTGAGCATTGAGATTTCTGTCGATTTGATCCCTTCCGTGATATCTGGGATCTACAGTTATCTGTGAATTGATTGAAAAACTGTAAGGATTGGTCGCGACTAGCTTGTGTTAGGTCGAGCTATAACTCGACGCTTATGCTGAGTCGGACAATAAATTAAATCAAATAGATTCTGGATCGAGCTATAACCTCGCAATTCTCCGAGCTTGACGGAAAAATCACACACAACAATACTCTAATGTAATGTTATAATTAATTAAGTAATCATACTATAAATCTATAATTTAATGTTATAATTAATTAAGTAATCATTTAATTATATAATGTTATAATTAATTAAGTGATCATATTATAATGTAATGTTATAATTAATTAGATAATCATACTATAAATTTATAATATAATATAATAATTAATTAAATTTCAATACGTATTGTATTCATGTTTGTAATGGAATATTATAATTAATTAAGTAATCATTTGTTTATAATGTAATATTATAATAAATTAAGTAATCATTTGTTTATAATGTAATATTATAATAAATTAAGTAATCATAATATAAATCTATAATATAATGTTATAATTAATTAAATTTCTAATCATTTAATTAAGTAATGTACTAAATTACTAATGTAGTAGATTACTAATGTTTATAATGTAATGTTATAAACTTATAATTAATTAAGTAATTATTCAACTAATAATATACTAATGTTTATCAATTTATCATATATAATTAATTAATTATTAATTTACTATAGATATACTTAAAACTTGATAATTAAAGTAAATAACTAACTATTATATTATTGTTCAATCAAATATACTATTTTATTCAAAAAAATTCTTTTAATAACATTAAAACACTTTTAATTGGATCCTAATTCTAATTATACACTTAATTAATCAAAACTTTAATATTATAATATATTAAAGTTTTTTATATGTAAAAATTTTAATATATATATTGATTGAAGTATATATATTACTATATATATATATATATTCGATTAGGTTATTATAATGTATATTAAAGTTTTTTATACTATGTAGTTTATATGTATAATTCTATATATATATATTGTAAAAATTTAATTTTTTTCATTTTAATTTTTTTATATGTAAAATTATCTAGAACCCCCATTATTTACAGATATTTGTTTCAACCCAGGTTTCAAAACATGTTCCAATCCAGGTACCGGCCCTCGGTTCTAAACAGGTTTCAAACTGGGTACCTACTTCAAGTTCTTTTCCCCGATTCCGGTTTCGGTTCTGGCACATATAGGAACCGAAATTGGAATCAGAATCAGAACCGCACAGTGTCGGTTCCAAAAAAATGGAACCAGAATCTACCCACACAGTGTCTGTTCTGGGTAGGTTCTAGTTCTACCCGCTACCTATGCTCACCCCTAATTACTTGATAACCAAACTGGATAATTAAGTATTATAAGATGACATAACCTCAATGATCCTATATAACCCCCAACCAAACATCCCCTAATGGTTAACTAACAACAGGGTAATTTTTGTTATTTCTGAAATCTTATGAGAGGTTTGTCATTTTATTAAACTTTAGGGGCTCAAGAAAGCCCGAAACACTTTTGGCGGGTGAAATCCACCGTTTCAGTTGTGCTTAAAGAGCAGAAAGTGTCTCTTCTCGGTAAAAACATTAACTTTAATTGAACTGTATACAACACGTTGCCACGTGGCAAGAAGAAAAGACAGCCGCCAACCACCTTGGTAAGTCTTCTTGTCTACATTAAAATTGTCAGAAAGTCAAAATTCAAAGCCACTAGCATCATCAATTAACAAACAACGACGAAAATAAAATATTTGTAAAAACTTCTCAAACCAAAGACCACTTCAATGGGTCTTCTCCTTGTTGCCTTAAACCAAAACGCACCTAAACCTCTAAAAAACCCACAAATCTCTCTTACGTTATTTCTTTTCATCGCCTTTTGATAATAAGAATCAATGGCGGCCTCGCATCGCCTGGACCCCCAGTCTGCGGCGGAGAAGGCTGTCTCGGTCATCGGATTCGGCTACGATTTGTGTTCTGATGTCCGGTTAACTGCATGCAAACCGGGTCCTTCAGGCTCCAGGTTGATTGAAATGGATCAAACCAGGACTCGAGATCTTGTTTTTCCTGGTGGGGTTGTTGTTAAAAACGTCTGCAGCTCCATCAAGTGTGATAAAGGCGAGCGGACAAGGTTTCGTTCTGATGTTCTCTCTTTCAATCAGGTGATTTTTGAGTTTTTTTTTTTCGTTTTGTTTTAATGAAGAAAAAGCTTTGTGCGTGCTTAAAGTATTTAGTACTTAGTAGTTTGAGAAGTGACATGGATGGTATAAGTTTAATGGAGTAAATTTGGAAAGTTTGAGATGTTTTTTGGTTAGTGGTAACTGGTAATGTTTCCTAAAGGGGAAAGATTTCTTTTGGGAACTATTTTTTTTTTTTTTTTTCTGTTTTCTTTTTAATTGAATAATGTTGATGAAGAAGGAAGAAACAATTTTTGTTATTAAAGATGGTTAATTGGGGAGTTTTCTCTAAATTTTGATCGATAAAAGTTTGATCAGAAAGTATAAATTCTGACTTTTGTGTGTGTTCATTTTGAATTATTATAGATGTCAGAGAAATTCAATCGGGAGATGTCGTTATCCGGTAAAATTCCATCGGGTCATTTTAATGCAATGTTCCTCTTCAATGGGTGCTGGCAGAAGGATGCATCTGCAGCAAAAAGTCTTGCTTTTGATGGTTGGTTCATATCATTGTATAATGTTGAATTGGCAAGATCTCAGGTTGTGTTGTCTGAGCAAGTGAAACAAGAAGTGCCTACTTCATGGGACCCTGCCGCCCTTGCTGAGTAAGTACTTGAAGCTAAAAGCTCAACATTGAAGTAAAGCTGCAATATAATTCAAAAACAAGTCTAGCTTACTTTGGAGTTGAAAGCTTATCAACAAATCCAAACGATTTAATGTTTTCTGTTATGCCTTTTTTTCTCCCATATAATGTATGATACTCCTTCTGCATACAATCTAATTTTTAAAATGATTTTCCAGGTTCATTGAAAAATATGGTACTCACATTGTTGTTGGGGTAAAGATGGGTGGTAAGGATGTAGTTCACGTAAAGCAGTTACGGAATTCAAACCTTTTGCCCCCTGAAGTGCTGAAATCTTTAAAGCAATTAGCTGATGAGAGATTTTCTGAAGAGGCAAACCCTGCTCAAGTGTCAGGAAACATGAAGGTAAGAAGAATTATAGAATCATTGCGACCCCTATTGCAAAGTGGTAATGTATTTTTGTGTCTTTATGATGCTTCGATGCTTCAAAGGGAGGTAAGAGGAGAGTAGACATTGACAAGTTGCTAGATGTAGGAAAGTTGGCCACTAAGTAAAGATCCATCATACAAGTGAAATTCTATTTCTTGAAGCTTTCAAACAAGTGAAACCCTGCTAAACTGTCAGGAAACATGAAAGGGCTTATATCTCTACTTTTAGCTTGAAGTCTTCGTATAAATAAAAAATCACACTCTTATTACCTTTAAAAAAAAAAAAATGCACGAACTTCAACTTGGGGGATGGTACCATATCAGCCAGCCCGTTGGGTAAGTTAATTATATAATGAGAATTGATCCTCTGTGTTTTTTCATAAGCAGTGCTGCTAAAATCATAAATCGTTATATAGTTGTCTTTTCCTCCGCTGATACTCCTGATATGAGACTAATTTGCAATGTGTTTTGAAATTGTCTGTGATATGTCTGCATAATTTGCAGTCCTTATATAAGCTTTTTAAAAGCAATCTTATCTTTGGTCATTATGTCTGTGAGATTTGCTAACTAAGTAGCAGTGAAGAAATTAAGGTGAATAGGATGAAACATTAGTTAAAAATCATATTACTGAACCTGCATATACATTTTTGAGCCATTGGTTTGTCTAAACTTGAAAGATGTTAATTTGTGAAAGGGCAATTGTGACAATGAGAAGGAAAGTAATTGTTCTAAGTTAACGTTCTTCTTTTGCTTTAGGATGAATATCCAAATTCTTGGAATCTCCAGGGACCGTATGCTACCACTATTAGGCCACCCATTGTCAATCATTCCAAGAATAATGTAAGTTTCTTGATATTTCTTTTACTAACTTGTTTCTTAAACTGAAACCAAAAAAAAAAAAAGGCAGTATGCTTTGTGTAAATAAGATATGAAAGATCGTATATCTCTTGTCAGGATATGATGAGCATTCTCATCCGAAGAGGAGGTGTTGATCTTAATCAGAGTCATAACCAGTGGCTTTCGACCATATCACAGTCGCCTAATGCCATATCAATGTCCTTTGTGCCTGTAACATCACTTTTGGCTGGTGTCCCAGGCACTGGATTTCTGACTCATGCGGTGAATTTGTATCTCCGATGTGAGTGTCTATGAATCTTTATCTATCTGTTTTTTCTCTCTATGTTTTTTCTATTACATATCTAATTTTAGATGCTTGACGATATCAGTTGGTAGCTGATCTTAATTCACCTCCATCATAATAAAATTGAACCATGGGAATTAGCCAAAGTACCAAATATTAGAGCTTTAAGCTTAGGAAAATAAAATAAATAAGCATGTTCCTCTACAGTGGTAGTTGTTTCAGAATACTGTTATTGTCTCTAATAGATGCTAAACCATGCAGATAAGCCACCGATCGAGGAACTCCATCAATTTCTAGAATTTCAATTACCTCGGCAATGGGCTCCAGTGTATGGTGATCTTCCTCTGGGTCTAAGGCGCAGGAAACAAGCATCCCCATCCCTTCAGTTTACTTTTATGGGCCCCAAGCTTTATGTGAATACCATGCAGGTAGCATCTAAAATCAGCCATGCAACTAATTGTAGTTTTTGGAATGCTTTGTGATAGCATCTTATGCATTCTTAATCATGCAAAGCACATGTATTGTTTAAGCTCTTGACTGGGAGAGTTTATGGAGTAAAAATTCTTGGGAGTATGAATTAATAAATCTTGCCCTGTAAATGGCTCGAATCAACCATATCAACTATGAAGGAAAAGAAAACTTATATGTTTGTGTGTATCGGATGTTATGTCTTCAATACTTTGAGGTGTCTCATTATATTTGTTTTCTTGAGCCTTTTACCACTTTGGTGGAATCTTCAGATCCTAGGAACTTACCACAAGTTTTATGAGGTCTGCTCTGTATATCCCTTATATTATGGGGTTGTCCCTTCTCTGCCATTTTTATACACAGTTGAAAAAGATTTGGTCATTCAAAATATAGCGTATTCTAAGTTTGAATTTGGTAGTTAAATTACCTATCTCACTGAAAAGGCATTTAGGATACTATAATTGTACTGTATTTTGCCTAAGGTCTTAGATGCCTGTTATGTCTACATAGCTTTAAAGATCTATGATTTTGTTTCATCAGTATGTAACTGTTTCATACCTTTCTTATTCTACCAAAGTTTTAGCTGTCCTGGTTACTAAATCAGTGATATGCAGGTTGATTCTGGAAATCGGCCAGTGACAGGAATCCGCTTGTACTTGGAAGGTAAGAAGAGTGATCATCTAGCAATCCATCTTCAACATCTCTCAACTGTTCCCCAGACCCTGCAACTCACAGATGATCATAGTTACGAACCAATTGATGAGCCAGCTGAACGAGGCTACTATGAACCAGTCAAGTGGAGCATATTCTCACATGTGTGCACTGCTCCAGTACAGTACAATGGTGCCCGCTTTGATGATTGTGCCTCAATTGTGACAAAGGCCTGGTTTGAGGTTAAGGTTATTGGGATGAAAAAGGTGCTCTTCCTGAGACTTGGATTTTCAATGGTGGCATCTGCAAAGATCCGGAGATCTGAATGGGATGGACCCTCAACCATGTCTCGGAAATCAGGAGTTTTCTCAATGTTGATCAGCCAAAAGTTTAGTACTGGATTGAGTCAACCTGAGAAGCCACCAGAGAAAGTGGATTTGAATTCGGCTGTTTTCCCAGGTGGCCCTCCACAAAAGGCGCCAAAAATGTCAAATTTTGTTGATACAAAGGAAATGGTCAGGGGTCCTGAGGACCCGCCTGGATATTGGGTGGTTACTGGAGCCAAGTTGTGTGTAGAGGATGGCAGAATCTCAATCAAAGGGAAGTTTTCGTTGTTGACCATAATGTCAGAGGACTCTATGCTGTTGATGTGAGTAGATTTGAGTAGGGAGCAAAAAATATTTATTTGTTGCTGTAAATGTTATCATGTACATCACTTCTTTAATATCACATTGGATAGATATCAATTGGCATAAGCAAGCCTGGTTTGACAATGTTGATATACACAAATATTCATGAAATGTATTCTTCATTCTTGCACCTTCATTTGACCTTGAAGCTTATAGCACATACAATATTTTATACCTAAATAAGGAAGGATTGAATATAGCTTGAGGCAACTGTGGAAGGATGGTATGCAGTCCAAAACCATATCTCAGGAAACAGTCATGATAAAATTGCTGTCATTGATCAAGTCCATCTTAGCTTGAAGGAGATATTGCTGAGAACTAGATTAAAAAAAAAAAAAAAATTGAGAATCAGAAAGGGTGGAAATTGCACTCAATTCTATATACATGTTTGATTAGATAAGAAATGGGAACATGTGGAATTCTATCCAGAATTAAAAGAAAATAACAAGTCAATTCATGACCCTCGGTATCAGTTGGCTTGAAAGTAAAATTTAGCATTCTTGACCCTTGGAATTATAAATGTTGGTACCACCGGCAGACAGACAGCTAATATAAGAGGGAAAGCCAAAAGCAGAAAAGCAGAAGCATAATTCTTTCAACAGTGGAGAAGAAATGGAACTCACCATTTATAAATGAATGCTAATAAGCCGATACATTAACTATGGTACAAAATCTTGTTTTAAATTAATTAAGAGAGAGAGTGGTTTATAGCAGGTCTCCAATATCCCCCTCAATGAGTGCATAGAGGCGGTTAGTGCAAAAGGAGTGCAAAGAATAATGTTAACTCCTCAAAATGCTACCAGTAATCTCCACAAGAACATGAACCACCTCTAAAATGGTGGAATCTGTTTATGTCTCTCACTATAATTTCCCTTGACACAATTTTTGAAACGAACTTGAACACTGTATGGCAGTCCACACAGATTCGAAGATTTTTTTTCACCCTAATGGTAGCTAGTGGTGGAGTAGCGATCAACCCAAAAGCCACTGCAAGTTTCTCACTGTGGTGAAATAGAAGCTGTTCCTTTTCACTTCGTTCCACATCATGCAGATCAATCTCTACCATGGGAACATAGCCAGCTTTATTTAAAAGGTCACTTAGCTCATCAAGCTTTTCATAGATTTCCTCGCTTCTAGCATGATTTCTGTCTCCTACTATGAAGGTGTATATCTTGTCTTTCACTTCAATCCAACTTATCCCAGGCTCCTTCTTCACCTTACTGTCTTTCATAAGTCTTCTAACCTTTGCTACATTTTCCCACATGCCAGCCGATGCATAAAGGTTTGCAAGAAGAATGTGGGTGCTGGATTTCTCCGGTTCTAGAGCAAAAAGCATCTCAGCAGCATGTTGGCCAAGTTCAACATTCTTATGGATTCTTGCAGCTCCAAGAAGTGCACCCCAAACAGAGGCATTTGCTTGAAACGGCATTGTATTTACAATCTCCATTGCTTCATCTAATTTCCCTGCTCGGCCAAGCATATCAATCATGCAAGCATAATGCTCTTGCATAGGTGTAATTCCAAACAGCTTCTCCATTGATTCAAAATACTGTTTGGCTTCAGTTAACAAACCTGCATGATTGCATGCACACAGGACACTAACTAAAGTAATGTGATTGGGGGGTATACTGGCCTTAAGCATCTTATCAAATACTTGCAAAGCCTCTTTTCCATGCCCATGTTGAGCAAGACCTCCAATCATTGCAGACCATGAGATTATTCCTCTCTCAGGTATCTCAATGAAAGCATGATCTGCATCATCTATGCTCCCACATTTGGAATACATGTTAACTAGAGAGTTTCCAGCAAAAATATCTGACATGAATCCATACTTTATGATGTGAACATGTACTTGCTTCCCTTGTTCATATGCTGATAGATTTGCACATGCATTCAGGAGAGAACTGCAAATAAAGGAATCTGGCTTGATCCCCCTATCTAGCATTTCCAAATAGAACTTTAGAGCCTCTTCACCTTGTCCATATTGGGCATAAGCTGAGATCATTGATGTGAAAGCCACTAAATCTACAACCAGGGGTTCTCTGAATACTTTTTCAGCAGCTTGTATTTGACCACATTTTCCATATGTATCAATAAGGCTGTTTACAACGTAATTATCAGATTCAAACCCTGATTTCACAGAAAGTGCATGAACTTGCCTACAAACATTGATACCCTGAAAACTAGCAGCAGATTTGAGGACAGTAGATAAGGTTGTCTCGTTGAAACCTACTCCCTCCCTGTACATCAAAGGAAAAAGTGATACAGCTTCTATGTGTTCACCAATTTGTGAATGTCCAGAGAGCACGGCATTCCAAGCAATTAAGTCCTTCTCTGGCATCAGATTGAAAGCCATTCTTGCATCATCCATCAAATTACACTTGGCATACATATCCACAAGTCCAACACCCACAAAAGAATCAGATTTTACATCCATCTTTATGAAGCTACTGTGCAACTGTCTACTCAATTCCTTGAGCCCCATTCCAGCACAGGCTTTAAATACACTCGATAAAGTAAACATATTTGGATATGTTCCAGAATTTTTCATTTGCTGAAACAATTTTAAAGCCCAATCATGGTACTCATGAAGAACGCAACCAGCAATCACGGTGTTCCAAGAAACAATATCAGGATGTGCAATTTCCCCAAAAACGGCAACAGCATCTTCAAGAATCCCTATTTTTGCATACATGTCAACGAGAGCATTTGCTGAGAATGGATCTGAATCATACCCAAGCTTTATCAAGAACCCATGAATTTTCCTCCCCTTTCCACTATCCCCCAAACTGGTGCAAGCATTTATCATACCTGACATACTAAACTCATTAGGTCTTATTCCACTAGAAACCATTTCTTGAAACAGATCAACTGCTTCTTTACAAAAATCACTCTGCACATAACAAGAAAACAACCCATTCCACGAAACAACACTTCGTTCTGGTATTGCATCAAAAAGTCTTCTCGAATCTACAAAGTCCCCACATTTAGCATACATAACAACCAAACTATTTGCAACATACTCATCAAACTCAAAACCTGTAACCACCACAACCCCATGAACCTGCAGCCCTACCTTCAGGTCCTTCTTTATAGTACAAGCCTTAAGTACACTAGGAAAAGCGAACTCATTACACTTAAGGCCCAACAAATGCATCTCTTGGAAAGCCAAAATTGCTTCTTCACCAAGTCCATTTTTAGCATACCCAGATATCAAAGCAGACCAAGAAACCAAATCTAGTTCAGGACTTCTATCAACCAGTTTACGAGCATACCCAAAAAATCGACATTTAGCATACAAATTAATCAAAGGGTTTGTAATCTTTGGGTCTTTAGATAATCCAAATTTGGTTAGATGGGCATGGATTTGCATGCCTGGGGTTAAGGACTTCGAAATAGTACATTGTGATAAGAGTTTAGAGTAGGGTATTGAAGTGGGTGTGAAACTGAAACTGAAATTATTGTTCTGGGCTAAGCATAATAGAGTGTTGGTTTGTGGGTTTTCAATGAATATAGAGGAGGTTTGGATGAATTTAAATTGGGTTTTGAAAGAAGAGGGATTTTTAAAAGTTAGGTAAAGTCGTTGGTAATGATGTTTGTGGAGGGAATTCGAAAGGCTCAATAGCTTCATAGTCCATTTGATCATTAATCAGCTTTGGTGGTATTACAGTTTGCTTTTAAATCTCAAGCCGGGTCGATTTTACTAGCCTTGTATATCGTCTTCGTCCCCGACTTAGAATCAGATAACTGGATTAATTGAGCCAGACATTCACTATATACGGATCTTAGCAATCAAGTTCTTTGTTATGAGAATTATTCGAACAGCAGGACGTATTAAATCAACCAATAAAACCAGATATTTTATTAATTTCCTAGATTTTTCATTATATAAAAGATCAAGAGATCAAGAGTTCCTTTGTGAAATTATTACTTATTTTACGTTTGAACAATTTTACCCTTCTCCTTCAATTAACCCTAAACCCTAAACTTCTTTATATTTTTTTTTTATCCTTCTCTCTTCTTTCGTCTCCTTAATAGTTTTAGATTTATGTTTTTTGTATTGGTTTTTATGTGTTTAAGGGTATATATTATGTTGCTATGTGTTTAATATAAGTGAAATAATGGACATTTAAGAAAAAGAAAAAGAAAAACTTGCACTTTAAATAGACATAATTGATTATAATGATATTAATCTGGTTCAAATGTGGTTTTTTAATACTATAAAGTTATATTAATATTTTAGATAATATATAGTACAATAGATTATATGTAAACTGTTATGCCTGGGAAAGTAAGGGCTGACGTGGGAGGGTCACGTGGAGAATGACCTGCTCCCGTCAGAACAACAAACACACGTCAGGCCTACCAAACGATATGGAGCTCCCACGCGTCCATTTCCCTGCTGTAAACCGTGCGAAGTCAGCTTGGGAAGAAGGTGATGGGACATAAAGCCGGATTATATCCTGACAATCACACCAACCCAAGGATTTAATGATGATTACACGCTTCAGCTTGATATAAGAAGAGGAAGACCCCTTCATTAAGGGGATTCGACCATTTTTACAAAAAATCAGCCTCTCTCTCTCCTGTAAACAACACATTTACTTTTTCCTAAACCTCTTGTAAGTCAGTCTGCTGTTGCGACCTGACCCACACTCACTATCAATACAAATCAGTGGACGTAGGACTTGCTACCTTAGCATCTGAACCACTTTAAAAACTCTCATAGCATTTATTTCTCTTTAGATATTCATTTTCACGTGTGTTTATTTTGATCAATCAACGTTGCACAAGTATCGGTTAGTTGGTGCCCAAAATCTCGCATCAACAGTTTGGCGCTAGAATGAGGGGCCAATTTAGTGTCTACCCTTCATCAGGAGAATCTTTGACCTACTGGTCCTACAGCAGCAAATGGCCCGCCAATCTGAGCCAGAGCAAGCTAATCAGCGTATTGAAGAAGTTCCAGTTTCACAAAATGCTGCGGGGGATGTCCCGGCAACTCCACAACTTGACCTTGCCATCAGAAACTACCTGGAGAGGTTCAACAATACTCTCCAGACGGTCAACCAAATGTTGGATCGTTTGGACCAAGGCATGTCATCTACCACAGCCAAGGCGGTGCAACCGCCAAAGACGCCTGCAGGTCGCGCGAAAGCGCGGCAAAGGGCAATAGCCCGTGCCGCAAGCACTGCAGCGCGTAGGCGCAAGGGTAAGCAAGTGGCAAAAAGTAAGCCTACGGGCTCCCAAGGACCAGCGAACACAAAAGGTGCCCCGAGCAGGGTATCAGCAAAGCCGAGACTCGGCGAAAGAGTGAATCCCGAGCTGTCCCATGCCACATCGCAGGCAAACCCAAGCGAAAATGCTGGGCGCGATGATTCCTATCACCACCAGCAGAACGACCCCGATCGTTATCATGCGGGTGGCCCCCACACCTCGCGGGGCGGTTCGTACCACCGTGAGGGTCGTGAAAATGCCCCGCACAACCCACCGCCTTCACACACCTCTAATCAGCGTGTGTCGAGTGCGACCGGAAATGTCGGCCGAGGCGAAGAGGAATCCGACCTCTGGACCTTCCTGAACCGTAATCGAGAAGGCCGAACTCGCACGGGTGAAAGCAATCACCAATTGGCTCCGTTACCACAAATTGAGGAGCTACAGCGAGCTCTGGACAGGTTGAGGGAGCAGCAAAACGAACAGGCGCAGGTCGCCTCTACGTCCCCTTTTTCTCCCGAAGTACTAGCTGCTCCACTTCCACCGGGGTTCAGAATGCCAGATATGCGGCCGTTTGATGGGAACTATGATCCTCAGGATCACTTATATGAGTTTAACGACCTGATGGAGCTCCACCAGGTTTCGGACCTTGCAAAATGTTGTTGTTTAGCCGTGACGTTGACTTCTCAAGCCAAGCGGTGGTTAAGGTCGCTCCCGGCGGGATCGATCAGTTCGTGGCCTCAGATGAGCACGACGTTCCTGCGGCATTCCCAAGCCAATCAGAAGTTTTCGATGCCTTTGAGCTACCTCAGCAACATAAGGCAAGAAAGAGACGAATCCCTGCAATCTTACATTGACCGATTCCACAGGGAACTCAACAAGGTGGCCCACGCTCTAGAAGAGTCCATCCGAACACTTATAATAGCTGGAGTTCGCCCGCAAACCGACCTGTGGAAAGAACTGCAGGCTGAAGATGATATTTCCCTCACCAGATTCTACAACCTGGCAGAAAAGTATCTCCGAATAGAGAATTCATTGGCGGCACTCCGCCGTCGCGATCACGGCACTTCCAACAGTATGTCTGGTCGGGGAGATAATAGGAGAGCTGATCGCAAAGGAGACATTGACGATCAGCGAAAAGGGAAGAAACCCCGCTACGAGCAGAAAAAAACCTATGCTCATGTTCCTCGTCGCGACCGCGACAGGACTCAATATACTCTGTTGAACGTGTCCATATCTGTAATCCTCGACAAATCTGAGGAGGCCAGCTTGCTCGGTGAGCCCGAAAATGAACACTTCGCAGCGACCTTAAAAAGCCAGAAAGGAGGAACCAATCACCTTCTGCGAGAAGGAGGCAGCTCGCTTGCACCATCCTCATGAGGATGCTCTGGTGATCACGCCCCTGATAGGGTGTCATAATGTCTGCAGAATGCTTGTAGACAACGGAAGCGCTGTGAACATCCTGTTCAAGTCCGTTTTCGATAGAATGAACCTAGTCGAGGCCGACCTGAAACCAGCCTCGATGCCTCTGTACGGTTTTACAGGGGACCACCTGATCCCTAAAGGGACGATCCAACTACCAGTCATGCTCGGCGACTACGACGAGGTGACTAGGGTTACTGAATTTTTGGTCGTGGACTGCCCGTCGGCCTTTAATGGAATCTTGGGGCGACCTCTGCTGAGAACCTTCAGGGCAGTCACTTCCATTTATCACCTCAAGATGAAGTTCCCCACTTCAACGGGGATCGGAGAAGTAAGCGGTCGTAAAGCGCGTCTCGCGAATGCTATGTAAAAGCGGTACAGATGGCAGATAAGGGCATTTCGCGATGTGTGCCCCGCCAGGCTATGGCGATTAGCCAGATCGAGCCACGGCCTGGTCCAGCGGAGGATAACCTAGATCCGCGAATCCAAGAAATCCCCCCTAGCGGCCTGGTTGAGGATCTGTCCAAGGTTTCGGTCGATCCGAAAGAGCCGAGCCGAGTGTTAAGGATTGGAAGCTGTCTCAACCCACAGCTCGCTTCCGAGCTGATAAGCTTCTTAAAGGAGAACATTGACGTGTTTGCCTGGTCGCACACAGATATGGTCGGGATCAGCCCGGACATTATTTGCCATTCATTGAATGTCAGCAGTGAAGCCAAGCCAGTTCGGCAAAAAAGAAGGGCGATGGATCCGGAGCGGTACGCCGCACTAAAATCAGAAGTGGAGAACCTTCTCCGGAATGGATCCATTCGTGAGGCTCTCTACCCGATCTGGGTTGCCAACCCGGTCCTGGTAAAGAAGCCGAATGGCAAGTGGCGGACCTGCGTAGACTTTAGCGACCTCAACAAAGCTTGCCCGAAAGACAGCTTCCCCCTGCTGAGAATTGACCAGCTTGTTGATGCCACCTCGGGGCACGAGCTGTTAAGCTTCATGGATGCGTACTCGGGATACAATCAAATCTCGATGTATAGACCAGATGAGGAGCATACGACCTTCATTACGGACCAGGGGCTATACTGTTACAAAGTCATGCCCTTCGGCCTCAAGAATGCGGGTGCGACCTATCAGAGGTTGGTCAATCGGATGTTCTCCGACCAGATCGGGAGGACAATGGAGGTCTATGTGGACGATATGCTGGTCAAATCCCAGGTCGCCTCAGAACATATTGCGCATCTCGCAGAGATGTTTGACATACTCCGACTCTACAGAATGAAGCTGAACCCTCTTAAATGTTCATTCGGGGTATCATCAGGAAAGTTCTTAGGATATATGGTCAATCAGCGGGGCATAGAAGTGAACCCAGAAAAGATTCAAGCTCTGTTCGATATGGAAAGCCCGACCAGTAAAAAGCAGGTCATGAGTCTGAACGGGCGGATAGCGGCACTTAGTCGCTTCATATCAAGGCTAACAGACCGCTGTTTACCATTCTTCAATGTTCTGAAGTCCAATAAGAAGTTCGAATGGACTCCCGAATGCGAGCAGACATTCTAGAGTATAAAAGAACACCTTGGGAAGCCACCTCTCCTCTCTAAACCTTTTCCACAAGAAATCCTGCTCATCTACCTGTCTGTTTCCCAGTTCGCGGTCAGTGCAGCTTTAATACGGGAAGAGGAAAAGGCTCAATGGCCAATATATTATGCAAGTAAGTGTCTGTCGGATGCCGAGATGCGGTATCCGGAAATGGAGCAACTAGCTTTTGCTCTGCTGGTCGCGTCCAAAAAGCTGCGACCTTACTTCCATGCCCATACAATCAATGTGATGACAAATTACCCCCTCAGGCAGGTCCTTCAGAAACCAGAAGTCTCGGGTAAACTGCTCAAATGGGCCATGGAATTGAGCCAGTTCGACCTAAAGTACAAGCCCAGGTCGACCATTAAGGGGCAGGCTGTTGCCGATTTCATCTCGAAATTTTCTTATCTCCCAAGCGAGCAACAGCCTAGCGAAGCTGCGCAAGAAAGTATTCAGAACCTGTCGACTTAGAACCTCTACGTCGACGGGTCATCAAACAGGAAAATAGCCGGTGCGGGTCTTCTCCTTGTGAGCCCCGAGGGGGCTCGAATTCATGGTATTCTCTGGTTCGGGTTTAAAGCGACCAACAATGAGGCCGAGTACGAAGCTCTGCTCACTGGGTTGCGACTTGCTAAAAAAATGGGTGCAACCACGATCAACATTTATAACGACTCTATGCTGGTCGTCAACCAAATTCTAGGGAAATACCAAGCCAAGGAAGAGAACATGGTCCGCTACCTGAAAGAGGCTAAGACCGCGCTGGGGTCGTTTAAGCACTTTGAAATCGCTCAGATCCCCAGAGAGAGCAATTCTATAGCGGACGCCTTGGCAAAGATAGCCTCCTCGCTGGATTCAGAGGCTCCAGACAATATTCCTGTTCGTTTCGTCAGTGCTCCAACAATCAGCTCGACCGAACAGGCCGTAAATGTAGCTCAACCGGATTCCTAGATGGCCCCCATTACCCAGTACCTCAAGGATGGGACCTTGCCAAGCGACAAGGTCGAGGCAAAGGTCCTGCGAGTAAGATCTGCTCGTTTCACACTCATCGGGGACTAGCTGTACAGAAGAGGATTCAGTGCCCCTCTCCTCCGATGTGTAACTAGTGGAGAAGCAGACTACATCATGAGAGAAATCCATGAAGGGATCTGCGGTAACCACACAGCTGCTCGATCTCTTGCAAACAAGGTTGTTCGTCAAGGGTATTATTGGCCCCGGATTCAAGAAGATGCGCACAACTTTGTCAAGAAATGTGACAAGTGCCAGCGGTTCGCGAACATTCCGCAAGCCCCCTCGCACGAACTGACAACAATGTCTAGCCCCTGGCCGTTTTCCATGTGGGGGATCGACCTTATCGGTCCCATACCAGTTGGAAAGGGAGAGGTCAAATACGCCGTGGTCGCGGTCGATTATTTCACAAAATGGGTGGAACCCGAACCTCTGGCCCGATCACGACCAGAAAGCTTAAAGACTTCATTTTCAAGAACATAGTGTGCCGCTACGGAATTACTCAAACCCTCATCTCGGAAAAAGGAAAACAGTTCGACAACGAGGAATTCAAACAGTTATGAGACGAGCTGGGCATCCATAAAAAATTCGCATCAGTCGCAAGACCGCAAGCAAATGGCCAAGTTGAAGCAGTCAACAAGACCATCAAGCACACTCTAAAGGCCAAACTTGGGGCAGCCAAGGGGAATTAGGTGACGACCTCCCCGAGGACTTATGGGCGTACAAGACAACTCCAAGAACTTCCACCTCAGAGACCCCTTTTTCGCTAGCATATGGCTGCGGAGCGATGATTCCTATGGAGGTAGGAACCGGTTCACTTCGGAGGGACTTGTACGATGAGGTTGAAAACGAAGCACTTATGAGGGCAAGTTTGGACCTCGTTGAAGAACATCGCAGCAAGGCTTCGCTAAGGATAGCAGCCTACCAGCAGCGAGCAAAGAGGTTTTTCGATTCAAAGGTCAAGCGAAGAGAATTCCAGGTCGGTGACCTTGTGTTGAAGGAAGTTCTCCTCGGAACCAGGGAATCGAGTGCAAGAGTATTAGGACCTAACTGGGAAGGTCCATATCGGGTTGATAAGGTGATCAGACCGGGGACTTACCATCTCAAAAGACTGAATGGTTCCAAAGTGCCCCGAGCTTGGAATGCCGAGCACCTTCGACCCTACTATCAGTAATCCCGAACTCATTCCTTGTTATAAGTTAGTTCATTTTTGTTGAATTCCCTGTATTTGTAAAGCATTATCTTGTTCGCTTAGCGGTTCGAGGTTATCCTGTTCGCTTGTAATACACGAATAACATTGCCTATGTATTTGAACTAAAATTACGAACAAGTACATATGTATGAAAAAGCAAGTTGTAATTAAAAACAAAATGTATTTCCATTGTATGTACAAGCAAAAATTAAGCCTACTTTCAATGGAGCAAGGCCTATTACACTACGGCTGGTCGGGGGGATCCTTCAAAGCAGAACCCGAACCCCTTGTCTGGTCGGACCCCTTGGCGGCTGCCGCTGCTGCTGCTTCGTCCTCCTCTGCCAAGAGCCGCAAGGTCTCTTGCCAACCTGGTGGGAGGACGGACACGTCTAGACCCGGGTTCATTGGTCGCAGCGTGTAAATGGCCTCGATCGCCTAGTCGGCGGCTTTTTCCTCCGTTTCCTCTAACTAAACCCGCATTTCCTCAGTCAGCGAAGCGACCTTTTCCTGACTCTCTTGGAGTTCGGCCTTGAGACCTCGCTTCTCCTATTCGGAGGCCTCCCTTTCCTGCTCGGCCTTCTGAGCCCATTCGGAGGTCATCTGAATCACCTGGTCCTTCTCCCCGACCTCCTTGGAGAGCCTGGCGGTTGTCCTTTGTAGCTCCTTTACTTCCTCCGCGCGTCGCTCGAGCTTCGCCTTCTGGTAGTCCACGGTGCGCAAAGCAGCATCCTTTTGCATCAGGTACCTGTTCGCCGCTTCGAATGCCTCCTTTCTTTCAGCTTCGGCAGACTCCAGGCTTTTCTTGAGCTTCGCGATCTCATCTTGCTCGCTGGACTCCTTCGCGGCTCCCAGCCGAGTCCTCTCCATGGACATCCTCATCGCAAGTAGAGCCTGCGAGCAAGAAATGGTTAAAAATGAACCAGAACAAAGTTTTAAGAGAAGCTCGTTTACCTTGCTTAAATGCTGGAACGACGTGGTCATAAGGTCGTCGCCCGTGTCAGCGAACTCATCATAGGATTCCGATAATCCACACTCAAGCAGAGAATAGACTATCGGCTACAGATACTCAGGCAGGCCCCCCAGCGAGTCCAGCACTGGCATGTCCGCCGCCTTATCGGTGGTGGTCGCCTCGCTAGCAGGTTCCTTGCCCGACCTCTTTGAGTCCCTTCGCGACCTCAAGGGCTCCTCCTTGGATTCAGTCTCAGACTCGTCGGCCTGAACCTGTTTTCTCTTCTTTGACCTTTGAGCTGGAGCCTTCCGCTTTGGACAGG
The DNA here is from genome assembly GCF_008641045.1 of Pistacia vera. NCBI lineage: Eukaryota > Viridiplantae > Streptophyta > Magnoliopsida > Sapindales > Anacardiaceae > Pistacia > Pistacia vera. The sequence continues at coordinate 42,107 of NW_022196401.1, forward strand.
TCGGGGGTGCCTGAGCGACCTGCTCTGCCCTGGTCGCTCCTTGCACGGGTTGGGGCCGTGAGGGCGCGGCAGTTCGTGTTGGTTGTGCCGAAACGGGACGAGTAGCTTCGGTCGCCCTCTCACTCCTCGATCGAGGGAAAACAAACGGTGCTCGGCGAGACTGCCCGGACTCCTTTGGAGGCATAACTTCTGTAGGAAAGTGCGTTAGTAAACAAAATTATTCAGCAACCAGAAAGAAAACTAATGTAGCTTACCTTCTTCAAGGGGTTCTAAAGACGCGTTGCTATTAATAAAACCGTACTTCCGCAGGTTCGCAGTAGTCACTAGTTTCCTCGCGTCTCGGCTTTCCTCGAGCAGCACTCCAAAAGATACAAGTCTGTCCGGATCGTCGAGTAAGTCTTGGTTGGTCGTTCTATTGACTGCAAAAGAAGAGACAGGTCGTTATCATAACGCATGCGAACAGTTAATATACCTAATGAAGAAGAACCTACTTGGCGCCTGGAAGTGGCAGTAGCCGTCATAGCAGAAAAAGAAGAATTTGGTCTCGTAGGCTCCCGTGTTGCTGGGATAGCTATGTATCCCCTCGGCAATTGTAGGTCGCCGGGACAAGTAATACGAATCCTTATCCCTACTCTTTTTGAGATAATAAGCGATGCCGAGCTCCACCGCCGTCGGCTCGCCCAAGCCGCTCTCACAGCACGCTGTGTACATCGCGACGGCGATGACATACGCGTTCGGTGTCAGCTGCATCGGTGCGATCCCGAAGTGATCCAGGACCGACCTGATGAAAGGATGGAAGGGAATCATCCCTCCACCCTTGAAGATCTCTTCAGAGATCGCAGCAAGACCATCAGCAGGATGTCGCGACGACCTGGTGTGGTCGAGGAACACCTCTGCTCGGACGTTATACTGTTTTTTAATCCTATCAAATTCCTCTCGGGTGAGAACCGAGAAGACTTCAAGGGACGCGTCTGCGGGAACTTCCCACGTAGACGAGCTGGTTCCTTCCTCGGGTCTGGACGTTGACGGATCCATTCGAGTCTGCAACATCGACAGACACGGTCATTTAATCCTTCGTGTTTTGCCCCGTGTGGCGGCAAGGGACAAACTCCCAAAACCCTAATAGTAACTCGAGCCGCCACCCACGGCTCTAGTCCGGCAACCGTGGCGCGTCTCTGGTGGAACACCGAGAGACTCAATGCCGTTGCCCACCAACCAAACAGATGCAAAAAAAAANTCTCGCAGCACCCGATGTACATCGCGACAGCGATGACGTACGCGTTTGGCGTCAACTGCATTGGTGCGATCTCAAAATGATCCAGGACCGACCTGATGAAAGGATGAAAGGGAATCCTCCCTCCACCCTTGAAGATCTCTTTAGAGATCGCGGCGAGGCCATCGGCCGGGCGCCGTGACGGTCTGGTGTGGTCGAGGAACACCTCCGTGCGGATGTCAAACTGCCTCTTTATTCTATTATATTCCTCGGAGGTAAGAACCGAGTAGACATCGAGGGCCACGTCCTCGGGAACTTCCCGCGAGGACGAGCTGGCTCCTTCCTCGGGTCTGGATGTTGACGGTTCCATTCCAGTCTGCAACATCAGACACGGTCATTTAGGCCTTCGTGCTGGCCCCGTGCGGCGGCAGGGAACAAATTCTTAAAACCTAGCAGTGACTCGAGCCGCCATCCACGGCTCGAGTCCAATGACGGCGTCACGTCCCCGGTGAAACACCGGGAGACCCAACGCCATGGTCCATCCAAACCAGTGCAAAATGAAAAAAGGAAAGGAGAACCTTACTCTTTGGGATGCGAAGCTGAGGCCGAAATTCGTTTCGGTTGCCTGAAAAGCGCCGATCGGAAGAGAATGGTTCCTGGTTTGCAAAGGTTTGTCACTCAAATCGAAAGAAATTTCGGTGACCTCATCTGAAAAAATACAAGCTTTTATATGGATTGCGAACCGACGGTTACCGCCCCTCGAAACCGAAACGACAACTCTCTCTCTCCCCGCATTAAATGCGCCCACGTCGCATTAAATGCCGTGATAAGATTCGTCGTTTCGAATGCGTTACATAACCAATGCCATCAAAACGGCGTCGGCTCAGCACGCAACGCATTTAATGTGTCTGACAAACGCTTTAACGCGTGCAGAGCGCCTGACAGCGCAGAACCAGGTTCATTGAACCTCTAAAGTACGGAAAGGAGCGTCCATCAGATCCAGGTCGCAAGGTTGAAGGTTGTCAGGTCGCTTAGGCAAGGAATTGCGCGAGATCGTGTTCGCCAAGAGTCCTGTGTCGAGCTCATCCCATTCAGGTCGAGGCGACCAGAAGCTACGATGTGACTTAGTTTTCAAGGTTCGATCCTCAAACCTTAGAAACTAGGGGGCTTCTGTTATGCCTGGGGAAATAAGGGCTGACGTGGGAAAGTCACGTGAAGAGTGACCTGCTCCCGTCAGGACAACACGCACACGTCAGACCTGCTACATGATATGGGGCTCACACGCGTCCCTTTCCCCTGCAATAAATCATGCGAAATCAGCTTGGGAAGAGAGAAATGGGACAGAAAGCCGGATTATATCCTGACAATCACACCAACCCATGGAGTTAATGATAATTACACGTTTCAGCTTGGTATAAAATGATGAAGACCCCTTCATTAAGAGGATTCGGCCATTTTTATAAAGACTCTCTCTCTCCTGTAAACACATTTACTTTTCATAATTCCTCTGTAAGTCCGTCCGCTTTGCGACCTGACCCACACTAATATCAATACAAATCAGTGGACGTAGGACTTGCTACCTTAGCATCCGAACCACTTTAAAAGCTTTCTTTGCATTTAGTTCACTTGGTATATTTATTATCACGTGTGTTAATCCACCAATCAGCAATACGCACGTGACAATTAGTTGGTGCCAATAACCAGCATCAACACAGATCACTGTACATTTTTTTTATTTTCAGTTTCTCTCTCTTTCATCAACCGAAGAAACTGAAGGATTAAGAGAGAGAGAGAGAGAGAGAGAGAGTAGGTAGAGAGAAATAGAGAGAAGAAGAGAACATAAGCAAAAGATAGCACATAGACTGGTCAGCAGCAAATTTTTTTCGAGGAAGAAGAAGAAATTTAGGAGATATATAAATAACAGAAAGGGAAAAAAAAAGCTTGTGATTCAGGTAAGAGTTTTTAGTTCTGTTTTCTAAGAGAAAGGAACTGAGAGTCTTTAATTTTATATGAAAAAAAATGTGTTTTTATCATTTGGGTGTTTTGTATTTTGTTAGATTTCATTTTCATTTTCTGTCAGATATAGTTGAAAGATTGCACTCAAGTATGAGAGAAAGAATATGAGGAAGTTTAGATTATGAGCCATGGTGGATCAGCAAAGTGCAGTAGCTGTTATTTTTATATTGTTGTTATTATTTGAGTCTACATTTGAGCAACTTGAGACCTTGAGTTGACCCAATGAACGAGCTGCTCTACTTGAACTCAGATCCTCACGAGGGCTAAAAAGCATAGATTGACCCATTAAATCCGACTGTTGCTTAGTTTGGATTCTCTGGAATGATATAATAAACTATATAAATCATGAATTCATAATTCAGTATATAACTTAGACTAAACAAAATATTTCATTTTATTCTTTCTTTGATCTCATCTTTTATTAGTTTCCTCACGTTCTCTTTAGTATTAATTCAAATGGAATCCAAAATAAATGTTTTCAGTATGTTCCTTATTAGCGAAGGAGACAGCATCGATTTTTCTAAAGAGGACTTGTGATACGAACAAATCCAAGAGTTTAAAAAAAAAAAAAAGAAAAGAAACACTAAACTTGTTGGCTTATATGAGGAACCAACGCCTCCCAAATAACTTTAAATGAGTTTGATAATAAATGATCGCCCTTTATTGAATACTTTTGAATAATTTATACAACTCAAATGATAACCAACTTTAGAAAAATAAGGAAACAAACGACAAAATAGCAGGACTTGCAGCTGCCACGTTTACTTCCTAACAGCCAAGTAAATAAAATAACAAATTAACCAAAAGCTGAGGAAACAAATATCCAAGCACCGAAAAGATAGCCACGACTTAAATGGTTGTAACATTCCCCTTTCCTTGAAAACGATCCTCGCCCTCGAGGATAAACTTTGGAAAACGTTCTTGTAAAATATCACCAGCTTCCCATGTAGCATCTGCAGGAGACAAACCTTGCCAGTGAATCAAAAATTCAGTTTTTCCCTTTCTAAACCGCCGATCAAGCACCGCCTGAGGACAAGATACCAACTTATCCCCATTAACTGCAGGCAAAATCTACATAACTGACTGCCCCTCTCCAACCTTTGCCTTAAGAACAGAGACATAAAAAATAGGATGGATTTTTGAAGAAGGTGGAAGTTTCAATGTAAAGGCGACCTTACCAATTCTCTCCAGCACTTCATATGGGCTATAAAAACGAGCTGAGAGCTTGAGATTTTTACGAGCTGCCACAGTTAATTGGCGATAAGGTTGTAGCTTCAAATAAACTTGATCTCCCACCTGAAACTCACGTTCCCTATGCTTGGAATCATAGACCTTTTTCATTTGAGCCTGAGCTCGAGTAATACAAATATGTACTTCTCGCAAAACCTGGTCTCTAGAGATCATCTCTTGCTCGACTGACTCCACCTTGGCAGTTCCCGGAACATAGTTAAGCAACCGTGGAGGACTCCTACCATAAACAACTTCGAATGGAGTTCTTTGAATTGAGGAATGCCAGCTTGTGTTATAGCAGTATTCAGTCCAAGAAAGCCACCTAAGCCACTCCTTTGGATAAGAACTAGTGAAACAACGAAGGTACATTTCGAGTGTTCTATTAACCACTTCGGTCTGCCCGTCGGTCTGAGGGTGGTAACTAGAGTTGAAATTAAAAGAAGTACCATTCAAACGGAACAACTCCCTCCAAAAAGCACAAGTGAAAGTTGGATCTCTATCACAAACAATAGACTTGGGCATTCCATGAAGCTTAAATACATTATCAAAAAATACTCGTGGTACACCTACCGCTATATAAGGATGTGAAAGAGGAACAAAATGGGCATATTTTGATAGTCTATCAACTATGACAAAGATAGTAGTTTTACCATTAGAAGCTGGAAATCCATCTACAAAATCTATTGAAATATCTTCCCATACTCGAGCCGGAATTGGAAGTGGCTGCAACAAACCAGCAGGAGCTAATTGTTCCACCTTGTGCCTTTGACAAACATCACAGCTTCGAATAAATTCTTTGACATGCTTCCTCATTCCATTCCCATAAAAAGTGGCTTTGATTCTTCGAAGGGTTTGCACATAACCCTCATGAGTGCTAATGTGGAATTCTTTGATAATTGCATTCGTTAGTTTAGAATCCATGGCAAGATAAATCTTCTCCTTAAATAATATAACTCCATCAGCTACCTTCCAATGTCCCACTGCTTCCCCTTGTTGAATATGTACTTTCAAATCTTGCAAAACCGAATTGCCATCAATTTCTTCCTTAATAGTATCAAGCTAGCGTGGTACCAATTGAGAGCAAGCAAAAATAGCACCTGAGTTATCGTCAACTTCAAGTCGCCGTGATAAGGAATCAACTACCAAATTATCTCCACCTTTTTTGTACTCCACTTGGAAATCATAACCCATTAATTTGTATAGCCAACGTTGTTGAGCGGTGGTTGTAATCCTTTGAGTCCATAAATGCTTGAGACTTTGATGATCCGTACGAACAATAAACTTTCTCCCTAATAAATAAGGTCGCCACTTTTGGACAGCAAGTACCAATGCGAGCATCTCCTTCTCATAAGTAGACAAGAGAAGGTTTTTTCCACTAAAAGCATGGCTGAAAAAAGCAATGGGTCTTTCTTGTAACAATACCGCCCCTACCCCCATCCCAGAAGCATCACACTCAACAATAAAAGGTTTACTAAAGTCAGGGAGAGATAGTACAGGAGCTTTTGTCATGGTTAATTTGAGTTTTTGAAAGGCTTCTTCCGCTGCTGCACTGCATTCAAATGAGTTCTTTTTGAGCATGCTAGTAAGTGGAGCTGCAATCTTACCATAATTTTGGATAAACTTGCGATAATAGCCAGTGAGTCCCAAAAATCCTCGCATCTCTTTTGGAGTTTTTGGCATGGGCCAAGACATCACTGCCTCAACTTTACACGGGTCAACAGCAGCTCCATGGTTGGAAATGAGATGGCCTAAGTATTGCACTTCCCTCAAACCGAATGAGCACTTTTCAAGCTTCACCCGTAGCTCATTAGCTTTTAATATGTCAAAAACCAGCCTCAAATGCTCCATATGTAAGTCCCAACTTCTACTATAAATGAGAATATCATCAAAAAAAACCAAAACAAATTTTCGAAGGAATTTTTTGAATACCTCATTCATGAGTGCTTGAAAAGTAGAAGGAGCATTGGTAAGCCTGAATGGCATTACCAAAAATTCATAGTGACCTTCATGAATTCGAAAGGCTGTCTTTTCAATGTCTTCTAAATTCATCCTCACTTGATGGTAGCCAGATCGCAAATCTAATCTGGTGAAGAATTGAGCACCCTCCAATTCATCCAGAAGCTCATCAATTACTGGAATAGGAAACTTATCCTTGATGGTAATTTTATTTAGAGCTCTATAATCAATACACATTCTCCAGGATCCGTCATGCTTCTTGACTAAAAGCACTGGCGATGAATATGGGCTAGTGCTTGGGCGAATGATTCCAGAATCCAACATCTCCGTAACCTGCCTTTCAATTTCAGTCTTTTGAAAGTGTGGATAGCGATATGGCCGTGTCACTACTGGTCCATTTCCAGATTGGAGGGGAATTTTGTGATCATGATCTCGTCGCGGTGGTAGGCCCTCTGGTTTATCAAACACTTCATTATAGTCTTCCAAGAGTTGTTGCACCGAGCAAGCTAAGGAAGTGTAGGTATGTGATTTCTTTGTGTTCCCTATTAATTACATAATAACCCCTCGCTGCTGCTTCGTTATTTTGGTGATAGGAGCGGCTTCACTGACCATATTGTGGAGGTTAGATATTCCACGAAAAGTCACCATTTGAGCATCCTTTTGGAATGTCATTCGCAAGGTCTCAAAATCCCATTGAATTGGTCCAAGAGTCCTCAGCCATTGAGTTCCTAACACAACATCATAACCCTCAAGAGGTAAGATAAAAAAATCAACGAAGAAGGGTATTTTTTGTAACTTGAGTTGAACATTCGAGCATTTTCCCGGACTAGAAAGCTTTTCACCCGATGCTACCATAACCTCTAGTCGACTGTTTGAGGTGGGATGAAGATTTATTCGCTGAGCTATTTGTGAGCTAATAAAATTATGAGTGCTTCCTGAATCAATGAGTGCAACCACCGATTGGCCCATCAACCCGCCCCAAATCCTCATCGTTTTAGGGCTTTCACTTCCAGCCATAGCATGCAAAGAGATCTCAAGAGATTGTTCGGCCTCTTTTCCTTCAATCTCCATTTCAACGTCCCCATCTTTATCTTCCCAACTGGCCTCAATCAAAAAAAGCTTTTTACAATTGTGTCCCGGTGCGTACCTCTTATTGCAATGAAAATAAAGCCCTTTCTTCCGTCGCTCTGATAACTCGTCAGTTGTCATCTTTTTAATTGTTGGAGTGGTAATTGAACTGCGATCCTGGTACCCAATGTTTTGCCGTGGAGGATTTGCAGATCTCACTGCCGGAATATTGGTTCGTCTTTGAGCTTGGTTCCGAGCGTCAAAAAGTTTCGCCAAGCCAATTGCCATTACTAGAGTTGTAGGACGATTAGCTTGAACATCAGTGCGAATGCTGTCCCTTAAACCTATTATGAAACATGTGACTTTGCGATCTTGAGTTAGAGCTCCTGCTTTGGCCAACCACCTCTCAAACTTACATTGGTATTCGATCACTGATCCCGGCTGACGAAGTTGAGTAAGCTCTCCAAAAGGATCTTCGAACTGGTTTGGACCAAATCTAGCAAAAAGTCCACTCCGAAGGTCTTGCCACGTAACATAGAGTGATTCTTATTCTAACGTTTGGAACCAAAGTAAGGCCTCACTCTCAAAATAGAAGGAAGCCAAGTTGACTTTATTAGATTCATTAATTTCATGGAGCGCAAAGTATTTTTCCGCCTTGCAAACCCAAGCAGTTGGATCATCTCTACCGTCGTATCGAGGAAAGTCGATCTTCAACATTTTTGGAACAAAACTATTGAAGGAAGATGACCCCTTTTGACCCGACTGTAACGGCCCACTTGAGGTACGTTGTTAAGATTTGCTGTATTACTTAAATATTTATTGATTCAGATTCAATTGACTTTGTATGTTGTTATTTTTGGTTGAGTGTTTGCCTTGAAATTTGTTAAGATTTGAGGAATCTTGGTATTACAGTCTTCGTCGGGGCGAAGAATAGTCTTCGTCGTGGCGACGTCAACTCTGTGTTACGATGTCGGTTCTGTAATTTTTTGCCGAGGCGACAGAACTTTCTTCGCCGCGGCGACGGGACGGCAGAAAAGTTTATTGAGGTTTCTAGAGAATTCTCCATAGGGGTAAAATGACTATTCTACCCCTAATTAGCAGGAAAAGTGGGGAGTAAAATGTAAAAAAAATTAGTAGAGAATGTGTTGGAGTTGGGGGTGTGTTTGTAATGAATCAAAGGACAAAGATGAAATTTTCAAGGAAGAGCAAGGGCAAAATGGGAAAGAGTGGTTACAATATGAGCTAAACAAGGGATTAAGTGTAGTAAACCCTCATTTCACCCATTTCCACCGCGATTCTCACTCTCTATTTTCTTCCCATCCTTCATTCAATCTTCCAAGATTTCTAAGTAATTTTAGGGAGCTTTTGGGTAATTAGAGAGAGTTACGGGGATAGATGAGTAGAGGATTTACTTACTAAGCATTGTTTTTGTGCTCACCTCGTTGTTTTCTATGTTTTTGCAGGATCTAGGTGAGGACACAGTCGGATGGACATCGGCACGCGAGGAGAAATGGCTACACTGTCCACATAGTTTTGATAGTTTTTGTACATGATACTAACTTTTTGTAAAGAACGTATATGTTTAATGAAAGAAAAATTTTGGGCCCAACTATTTATGTTATCCTCCATGTGTTTTCATTATGGATATTTTATGAGTATATGAGTAGAAAGCAGCTATTACATTTTTGGTATCAGAGCTGAGATTTTGGGATTTGACAGTGTACCATTCTCGTCGCTACGATGTCCGAGAGCCGATTGTGTAAGTTAATTCTTTCCTTACATTAAGTGTTTGTTGAATTGATTGAGTGTGGTTGTTTTGTAGATGCGGCGTAGTAACAGAAAGAAGGGTAAGAGTGTGATGAACGAGGGAGAATCCTCTAACCCACCAGAACCAACTCCCCCTACCCTTGATGAGACGAGGATTCAAACCATTGTACAGTAGGTATTAGCGGAGAGTCAGGGGAGAGTTGTTCAGGAGAAAATCGAGACCCCCAATAGAGTACCGCCCACAAGACAAGAGCAAGAAGGGTCGATACCTCAGACAATACAGTCTCGGGTTGATCCGATTCAAGGGCTTGCAAAACAGCACCAGCCGCCAGCGTTTAGGGGTACTAGGGAGCCGCTAGAGCCAGATGAGTGGTTTAAGTCTGTAGAGCAGACGACGACACTGTTTCCCATGAATGATAGAGAGAGGATCAGAGATGCCAGTTTCTTATTTAAGGAAGATGCCCGAATTCGGTGGAAATTAATGGAAGAGACTCATGGTATGGCCTCGATGACTTGGGAAGAATTCAGAAGATTGTTTGAGGCTGAGTACCGAATAGAAGATCGAATACATGAGAAGGTCCAAGAGTTTATTCATCTAAAGCAAGGGACTAGTACTATGAAAGAATATTCAGTCAGATTCAACTCCCTTGCTCGCTTTGCACCCGGAATAGTGTATACACCGGAGTTAAGGAGAGATAAGTTTGTACAAGGGTTGAGATTGGATATTGCTCGAGATGTAATGACAGAGCCGAGCCCCCTCATACCTACAGTGAAGCTCTATCACAGGCTTTAAGGGCAGAGATCTACGTAAACAAATACATTGCAGAAGGTTTGGCTTTACCGGTACTAGCGAGCCATCCATCACCCCATAGAGGGAGAGAGTAGATGCCACAAGGAACAGAGAAGTAAGGGCCAAGAAGAAGTTCCAACCAAGGAAGAATAGAAGAGATTGGCAGAACAAACGGCCCAGGACAGAAGGGTTTCCCCCTTGCGCTAAATGCGGGAGGAACCATTCAGGAGAGTGTTTGAGGGACAGAAATGTATGTTACAGGTGCCGACAGCCAGGGCATCTGATGAGGGATTGTAAAGCTCCTCTTCTACTAGCAGCTTAGACTTCTAGAGGTATAAATGCCAGAGTATTTACAGTGGCATAGGGTGAAGCTGAGGCCAGTCCATCAGCCGTAACTAGTCAGTTGTTATTCCATGTTGTTTCTTTATATGCTTTAATAGATTTTGGAGCTACCCATTCTTTTATATCTCATGGAATGATAGAGAGATTAAATTTGAAACCTACTAGAGTTAGTCAACCCATTAAGATAGAGTTACCTGATGGGGTGAGTGTGTTGGCTCAGGAGATGTTAGTAGGAGAGTCCGTAGTGATCCAGGGTCGAGAGTTAGCAGTTGACTTGATAGTTTTTTATATGCCTGACTTTGATGTGATATTGGGCATGGATTTCCTAAGGAGGTATGGAGTAGAGATTGATTGTCAGAAGAAGAAAGCGAGATTTAATCTCGATAGTGGAGATAAGTTTAGTTTTGGAGAGGGCCATCAGTTGGGTATGTTGATTAGTAGTGTAAAGGCTAGAAAGATGTTGAGAAAGGGGTGTTCTGGATACATTGCTCATGTAGTTCAGAGTGGTGATGTTCCACAGTCAGAAATTCAGAGGGTACCGATAGTTCGAGAATTTTTAGATGTGTTTCCGGAAGACTTACCAGGTTTGCCACTAGAAAGAGAGGTTGAGTTTAGTATTGAACTAGCACCACCCCAGCAGAGCTTCAGGAATTAAAGAAGCAACTCCAAGATCTTTTAGATAAAGATTTTATCCGACCAAGTCATTCTCCTTAGAGAGCCCCAATTCTGTTTGTAAAGAAAAAGGACGGGTCACTACGGATGTGCATTGATTATAGAGAGTTGAATAAGGTGACAGTGAAGAATAAGTACCCGTTACCTCGGATAGATGATTTGTTTGACCAATTGGAGGGAGCAGCAGTATTCTCCAAAATTGATTCGAGGTCAGGGTACCACCAAATAGGAGTGGCCGAGCATGATATAGCTAAGACTGCTTTCCGTACAAGGTATGGGCATTATGAGTTTGTAGTGATGCCATTTGGCTTGACTAATGCTCTAGCAGTTTTTGTGGATTTGATGGATCGGTATTTCAAGAACTTTGAGTGTGAGCTTCATTAAGAGAAAAGAGAGAAAAAGAGAATAGAGTAGGTTGTGCGATGGGGAACCAGTGAGTAATGGGTAGAGTATTCCCGTATGTACGTCGCAAAGAGAGAGAGCGACTTGAGTATGAGAGAGAAAATGGTGTAGCCCATGAGAGTACATGCGGATGAGGGCTATACCCGAGAGTACCTGAGAGAGAGTTTATACACTCACATGGCAGAGGGTTCCGAATCCATGCATAAGCAAGTTCAATCGGCTAGAACGAGTAGAAGTCACGAAGAGCGGGAGCGAGTCCCGGCCGTGCCTCTGGTAAGATGAGGCCGTGACTTACAAAAGAGAGTTAGTGAGAAAGAGTTACGAGAAAGAGAAAATAGAGAGAAGTATAAGAGAGAGAGTAAATGAGAATTGTAAGGAAAGAATTAGAGAGAGTTACGGGGATAGATGAGTAGATGATTTACTTACTGAGCATTGTTTTTGTGCTCATCCCGTTGTTTCCAATGTTTTTGCAGGATCTAGGTGAGGACACAATCGGATGGACATCGGCACGCGAGGAGAAATGGCTACACTATCCACATAGTTTTGATAGTTTTTGTACATGATACTAACTTTTTGTAAAGAACATATATGTTTAATGAAAGAAAAATTTTGGGCCCAACTATTTATGTTATCTTCCATGTGTTTTCATTATGGATATTTTATGAGTATATGAGTAGAAAGCAGCTATTAAACTGACCCGGTGCCGCTCTGTCCACCACTCTTGTTGGTCGAGTGATCTCCCATTCCATTCTTACTCGACATCTATTGATTTAGCGTCTCCAAGCTCTTAGTGACGTAACGCACAAGGTCCTCATGGCTGGCAGCTAGCTTCTCCATGCGGTTCTCTAGTCTCTTCTCTGAGCAGTTTGGTGACTCCATGCCTGGCTCTGATACCAAAAACTGATAAGAACAAATCCAAGAGTTTAAAAAAAAGAAAGAAAAGAAACAGTAAACTTGTTGGCTTGTATGAGGAACCAACGCCTCCCAAATAACTTTAAATGAGTTTGATAATAAATGATCTCCCTTTATTGAATACTTTTGAATAATTTATATAACTCAAATGATAACAAACTTTAGAAAAATAAGGAAACAAACAACAAAATAGCAGGACTTGCAGTTGCCATGTTTACTTCCTAACAGCCAAGTAAATAAAATAACAAATTAACCAAAAGTTGAGGAAACAAATATCCAAGCACCGAAAAGATAGCCACGACTTAAATGGTTGTAACAACTTGGTTCCAAAATTGGAAGAATAATTAATTCCAATGAAATCAAAATCAATGTTTTTAGTATGTCCCATGATTAGCAAATGCGATAGTACTGAAAATGGATTTGGTTTCGATAATTGGAGGTATATATGTACAAATGAAATATACAAATTCAAGATTGATGTAAATATATCACATGGAACTATCATCAAACTCTACTGTATTTTGATGATAGTTCAATGTGACATATCAGTGTCTTAGAAGCTGTTAGTTACACTTTTTGAAAAATGTTATTTTGAAAAAGTGTTTTAAGTTGAGTTGAGTTGAATCAAATTAAATTGGATTTGAATATGAAAATGTATCTGGTAAAACATCTGAAAATTATATCAGAGTTAGATAAAATGTTGAATAGTTGTTTGGTATATTTTTTTTTAAAAAGGTTTTCAAGACAGAATAGTTGTTTGGTATTTTTTCTAAAAATATTTAGATTATTTTTTTAACCTCTTACATTTGTTAATTTAGCTAAACACCTCCACAATAAAAGTTTAAAAATTAACTAAAACACCTCAGTCACCCAAGAGGACAGTCGGCTGTTAGCCACCACCATTGGACGACAGTTGGCAGTCACCGGAACGGTACATGACCGGCTGGATCTGGCTGATCATGCGTCGATATAGCCATTTCGGCTAGATCTACAACTAGATAGCTATGGCCATCGTTAATGATCAGATCTCAGCCAAATTTTTTCGGCCAGATCGGCGCACGACCAGCAAGATCCTACTAGTCATGCACTGTTCTGACCATGTTGATCGACGATGGTTGTTGATAGGTGGTGGTGGTCTTGGGTGGATTAATTTTTAGATTGGAAGGAGAGAAAAAATGAGAAGGAGAGACAAAAAAATGTTTTTAGTTGAATAGAGTTAGATAATCTGAAAACAAGTCCCACCCTCTTTTCATTTTTAGACAAAAAAATGTTATTTGAGTTGGATTAATTTTCAGTTTGGATTGGTCCAATAAGTAAACAAACATATCATATTTTTTAATCCAAATAGGATAACAAAATAATGATCCAGAATAGTGTAACGAACAGGGGCTTAGTTCTTTAAGAATCCCTCACTAAGAACTCCAACAAAGCATGGTTATCAAAAGTCCTTGCTCATGAATGTGTATCAGAATTTCACTCCCTTGCCTTGAACTTTTTCCAAAGATCTCATATGGTGACAACTATGTGCTCAAATTTTGAGTCCAAAGAGCAGAGAATTTCTCTATTGTGCGAATAGCACTCAACGTTTCTCCATTTCTCTTAAGCTGGTTAGAGACCACTTGAACTCTTTAAAAATAACTAGAGATAGCCTTTGATTATTTCATATGGAGAGATTCAAACTCTCATCTTAAAGTTTGGCAGTAGTTGCATTTGAGATATTTTCAAACCCATCATCATCAAGGGCTTGATAGGTTGTAAAGATAGTTTTCTTGTCTCTCTTCCTTGAATCCTTTAAAGTATCCTTTTGTGCTTAGGATAGGGCAACCTCATCTTGTCTTCTGGTTCCTTGTAACCTTTCTCCACATTCTTTGATGTGCCTTGCGACTTGGGCAGTGCCTTCATCTTGATGATCCACTTATCACAAATGCTTTGGCTAAGCTCTAGAACTTGGAAATGAACCATCCCACTTGCCATCTTCAAGATTTTTATAGCCCTGATACGACTATGTTGGAAAAGAAGCAAGTGATTGAAGAGAGAATTACAATTGCTTCCCAAATTTGGCTTGTACAAAATAGCAAGAGGTCACCTCTTTAATAGTGCTCAAGGGAGATTTCCACACACCAACTTCCAACCTCTTGTTTAACCCTAATAAATGAGATATTTTTACAAGACTAATTCTAGATATAAGGCCTAACTTTTTGGGCTAATACATGGGTTTATTACTTGGGCTAGTATTTAGTTATAGCAATATATGGGTCTTAGTAGAAAGAACCCAAAAGACTTGGGCCTAAATTCAACAGTAGGTATGATCCCCCAGACAACTACGATGGGGAGAATTCGGAGAAACCTCACTAGCTAGCCAATTACACTAAGCTAGACTTTAATTTCAATTATGTATGTATTAGCAATATTAATCTAAAGGTAGCTAATAACAGGGTTCATTCAGAGGAACCAATAAGTCTCTTATATGCAGACAATTAAGAATGAATGAATTAGTATGTTTTTACTAGCTTTTGTTTTATTAAAAATAATTAAGTGTTTTGTTTACAAAATGGAGATATATATAGATTGAATATATGGTAGCAATAATTATAATCGATACAATCCAAAAAATAATGCTAATATACGCATTCCTTTGTTAATTATTGAAGAGGTATATAACATGAAAGATAGCGAAGTCCTTTGTAATTTAATCGGAAAAACTTGTGTCCAGAAGCTTTCAATACATGCAGAAGATTTTTGTTTTTCATTAAATGCCGAGAATACACTGAAGTCTAAACCATATAAGAAAGTAAAAGGCCAAATAGACTGGAAAATGAGGTCGTGTCCAGTTGCATTTCACACCAAATACTGTTTCCGATGATCAATTTTTGTGATTTTTGGTTATTTCACTCACCAAAAACCACCTCCGTTGTCACATTTCAACTCATCAGCCCTTCCTCTTCAAAACCCCTAACATCCCAACCATCAATTGTTTGCCATACACAGTGAAAGTTGAAAACCCACTCGGTGAAGGCCACAGGTCTCGGTTGAGCCGACTAGGCTGGGCCAGGATTTAAAACACAGATTTTAACACAACAGTATATTGATAGTAAACGGAATGAGAAATCCAAAAATATATTTAAAATTGAGGAAAAAAATTATTTCTAAAATTTTAGTAATATGTGTACTTAGAATATTAGGTATAATAGTGCTATTCTGGGTGCCTACGTATATTGTTTAATTTATATATTTCACTTCTTGTCGATTAATTTTATCAATGTGGTCCGTGTTAAATCTGGTAATTCTCATGAAGGTGACATTACATATATAATTGTAATTTCTTGCCTTAATTTCCGTCAGATTATCAAATTTTTTAGCTCCTCAAGCTAGTTGATCAAATAATTTCCACACCATATTCCTATAAATACCCACCAATTCGTCTCTGAGTCCATTTTTTTAATAATAGCGAAAGAAATTGTATGAAATATCTGAAAGTAACCTACCATTCAGGGAACTATAATGCATGCCCCAAAAGTAAGTGTATTGACTTGACCTTGCTAATTAGGTGTCCTTGAAAAATAGTTTTATCTAATGATATTTCAGTTTTTTAAATATTATAAAATAGATATAAGAAAGTATCATTCTATAATGCTATTATATTGTTGGAAGAAGAAGAGGTTTTTAACACAAGACTAACTAGGACCAATAAGAAGGGAAAGCTATTTAACCCTATTATTTCGAATGAATTCAAAACTTTTAATCTCTTAGATAATTAACCATTCTATAGGTTAAAACATAAAATTAGATAATATTCTTTTGTTAAATTTAATCTATGAGTTGAAGACAGATCAAGATTTCTAAATATGCCACCCTAATAAAAGAGACAGCAATCTCAGATTTCCAAAGTTGCTCAGGTTGACAATAGAAACAAATTAATAAAAGTCTATGGCACAGGCATAGATAAAGTATATATGTTTTCTAAAGACTTGGACTTTTGCGGGCTAAACATTGCAGTTTCTTAAACAGTGTCAGCTTCTGGAACATGGCCAGCAACTGTTCGAGTGGGGTGATTTCCTCGAAATTATTAATTAGAAAAACTTGATTTTCAATTGCGTTATACAGGTAATAGTGTGATGACTTTGTAAGCAAACCCAAAATGCTATCTTCTAAGCTTTCAGTAACTCTTCTGTGTGTCATGGGGTTAGCCCTAGCCCCAGTCCTTCCATCCCATGCACAAAACTCGCAACAGGACTACGTCAATGCTCACAACACAGCTCAAGCACAGGTTAATGTTGGACCGATGACTTGGGACAACACGGTGGCTGCCTATGCTCAAAACTATGCAAATCAACGTATCGGAGATTGCAGACTTGTACACTTCAGAGCAATGATGGATCCATGATTTTTGTTGAGGGGGGGCTTCTGCGGCTCTGCTAGTATTTGCCAAACAACTAGTGAAAACTTCAAAATATTACTAAACCTTAAGCAAAGAAAATAATACAATATCAAGAACTTGAGAGAAAAGAATGTAATAATACAATATTTTCCTACTTGAATAAATCTATGAGAAGCAAAATTTTGAGTAAATATGTTGAGTAAACCTTGAGCAAAACTTTCTTAATTTTTTTTTTTTTAAAATTTTTGGCTTTCAAAGATTATAATATAAATTTTCATGACTTTGATCAGACCTAACCTAAGCTAAAGTCAACTAAAACTTAAATCAAGCCAACGTTGCGTTGACTTTTAATATGAATTAATAAAAAAATGGGAATTTTCTTAGTATAGACATAGATAGTAACTCAAATTCATTTAATAATTTTAAGCAGCTGAACGGTGACGTTTGAAATGTAGGGAAGTGGTGAGTGAAGGGTGAAGAATAACATCTTTTAAAATATAGTTAAGGTTTTAATTTGGGAAAGCATGTTCATTCTTAGACATAAAAATAAAATAAATTGATAAGACCCATGTCTTTTCCCCTAAAATTAGAATAAAAAACCTCCCAAAAAAACATGCATGAGTCAACCCTAAAATAAACTAAATTGAAATGAGCAATACACGTACCTAAAATTCATAAAACAGAAAACGGAGCTAATTGTGACACTTTGAGTAGTGAAAACTTTAATAATTTTAGTCTTCAAAAGTTTTAAAAGCGAATAGCATGAGAAAGAGAAAGAGAGAATGAGAGAGTAAAGAATTTTGGGATAAAATCATAAAAAACAGGTAGATCCATGAAGAAAAAGAGTGGAGAGAGTTTTAAAATTTTAATATAATGTGAGCTTGAAAGAAGTGAAAATTTTAATAATTTTAGTCTTCAAAAGTTTTAAAAGCGAATAGCATGAGAAAGAGAAAGAGAGAATGAGAGAGTAAAGAATTTTGGGATAAAATCATAAAAAACAGGTAGATCCATGAAGAAAAAGAGTGGAGAGAGTTTTAAAATTTTAATATAATGTGAGCTTGAAATATATATATATATATATAATTCTCATTTTTTTAAAATCTTAGGGTGGGCCTGGTATATATATTAATAACAATTTTTTGTGGATCTATATATTATTATTATTATTATTTTTAAATCTGAGGGTAGGCCTAGGTTCACCCTCAAAGGGGCTGGATCCGCCTCTACTCCAGAGGTTTTTATGGCGAGAACCTTGCATGGAGCAATGGTGACCTTTCAGGCACCGTTGCTGTGACATTGTGGGTTGATGAGAAGGCCAACTATAACTATGATGCTAATACTGGCGCTCCCGACAAGTATGATAAGAACCCAGACAAAATCAACCCAAAACTTGAGCAACACACAACATAATCTGAATTCCTCTATATTGAATATCTACAGTATTGAATACAACCCAGAAACATTGATAGTAAAGCAGAATTAAGAACAAAGAAAATAATATAAACTGTAAGTTTTGAGGAGGTTACCAAGTGATTAAAACTTATGTGGAATGGGTTGCTTGTTCATTTTAGTGCAAATGAGTTGTGAGAGACATAAACAAAACATACATCAAAGCAAGTAAAGAACACACTCATTTTTACATGGTTTGGCATCATGCCTACATCCATGGGACCAGGTCTAGAGGAAGCAAATTCACTATGAAACTTATGAGTTCAAATACAGAGCAAGATAACCAAAGTTACAAAACACTCATTGTTTTCTACATGACAACTCTATCTTCTTTGGTTGAACTTCAAATCCTCATAGCAAGCTTCACGTGCACAACATCACCATGTTGAAATTGAACTCCTCTCAAATTTCAACAATGAAGACCAATCTTTGGGACAGCAACTTACACACAAGCACTCATCAACATGGAATCAGGTTCCAAAGTCATCACACAAGAACAAGGACAGAAGGTATTTGAAGCCTACCAAAGCATTGTAAGAAACCTTAACCAAAGTGAAGACCTCAAAGAATATGTAGAGAGGAAAACAGTGGTGCTCAGATTTCTTAAAGAAGACGCTAGAAAAAATATGAATATATAGAGTTCAATGCGTCAAGGGTTGGGGGACAAAAAAGTTAAATATCAACTTTTGTGTTTTTCTTTTTGTAAAAGAAACTTTGGACCTCAAACAAAAGCAAAATACCTTTTGTTACACAATGAATAAAAGGTGGACAGGTAGAAAAGTACCATAACAGAATATCATCAAGGAGTATAATTTTCCAAAAACAAAATGGGTGCATATTGTGCTTATGAGAAAAAAATCTACTAGATGCATTGTGACAACACAGACTTTGAAGTGCCAACACTGATGAAGGTGGTCACATTTAGAGAGAGTGGCCACATTGACAGATAAAGTTAAACATTTTGCAAGACTCAAAACAGGATCATAAGGTGACAAAAACACGTACAATCTCCCCCTTCGTCACTTATGATCAAAGCACAATTTTTAAACAAATAAAACCTATCTTTTATGAAGAGATAAGGTCAAGAAGACAAGTAAATGAGAAAAAAAATCACAACAACTCCCCCTCAACCATAAAACTCCCCCTAAAAAAAATAAAAAATAATAATAATAATAATAACATTAGTCAAGAAGAGGTTACCAAGAGTTTTCCAAATGAGGCAGATCAACATGTCAAACAAAAAAAAAAATCTGCACAACACAGGACACAACAAATGAGAGATTAGCAATAAAACAAAGTGAAATCTGCACAAGCACACAACCAAGCAAACAGCCAAAAAACAATTCATCAGTTTAAGAAAAACATCCACAAAATGTTCTATAAGGAAAAGTTCTGCAGAGAAAAATAAATAACGACAAAAAAAATCTTAAAATGTGATCACATAGAAGCAACAGTGATCACAATGAAAAGCAGTAAATTTTTTTTTTTTTTTTTTTTTTTTTCAGTAGTAGTCTTCTTCACTAGCAACAAAATCTTCCCCTCGTTGATCATAAGTGATAAATCTCTACACCTAGAAGATCTTCTGGTGGGGAGCTTCCAGGCAATAGTTTTTCCATGATTCTTGACAGGGGTAGGAATTGAGGAGGATCAATTTCTGGAATAGTCAAGGAAATGGTAGTTTCTTTTGCTCTAGCATCAGCAGCAACTCTAGAATTAGGTTCATCCATAGCATCTTTTTCATTAATTTTTGGAATAGCTTTAGGGATGACACGATCAAAATCTTCAGATGCAACATTTGCAGCAGTTGGATCAACATTTAGATCAATCTGAGGCTCAGATGGAATAGCACCATTCTCAGTAGGAACAGAGGCATCAAGAACATCTTTGGAGCCACTTGAAAGGCCTTTGCTCAGAAACTCAACCCTGGTTTCTTTGAGTGCAGCGTCAAAGGAATTAACATGACCAAGTAAAGTGGTGTAATACACATCCACTTTCTTGTCAAGATCATACAACAACTCATAAATCTTGGACTACCAAGAATTGGATTTTTCTGGAGGCACTTGAGAGGATGATGGAACATTCACAAGGTATAGAAGACGAGGCAGAAGACATGAGAGTCTTGGTGGATATGGTTCTAATCTTAAGCAAATGTTCATTGGATTGTTTTGGAGCCAGATAAAAATCAACAAACCTTGATATCAGAGAAGGGAAAGGTAACACAAAGGATTTTCTTTTTGACTTAGCAACAATTTTGATCAACTTATACATAACAGATGCAAGATCGATTTTCTTTCCTTGCACAATTCCATATAGGATTTGGGCTTTGTGAAGCCTAATAGAGGAATTATGCCTAGAGGGTGATCGGTCAGAGATTTCAATTTTGAAAAGAGCCTTATAATGGGAAGTGAGCGCATTGACAAGGAGGAAACCACTGTCAGGCCATTCAGTCACAACGCCACCACTAAGGTCACTGGCCATAAACTTACGCTTCTCTTTTGGGACAGCCAAGTCATCCTCATTCTTCACCATAGGAAGAATGAGACTCACAAACAATAGGTTTAATAACAACAATATCCTTAAACCTAGACTCTGCAGAAGGAGAGAAAAGGATTTGAAGTTTACCAAGAATCTTAGATTAAGGTGGAGCTTTCACCTTCCTTTTTCCTTTGGTGATTTCGACTTGTTTCTTCTTCTTCGCTTTGGATTTAGCAAGAGACCCTTTTAAGCGCTTTAGTTTCTTGATGAGAGGTTAATCATCAGTGTGGATCTTGAGTTTTGAGAGTTTGACACTGGTTTTGAAGCAGAGGGGGTGCCTTCACTTGAAGCAGAGGAGTGCGCATATTCCTAGGCTTGTGAGGACTACTCTGATCTTGTTCTCTTCTTTGATTCAGGAACCTCCCTAATGTCATCAAAAAACCATTGTTGATGCTCCATTGAATCACCCAAAAAGGTTAGTTATGAAGAGAATTTTGAGAAGATAAAAAAAATTGAAAAACGCCGACCTAGGTTTGATGGCACAAAAGAAAAAAGAGGTGGCTTAAAAAGAAAAATTTGAAGCCCTAGAAAAACATGGGAAATTTTCACTGGACACAAAGTGGGCACATAGAATTGTAATGTGTGCATAACAAATAATAATAATAAAATCACACATGTGGTAACATGACAAAGCAAGGTGCACATAGTGAACCAATGATATAACACAACTGCAGGGCAGACACTTAGGAGAGAATTCAAAGACACAAAATAACAGGCATGTGAGCACATTGTAATATACTGTATAGCTAGTAATTCTTTAAGAAATATAAGATAAAATCCACTAAATGACTTTTACAAACATATATACATAATGTAAATCTGAAAATTCTAATTTTAATTCATATAAATATATACACAAAATACTGATATACTTTAGTAAGCATAAGGTAATCTTGAATAGTGCTGCCAAACTCCTCCGCTTCTTGACTTCCTACCCGGTCGTAAATCATCTAGTACCTACAAAACAGTAAAATAACGGAGTGAGCGCTAATTGCTCAGTAAGTAAACCAAACTGCATTACTGTGTTTCCTCCGTTACTCATGTTCTGATTTTTTTTCCTTTTCTCACTCTATTCTTTGATTATATTCTTCATTCTTTTTTGATATTCTGCATTCTTTTCAGATACTCTGATTTGCTACTTACCAACGTGCAAAGTCAATGAATAAAACTGTACATCGTCGAGCACATAAGAAATACTGAATCATGTAAGTAGAATAATACATATGCAGAATAATAAATTTTCTTGAGAAAAGAACTTTCTTTTCTTTCCTGTTTTTGTTTCTCTTATACTGTATCTCTTTCTTTTCTTCTATGTTTCTATTTCTTTTCTTTCTTCTTTCTAGTTTGCCGATCAGACTAGGTTGATGCATGGATTTGGAACCCTGGCCGTGTGAGTGGGTATAGTCCTCATCTACATGTACTACTCACGGACTGTACAAGTACTTTATCTCTCTGCCGTGGCCGCTTGCTCATGGCGGCGTGCATGTAGGTATGCTCTACTGGGTATAGTCCTCATCCACATACACTACTCACGGATTGTACAAATACTGTATCTCTCTGTTGATGCTGCTTGCTTGTGGCGGCGGGTACGTAGGCATCTCTATCACTCACGGGTTCCCCATCGTAAAAACCTTATATCATAGCATGCTATAGAAAGAGAATAGAAAGTGATACTATACACATTTCAACATGAATTTCCAAGCTATGGAAATTCTACACTTGCATTCTTTAAAAACATACACTTTCCATAAATGAACATATCATTTCATCAAGACCATTTTTTGGATGCATAACAAGTTCATAGAAACATATCATCCTTAGGCTTGTTTATACAAACACAAGCTCATACTTGGGTAATATATAACATATTACACATAGCCTCCATGGTCATTCATTACATCAAATATCTATGTTCCTACAATCATTAAATAATCACAAAGACCACTCATTCAAACATGCTTCACAACCCTTTAAGCATCATTTTCATACTTGGAATCAATTATAGATTATTAGGCTAAAAATAAACTAATAAATTGGAAGCACTTTTGACGTAATCATTCTGCACATGTCATATTTAAGAAATCATATCTTGAGTTATACATGCCATGTTGCTATGGTCTTGGTCTCATTTTAAAGCTTAGATAAAGGGCTACAACTTTTGTGTTTAGGTCTCAACCTAGTTCGATAGGTAAGATTCCTAAAAATCACTCAGAAGGCCACGGATTTGACAGAGCAACCATGGTAACATGCCTACTTTAAGGCTTTTCCATACCTATTTACCTCCACTTACTCCCTAACCTTTCCTAACCATTCTCCCTTGTGAAAACATGTTAAAAGATCAATAATAACCTCCCTTGTAATATGTTAAAAACCCATGATGCGACTAATTCCATTGATTGTCATCAAACTTCAATTCTTGCCTTTCTCTAACCCTTTCTTCATTAGGGTTTAGCCAACTCATGCATGCATTTTCTCTTTGGATTTTCATCAAACACTTCATATGCACATACAACTACCATGTTGGCTACAATTCCACAACTCTCTAATTCAACCAAATTGTGAACCAAAAACTCGCTAACTTTAGTATCAAACTGGGCCAAATTCATCACTTCTCTACACTCCAAAAATTTCAACACAAAATCTTCCACAACTTCACCAAATCATCACATAACCATACACTACTTCTCATGGCTAGAATTTATACATCATTAAACATAAAAACAGCCAATAATTCTCTCATACCATCACATAGAAACATGCAAAAATTCATTCAACACAAGTCTCTCTCAAATCAAGGTTCAAATTAGGTTTACTTACTTTGAATATGTGAGATCACTTCCCTTTTGCTCTAAATCTCTTCCTCTTGGACCTAGATCATTTAAAAACCATAAGAATTTAAAACTTTAAAGTTTAATCACACTCCTTTTGCTAGAATCTTACCTTAGGATGCTTTAGGATTGAAAATCTCCAAAAATCCATACCAAATCCTATGATTTTCCTTTGAAATTTATTGAAGAAAATTGAGAGAAAAGGGGTAAACGTGACGTGAACAAGGGCTGAAGGTGTGTTAGGGTTTCTTCATATAAAGCCTTATATCAAATAATATAAACATGTATTCCTATTTTGCCCTTACACTTTCTATGAAATTCTATCTATGTCCTTTAGTCAATTACTAAAATACCCTCATTTTTATTAACTTCTCCATGTTATTCTATTTCTTTTCACTCCCCACTCTTTCATCTAATTAAGAGTGAAATGACTATTTTACCCCTAACAACGTTTTAAAGAATTTCCTTCACACTTGTTCAAGATAACGCTAACAAGATTCAACTAAGGGTATTAGGGCATAAATAAAGCTACGTACCTTGATGTGGGCGTTACACACATGAACTCTTAAGGTGGTGACATCAAACAAAGGCAATAGCCAAGAGACAAAAAAAAAAAAAAAAATGGAGAAATTACCAGGAGATCAATTTCATTAAACAAAGTTTTACAGAGGCAAGTATTGAAGATCAAAGTGACATAAAGAAAAATCACCAACTTGTTTGAGGATGCAAAAAGAATGTTCTTAATCAAGTCACTTTCACTCACAAGAGCAATTATTCCTTTACTCAAACAATGAGCAAGAATGCAAGAATTCTTTGTCATAAGTGTGTGAAGTGTCCTCAAAGGGAAGCATGACACATTGGTCAATTTTATTTCATTTAACTCTCCCTTCCCTTATGCCCTTTTTCTTTTTCAATTCATTTGAATTCTTTTTGATTTCTTTTTCTATGAACTTTGCAAGCAATAGGCAAAAACAAATCTTTCAAAAGCAACTAAGTGTAGCTTTCACACTTTCAAGGAAGTAGCCCTCTAAATGGTAGATTTTCCAAGAGCATAGGGATCTTTACATCCTAGAAGAATACTCAATTATGACTTTCACACTACAAGCAAGGTAGCTCTTTCACATGATGACAACGTCAAGCAATAAAAACTCATGGAGAGAAAATTCATAAATGCTTTTAGATATGAAAGCACAAGGTGGACACAACACAACATCATACTACCACAAGACAAGAATAATTCTCATATACCAACAATAATAAAAAATACTTGCAAAAATAAAAAAATTAGAAATTTTTCTCATGGTATTTATTAGAAAAGACAAAGGCACTACTCAAATTGAATCAGTCCAATGGACTTCCTCAAATTTACAAAAGTTTGCAAGTCTAAAGCCTTAGTGAACAAGTCAACAAGTTGAGAGTTTGTGTTAACATGGGCAAGAGTGATCACTTTCTCATCAACTAAGTCTCTTATAAAATGATGCCTATTGTTAATGTGTTTGGTTCTAGAATGCTGAACTGGATTTTTAGAGATGTTTATTGCACTTGTGTTATCACAAAAAACAGTTATGCATTCTTGATCTAATCCATAATCACTTAGCATTTGTTTTAACCAAAGAACTCGTGTACAGTAGCTCCCTACAGCAATATATTCAGCTTTGGCTGTGGAAAGTGAGATTGAATTTTGTTTCTTGCTATACCAGGTGATCAAATTGTTGCCGAGAAAAAAAATCCTCCAAATGTGCTTTTTCTATCATCCAAGTTCCATGCCCAATCAGCATCACTATAGCCCACTTAGAGTAGGATTAGAATCATAAGAAGACCAAGTCCAAAATCAGATGTTCCAGCAACATATTTCATAATCCTTTTCACATCTTTAAGATAGAGCTCAGTTGGATTAGATTGAAACCTAGCACACACACACCTACGCTAAAGCACAAATCAAGCTTACTTGCTGTCAAGTATACAAACTTCCTATCATGCTTCTAAATAACTTGTTATCAACCTTTTTACCATTTTCATCCTTGGAAAGTTTAAGGGTGGAGCTCATTGGAGTTTTAGCATGCTTGGCAGATTTGAGATCTCTTAAGCATGTTTTTGGCATACTTGGACTGTGAGACAAACATGCCACAATCAATTTGTTTGATTTGAAGGCTAAGGAACATGTTTAGCTCTCCAACCATGGTCATCTCAAATTCATCTTTCATTAATACAATAATTTTTTTTTTTTTTAATTGAGTATGAGAAGTAGAACCAAAGACTATATCATCTACATAAATTTGAGCGCAAAAAAACTCACAATTTTCATGCTTTATGAACAATGTTTTGTCGAAATTACCTCTTGAGAAGTTGTGATCAAGAAGGAAGGAGCTTAGCCTATCATACCAGGCTCTCGGTGCTTGCGTCAATCCATAGAGTGCTTTCCTTAGTTTGAAAACATGGTCTGGCTTATAAGGATCCTGAAAACCTGGTTGCTCAACATAAACTTCTTCCATGAGCAAGCCATTCAAGAATGCACTCTTCACATCCATTTGATAAAGTTTCAGCTTCATACAGCAAGCAACTCCCAGCATTAATCTTATGGATTCAAGCCTAGCCACTGGTGCAAAGTCTCATCGAAATCAACTCCTTCAACTTGGGTATACTCTTATGCAACAAGCCTTGCTTTGTTTCGCACAATGTTCCCAAACTCATCTGATTTATTCTTAAAAATCCACTTTGTCCTAATAACATTGATCCCTTCTGTACGGGGAACTAGGTTCCACATGTCATTTCTAGCTCCTTATGCATGGCAACAATCCAGCAATCGTCTTCAAGTGCTTCTTTAAAATTCTTAGGTTCTGAAAGGGAAACATAGCACTGGTTATTAATTTCACTCAACCTTTTTTCGTCTAGTGACCATTACCTCTTTTGATTTCCAATCACCGTGGACGGTGTGTTAGCATGTGATCGGGTTTACATAGTGGAAAAAAACTGTTTCAAAACAAATAAAGACCCGATCATATGCTTAATCCCAAATCTGGGTACAAATTATAGTGTTTATAAATTTTGCATTACAACAATACAATAAATCCATACAAGGATTCAGAATGCTTACACACATTTGGAGGCTCCTTTGAATATCTCTGATTACGCTGACGAACACTGTTCACAGCATTGTTCACCAGCTATTGTTCACAGAACTGTTCACTGTTACTATTCATTGACACTATTTGCGTGATTCTTCGCTAATCAGTTCAAAGTAGGATCGCATTCACGAAAATCACATGAAGACAATCCGCAGAACCCTTGATTATTTTGCTAGAACAATCAAGGGCTTCAAGAATCAATGTTTTTCAATGAGTCAAGAAGAGAAAGAATATTTTTCTCTTCAATCAATGAGTGGGGCATGAGAGAGAGAGAGTAAAAGGGTGGCTAGGGTTTTCAATTATTGAATGAATGAATGAAAATCTCTCATTTGTTTTTAATTTAAGTTGCACTTATATAGTGCAACAATTAAAACCCTATTCTAATAAGGAATAGCCATGGGCTCCAACCCTAATTCACCCTTGCAAACAAACACACCCTTTATGGTATTTTAATTAATTAATTATTATCATAATTAAAATCAATTAATATATAATAATAATAACTCATTTAAATATATGCATAGATATATTTAAATAATTTCACTAATTTAATTTTAATATTAAAATTAAAAACAGGCAACAACCTCAGCAAATTTAATTGCACTGTGAGATTACCAAAATACCCTTCCATGAAAGTCGAAAATATCCTTCTCACAAATTGATTCTTAAATTATCTTCTAGGTGTTTGATCCATAGGCTCCTCATCATATCGCCAGTGTGTAGTATCGCGATTAACACCAATTAATCGTCTCACTACACACATACCGAGATTGGCCCTTAGCAAGGCATCATGGCTGCCCGATAGATTCAAATTTAGTGAAACCGTAGCCTGTCAATGGTATGGTTACCGTGCAATCAAATCCTTTCATCATCTGTTATCTCATCGAGACTTAGGTACAAAAATAATATCAACCTTAGATATCCTCGACATGTTTGTATTTAGTTAATGGACCAATGACCGGAATATCAAATTGGATAGAGCAACAACTCAATCCCATTGTGGCCACAGATTTAGTGTCATTGCCATTTACTGAATTACTCAGTGAGATAACTTCTCTCGTACCCAGGAGTGATGAATCCTTTATCGATCCACCATAGTCTTGATACACTTCTCAATGTAGCCAATCAATACCGTATTGATAGCTCTAAATAGAACTACGTTGGGCTAGTGTCAAACTACACCAATTGGTGCACAAGGCACTCTGGTGATCTCTAGTCTATTGATCACATGCACCACCATACGTTAGAGGATTTATTCCATAGACATTGAGGTTACCATCCATATTAAATCCTTTAGTGGGTTTGTCTGGTGAACTTGCCTCTTGCAAGCACCTATGCATTACACCAGGTTGTTGGCAAACAACCTTGACAAGTGAGATCAATCACTGCCTTTCGACAGGGTCGTTCAATACTATGATAGCCTTACCATATTATCTGTGTCCTTGGTCAGAATAATATTGGGGCTATGGACGTTTCTAGAATGGCCACCATATGTGATCATATGGTTCTCACTATCAAGATTTTAAACACTT
This sequence comes from Pistacia vera, assembly GCF_008641045.1. Lineage (NCBI taxonomy): Eukaryota > Viridiplantae > Streptophyta > Magnoliopsida > Sapindales > Anacardiaceae > Pistacia > Pistacia vera. Next base: position 70,322 of record NW_022196401.1, read on the forward strand.
GATACCCTCGTCACGGTTCTACCATCCTAAGGACATATCTCAATACATATAATATGATTTATGTGATATAGTGGATAATGCCTTTTATTGATTAATAAACATTATTACAAATAGTCAATTCCACAATAATTGATTGGCTCTAGGGCACCTGCTCCAACAATCTCCCACTTGTACTATAGCCAATCATTCATGTATTTAACATCGAATGACCCAAGTGCCCATCATGCTTCTGCTCCAATAGAAACTTCAATAGCTTCGAGCCCTTCTAGCTCACAGCAGCTCTATTGAGACAAAATATAAACCCGGATTGCACACGAAAATCATCTTTATCTGTTAGCATCACTGTATATTCTTATAGTGAGCTCATCTACCCCTCCATAATCCAAGAACATATCCTTAGTACTCTTCAAGTACTTAAGGATGTCCATTAACACTCATCTAGTGTTACTTACTTGGATCTGATTGATATCTTCTACAAGTATTGAATGCACATAAGACATCAATTTGAGAACATTGCACACTTGAATCTAATTGATATTTGCTACAACTGCTCAATGCACATAAGATATTAGTCTGAGCATGCAATCAGAGCATCGCTCACTTGGATTAGATTGATATCCCTTACAAGTGCTTAATGCACATGAGATACAATCTGAGCATACAAGATGGATCCAATTGCTAACGCATATGGGATCCTCTTCATTTTATCTCTCTTAATGTGTGGTTTAGGACACATATCCTCAGAGAGATAGACACCATGTTGCATCGGAAGAGATCCCTTCTTGGATTCTTCCACACTGAATCTCTTCAGTACCTTGTCTATGTATTCTAACTTGGGTTAAGCAGACTTCCTTATCTATCACGATAGATCTTCATTCCAAGAATGTAAGCTGTTTCCCCTAAGTCCTTTATGGAGAATGACTTGGATAACCAAGTGTTTACCGACTGCAAGCTCAGTATATCATTTCCGATCAAAAGTATGTTGTTGACATACAACACCAGGAATGCCACTGCGTTTCCACTTACTTTCTTGTAAATACAGGCCTTATCTTCGTTCTTGATGAAACCATAGTATTTTATGGCTTCATCGAAACAAATGTTCCAACTCTTTGAAGCTTGCTTGAGTCCATGTATGGACCTCTGCAACTTGAATATCCTTTTAGTTTGTTCGTCAAGAATGAAACCATTGGGTTGTGTCATGTACACATCCTCTTCAAAGTTTCCATTCAGGAAAGCCGTTTTGACATTCATTTGCCAAATTTCACAATCAGGATACGTAGCAATCACAAGCATAATTGAGAAGGATTTAATTATGGCAACTAGCAAAATGTTTCTTCATAGTCAATACCATGAATTTGTTCTAAACCTTTTGGTAACCAGTCATGCCTTATAAGTATGCACCTCGCCAACCATGTCAGTATTCTTCTTGAAGACCCATTTAGACTCTATGGGTTTCACCCCCTCAGGTGAATCCACTAGAAACCATGACGGTCGATGTAGCTTATAACTTCTTGGAGTGTTGAACATTTTCTGATAATAATTTTTCAACAACCTTTGAGACTTCTGTAATTTCTAGGCAATTCGTATGTTGAGTTTGAGTCTAATTTGTGTTTGCTCATTTTTCAGTTTTGTTGTGTTGTGTTTTGTGTTTTTGGTTGTTTGTTGTTATTCCTTCGTTGAGTTTTGTACCTTATGCTCGGGGACGAGCATGTCTTTAGTTTAGGGGTATTTGATAATCCATGGATTATACTATTTTTATTAGACTTTTTAGTCGGATTTCAGATACTTCTTAGTTCATTTTGACTTGAATTGCTACTTAATTTTTTATATTTTGTGTTTCAGGCTAAAATGGACATTTTATGCAAATAATGAGCGAATTGGAGTTTTTGGACTTAGAAGTGAGCGGATCTCAGAAGTTAGGAAAGTTCTGAAGCAAAGTGGAGCATTATGAAGTTTGTTTCAATGAGGAGAGCGTCGAAGATCGAAGATTCAAGCAAAGAAACAAGCGGAGGGCAATTCTGTAAATTCAGAATTCCACATGAAGGTTCGCCGCAGCGAAGAGAATTGCGCACGAGAGTTTTATTTCACTTCGTCGTCGCGACGAGAATCCTTCTTCGCCGCGGCGAAGTCTGTGAATCCCAAAATGCACAGTTTCAAATTTTATGCATTTTCCTAGGTTTTTGGGCGAGGCATAAAAGAGAAACTTAGTCATTTTTGTAGAGGTCGTTCATTTTTAGCAGAGGGCAGCTATTTTCATTTTCTTAGGTTGATTTTGGGCGAACTTTGGTTAAAAAGGGTGAAGATTCGAGATTAAAACCAGTGGATTCATCATTTGGGGAGATCTCTTGTCCTTTCTCTTATTTTCATTATCTTAAACATTGGGTTTTTCATTTCTTTTGTTTGTGTTGTTGATTTAGCTATGAACTAACCCATTTTGGGTTAGGGTTTTGATGTAGTTTGGATTCTCATGGATTAAGCAATTGATTTTTATTATTTTCATATGTTATTGCAATGATTGTGGGGTTATTTTGAATTTATTGTTTTTATGTGATGAACATGATGAGATTGCGAAATAATTCATGTTAAGCTTCTTGGGTAATCTCCATTATAGTATTAAATGCTAGAGATAGATTTAAGAATCAATGAAATCAATCTAGGATTCTAGGTGTTTAACGAGCTTAGAACTATTAATCTTCAATTTGTTGGGTGTGGAAGTTTAATAGGGAAAAGTAGGAAAACATAGCCTGAGAAGGTATGCTGACACTTTAGAGAATTTGATTTACAATCAATGCATGTGAATATGGAAATAGCATATTATATAGGTTTAATCCATAGAGTCCAAATGAAATCAAAACCCTACCCATTGTTTTAAACTGAAATTACCTTGTTTTTAATATTGCTTGCATAACTTAGTTTTGAATATTTAGAAATTTTGTTTTAGTTTTAAGTTTAATTTTCTCCTTTCAATCCAAACAACTTGATTGCTCCAACTTGAAAACAGTAGAAACCTTAGTGCTTAGCAAACAATCCTCTTGGGAACGATATTCACTTATCACTTTATTACTTTGTGCGACTAGTGCACTTGTTATATTGCATGAAGTAGTTACAATGCATCAGGAAGCCCACTTATCATTGTAGTAAATGTCACCACATCAGGCTGCAAACCTCTTTGACTCATCAATTCCAACAACCCAAAGGCTTCCTCCATCTTCCCCTACTTGGAAAGCCCAATTATCATTGCACTAAAAGTCACCAAATCAGGCCACAAACCTCTTTGAATCATCAATTCCAACAACCCATTAGCTTCCTCCATCTTCCCCTCCATGCAAAGCCCATTTATAATTGTAGTAAAAGTCACCAAATTAGGCTACAAACCTTCTTGATTCATCAATTCCAACAACCCATTAGCTTCCTCTGTCTTCCCCTCCTTGCAAAGCCCATTTATCATTGTAGTAAATGTCACCACATCAGGCTACAAACCTAATCGACTCATCAATTCCAACAACCCATTAGCTTCCTCTATCTTCCCCTCCTTGCAAAGCCCATTTATCATTGTAGTAAATGTCACCACATCAGGTTGCAACCCTCTTTGATTCATCAATTCAAACAACCCATTAGCTTCCTCCATCTTCCCCACCTTGCAAAGCCCACTTATCATTGTAGTGAACGTCACCACATTAGGCTGCAAACCTTTTCGACTCATCAATTCCATCAAGCCATTAGCTTCCTCCATCTTCCCCTCCTTGCAAAGCCCACTTATCATTGTATTAAACGTCACCACATCATGCTGCAAACCTCTTTGACTCATCAATTCTAGCAACCTATAAGCTTCCTCCATCTTCCCCTCCTTGCAAAGCCCACTTATCATTGTATTAAACGTCACCACATCAGGTTGTAAACCTCTTTGACTCATCAATTCCAGCAACCTATAAGCTTCCTCCATCTTCCCCTCCCTGGAAAGCCCATTTATCATTGCATTAAATGTCACCACATTAGGTTGCAAACCTCTTTGAATCTAAACCTCTTTGAATCATCAATCCCATCAACCCATTAGCTTCCTCTACCTTCCCTGTCTGATAGAACCCGTTAATCAAAGTCATATACATAATCACGTTAGGCATAACCCCAAACACAACCATTTTCTTGTACAACCTTGTAGCCTCCAAACTCCTATTCTCCAAACACAATCCTTTAATCTAAGAAGTCAAAAGTCACAACATTTGGGCTAAAGCCCCACCTCAAAATCCTCCCAAAAACAACAAAACCATCACAAACTCGACCCACGCTACAAAAACAATTAATCAAAACATTTAATGTAAAAGATCTGGCATCAACCCCAATGAATCCGCTCGCTTGTAAAGCAAAATAACGTCTTCATAAAACTTCTTCTTAGCAAGAGCTCCAAACAATTGGTTGAATGAAGAAATTCATGGTTTGGGTTGCATATGAGTCATTAAACAAAAGAAATAGCGTGCTTCATCAAGAGTGATACCTTCTTTACAATCTTTTTGAAGGAATTTATCAGGCCTCGCTACCCCTTCAACGTTATGTACTGAATCTTTTGGTACAATTGTAGTCACTTTACATGAATTTGTCAATAAAGATGAGATTTTGGTTTTAGTAACCCTTTCAAAAGAAGAATAACAACGACGAAGAAAGGTTTTGGAGGCCATTTGAGTAGCGGCGTTTGTGGATTATTAAGGGTTCAAACTGGCTTAGTCTTTTGTGGATTTACATTTAAATAATACAATCTCACCGGGAATGAAAGTTTGCAAGTATTTATCTGAAACCTATCACTCCCTCTCATTGTATCTTTAATGTAATGACATGAGTTCATCTTTACTCTTCATCTTATTTTTAAACCATATTTGCTATATTATATTACAACATTGCCATTTTCTCTCTTTTCTTTATGCTATTTGCTCATGTTTTCAGCATACAATATTTGTTTTTAGTTTCAATTTTTATTATTTATTAATTGTATATTTGGTTTCTTTGGTTGTATAAACTATCAATCGAGAAAAAAGTTAAATAAAATTTATTGATGATTGTATGTACAATTAATTATGAATAAATTTTGTTTTCTTTCGATTGGTTTACTGTATGTACAATTGAAATTACAAAGTTTTTATTCTTCTCCTGGTTTACCCCTGTATATCTATGACACGGTCTGATTCATAAAGTTGTAAACTAGTACCTGAGCTTTGACGTAACATCTTTTGATTAGTCGATTGTTTATACAACCATTATAAGGTAGAGTAATGCTACGCCAATAACCTTTTTCTCACAAACTTCTCTTACAACCCAATTAGGTGGCAACTGAGTTAGCGTTGTTATGTCAAAATAACTTTAATTAGACCAAAGAAATGGTCGTTCCTTCATAAGTAACAACCGTTCTTTATAAAGAAATAATCGTTCCTCACGGAAGGAATGACCCTTCCTTATGAAGGAATAACTAAATGAATGGTCATTCATAAATATGGACCAGTCATTTGTAACTAAATTTACATTTTACACACTTATTTTGCTTTAAGTTTGTAGACATAATATTTAAAATTTTGCATATTTGTCCATTATCAACATGCTTACATAGGTACGGTGCAGACAACCCTTATTTCAAAATTCTAACACCAAATTTTTAAGGTAAAACAAAAGAGTGGGTTATTTGTAACTAAATTTACATTTTACACACTTATTTTGTTTTAAGTTGATATACATAATATTTAAAATTATGCATATTTGTCCATTATCAACATGCTTGCATAGGTACGACGCAGATTGCTGAAACAGTGTTTTTTAATCAATTTTCAATAAAGTTTATGATTTTTATTATGTATCCCATCAACTTATCCCCAACAAGTCAAGCCAAAATCCGAAATTTGCTCAAAAATGGACAAACCATGTAATACCTGATGGGAATGCAAAATGTCATATTTCCCCCAGTTAATGTCTAGTCTTTTATACTTATTTGCTGCCTAAATGTACTCATTATTATTCTATTTTGATTTAGGATGCAAATGGAGGCATTAATTGCAAAACGGAATTAATTAAGTGAATTCGGACAGTTTCGATGTTGTTTCGTAATCTGGGCATAACTCTCTCATACAAGCTCTGATTGAGATGATTCAAAATTCTGTGGAACACTAAGAAATATATCTACAGCTTTCATGTTTTGAGTTTGGAGAGATACTCGCTGCATCAAGGTTGTAATCGAGCTTGAAGTTGACGCATCAGCACTGGACGTTCTGGAACATTCTGCCTTGTCATGCAATTCAAATAGGCAGATTTTTATTGGAAGATTTGAAGACCTATTGCAGAAAATTATAGTTGGACACACCACTTTCCTATTTCATTATGACTTTATTTTATTTTCAATTAATCAGATTAGGATAAGTGTTATTTTTTAGGATATTAGAATATTTTTAGGAGATTGAGTAGGATTAGAATTCGAATTGGGTATTTTTAAGGGAGAGATCAGATTAGGGCAGGGGACCACGCCTCTCTTTTCTCTTCTCTGCAAATTTTCTCTTTGAGTTTTGTTTATGGCCATGAGCGGNTTTTCAATTTTTTATGTTTTAAATTTTATTGTTACCTTGAATAAATCATCTTTTATAATGTATTAAATCAAATTAATTTATTGTCATTTTTATCAATTTTAAAAAGGGTTTAAGTTAGTAAAATTTCGCATATTATCTCTGCACGGCACAGATTGCTACCTAAAGAAGCAAGACAAACAAAATAAATATTATCAATCTCATTGTCATATCAAAACAATCAATCAATTTACTGAATTAGACACGAGTGTGGCACGTTAGTAGAAACGTCCCTCATTTCACAAATATGCATGGTTATGATTGAATATAGAGCTCACCCATAATACATAATATAATTTCTCACTCAAACGTGGTCAATAGCAAAAGATCAGCAAGATAAGAAGAAAAATGGCCTTGGTCGCTTAAGTGATCAATAATCGTGAAAGCGACCAATGCCAAAAGTGAAGAATCGCTTAAGCGATTGTAGATCGCTTAAGCGATTGTAGATCGCTTAAGCGACCAAGGGTAAAAGAGAAGAATCTCTTAAGCAAGACCATAAATCGCTTAAGCGACTAAGGGTAAAAGCTAAGAATCACTTAAGCGAACTTTGGTAAAACAACATTTAAAAAAAGAAAGAAAAAAAATGTCTATTTCCTCAATGGCTTCTTAAAATTTTCCTTCACGGTTAAACATCTAGTGGTAGATATTTGTAAAAAGTATCAAGTACCATCTTTCCCTCATGGTATATACTCTCAGAATATCCAGAACTCATTGCAAAAAGAGGAGTTAAAACAATTAGAGTCAGAATTCAGGTGAGAAATAACAAATTGAAATAAGCAAAAAAGAAAAAAAAAACTTAAAAATGATATAAAGGGGTATATGTCAAGACATATGATCGAAGGATGCAACATATAAAGATACCAAATCAGCCTATGGGTCCTTATAAAGGTCAAGACTAGAAGATCTAATCATATGTTGTCAACCACTTTGACTCATCAATTCCAACCACCCATTAGCTTCCTCCATCTTCCCCTCCTTGCAAAGCCCATTTACCATTGTATTAAAAGTCACCAAATTAGGCTGCAAACCTCCTTGATTCATCAATCCCAACAACTCATTAGCTTCCTCCATCTTCCTCTCCTTGCAAAGCCCATTAATCATTGAATTAAAAGTCATCACATTAGGCTACAAACCTCTTTGAATCATCAATCCCAACAACCTATTAGCTTCCTCCATCTTCCCCTGTAATATACTATATAGCTAGTAATTTTGTAAGAAATATAAGATAGAATTTACTAAATAACTTTTACAAACATTAATGTAAATCTGAAAGTTCTAATTTTTAATTCATATAAATAGATACACAAAACATTGATATACTTAGTAAACATAAGGTAATCTTGAACAGTGTCGCAAAAGTCTGCCACTTCTTGACGTCCCACTGGATCACAAATCATCTAGTACCTGCAAAACAGTAAATTAACGGAGTGAGCACTAATTGCTCAGTAATTAAACCAAACTGCACTACTGTGTTTCCTCCATTACTTATGTTCTGCTTTTTTTTTCTTTTCTCACTTTATTCTTTGATTATATTCTTCATTTTTTCTGTTTCTGTTTTTCTTATGCTGTATCTCTTTCTTTTCACTCTGTTCCTCTTTCTTTTATTTCTTCTTTCTAGTTTTTCGATCGGACTGGGTTGATGCATGGATTTGGAACCCTGGCCATATGAGTGGGTACAATCCTCATCTACATGCACTACTCACGGACTGTACAAGCACTGTATNTGAAAGGGTTTCTAAAGCTAAACCCTTAATATCTCATATTTTCTCCACTCTTTCCCAATATACCCTTGCTCCTTCTTTGAAATTCCACCTATGACCTTTCATTCATTGCAAAAACATCCCCATTCAAACTATTCTCCATGCAATTTCCTTGCATTTCACTCCTCACTTTCCCTGCTAATTAGGGGTAGAATGGTCATAGAGTCTCAAAAGGAAGAATTCTCTAAAACTCAAGGGAAAAATTCAGTCGAGTCTTCGCCACGGCGAAGCTATTTCTTTGCCCCAGCGAAAACTCACAGCAGCTACACAGGGGTTGTAGCACTTCATCGCCATGGCGAAGCTTCTTCTTCGCCCCGGCGAAGACTGTAACATCAAGATTTCGCCCAGTCTTATAAATTTTCAGGGCAACCACTCAACCAAACCAATACACCCTTTCAACCAAGGGTCAACCAAACCATATTAACAACATACAGACTCAAATAAAGATAAATCAACAAACATTCAAGCCATTCATCAAATCTTAACTACGTACCTCAAGTGGGGCGTTACAATTAGCTTCCTCCGTCTTCCCATCCTTGCAAAGCACACTTATCATTATAGTAAACGTAACCGCATTAGGCTGCAAACCTCTTTGAATCATCAATTCCAACAACCCATTAGCTTCCTCCATCTTCCCTTCCTTACAAAGCACAATTATCATTGAAATAAAAATCACCACATAAAGCTGCAAACCTCTTTGAATCATCAATTCCAACAACCCATTAGCTTCCTCCATCTTCCCCTCCTTGGAAAGCCCATTTATCATTGAATTAAAAGTCACCACATTAGGCTGCAAACCTCTTTGAATCATCATTTCCATCAACTCATTAGCTTCTTCTATCTTCCCCTCCTTCCAAAACCCAATTATCATTGTATTATACGTCAGTAAGTTAGGCTGCAAACCTTGATCCAGCATCTCAAAAAACAAGCCTTTAGCCCCTCCAAATTTCTCACAAAACAACAATCGTAAATTAGAGTGGCACAAACAACCACATTTGGCTTAATTCCTCCACTCTTCATTTTCAAAAACAATTCTTTCGTCTTATCTACCAACCCATCTTTGCAAAGACCATTGACAATACTACCATAAGAAATAATATCAGGCCTAACCCCAAACACAGCCATTGTCTTGAACAACTCCATAGCCTCCAAACTCCTATTCTCCAAACACAAACCTTTAATCAAAGAATTAAAAGTTGCAACGTCCAGGTTAAAACCCCACCTCAAAATCCTCCAAAAAATAGCAAAACCATCACAAACTCGACCCGCATTACAAAAACAATTAATCAAAATATTCAAAGTAATTAAATCAGGTAACAACCCCATCGAACCCAGTCGTTTGTATAGCAAAATAACGTCTTTATAAAACTTCTTCTTAGCAAGAGCTCCAAATAACCGGTTGAATGATGAAATCAGTGGTTTGGGTTGCATGTGAATCATTAAACAAAAGAAATAGCGTGCTTCACCAAGAGTGATGTTACGTTCTTTACAATCTTTTTGAAGAAATTTCTGAAGCGGGGTTGCTTTAAGTACTAAATCTTGTGGTATAGTTGTAGTCACTTTACCTGCTTTTGCGAATGAAGAAGGAGAAGAAGAAAAATGACGAATCAGGCTTTTGAGCATCATTTCAGTTGCGCCGTTTGTGGATTATCTCTCGAGGGTTCAAACTAGCTTAAACTTTTGGGTGTTTAGGGTTAAATAATACATCTCACTAGAAACGAGAGTGGGATAAAACGAATTTATCTGAAACCTGTAGGGTTCAGATGTAATTATATTTTTGCTGAAATTATTTAGAGGGTGTATTGTTTTTAACATGGAGGATAGCTATTTTCTATAGAATAGTGGATAGATCATATGATTATGATATGTTGCAGACCTGGCTTCAAAGTTTGTTCATGTAGCTACTTGAATTGACATATCTCCGATTACTAGCAGAGAGTGTTCAAACTACTCATGAGCGGCTGGCCTCACCTCGCCTGACAGCTTCAAATAGATAAATTGTATTAAATGCAATCCAGCCTAATTATGGATTAGGTCAAATTCAATATTGAACTCAAATATGCCTTTACTCAAAAGGCAAAAACATTCATGATTTCAAATGATATAGTATTTTATATATCTATTTATGAATTCATAATCCATATCCAAATTATGTAAGGACTTTTGCTCAAATGCTTTTAACGAGGTTTTTCATTCTTTTTTGAAGAAATTTTGAAATTAAAAAAGAATATACATGATACAATTAATCAGACAATACTACACTTACAACTCAATCTCACAGACTTTCTCCCACAATTTTGACATGATAGCTCGTAATTGGTTCGCTCACAAATGGGTCCCGCCTGCTTGCAGTGGATCTCGCCTACCTAATTATGAGTTGATCAATTACGAACTACTACATCAGGGTTGTGAGAGAAAGTTTGTAAATATGAGTTGTGAGCCGATCTTTACTAAATTAATCAACTTTGCTTCTAAAAGAATATCCAGAGTGTGTTTGTTTTATTATTTTGAGTAGTATTTTTGAAAAATTTAAGTTGAGTTATTATTACGAGGATAAGATTTGAATTTGAAAATGTGTTTGGTAAGATTATTTTTTAATCCCCTATATTTGTTAATTTAGTTAAACATCCCATACAATAAAAGTTTTAAAATTAAGAAAAACACCCCCACCCACTCATTAAATGCTAGTGGTGGTGGCCGACTCTGTCAGGAATATGTGGGTGAGTAGAGGTGTTTTTGTCAATTTATAATTTTTTTATTGTTGGGTGTGTTTAGTTAAATTAACAAACCTAAGAGGTTAAAAAATTTAAATGTTTTGAGTTGAATAGAATGGTATTGGATTTTGGGAATAGTGAAATAAACTTGCATTTTGAATAGGATATGATAGGAATAAAGAAACAAACACAACTATGTTTACATGTCAAACTAACAATAAGTTTGAGCATACGTAACATGGCACCTTGAAAATATATATACATTTTTGCAACGTTTATCCATCCAATCAAAAAAATCAACACTAACACGTGTAACATATAGACTCTCAATAATTAATTGAATGAACGTACATCACACAAAATAGTTTGTTACATTTTTTTAATATTATTTTATTCTAAATAGGATAAGATGTGATTTAATCAAATAAGATATAATGATGATTATATTTGTTAATTTAGCTAAACACCTCCATAATAAAAGTTTATAAATTAACAAAAACACCCCCACTCACCCAACTGATTGTTGGCAACTGGCCGCCACCATTGAACAATGACCGAAAGTTGTCAAAATGGCATACGACCAACTGAATTTGGTCGATCTTGCACTGATTTTGTAATTTCCAGTTAGATCTATAGCCAAAGATCTGACAGTTGACGACAGTCATATCTTGGCCACCGTTGACCAATAAGTCTCAACCGACTTGAAATAAAGACGAAATAATAACATGTCACCAAATTAACCCCATAAATTGAACTCCTAAGAAGATCAATATAATTCTCAAAAGATGGGGGATTGGTGGGCCTTATCCTTTAGCTTTATGAAGCTAATATGTGGGGTTGATAAACGATCATACAACAAAGATACGCATTTAGCCATATAGTCTTGACATAATCTACATTGAATGTAGTAGTACTAGTAGTAGATTTGCAATAAAGCATGCGCGCCCCCCTCCCCCCACATTACCCACATTTCAACTTGAAAACTGCGTAAAACAACAAAGAATAGGCCCAATACAACTACAAAGATATTCGTGCAGACGAGCTGTTTGTGTAAATTAAGTTAATTAACTATATATATAGTGATGAGAGCCCTCTGGCTCTTAGACTGCAAATATATGGAAGCTTTGATTGATTCCTTGAAGATTAAGTTATCCAGCCTGCTAACAGCAAACAACCAATACAGTTCCCCCAACCAATCTGATAAGAGCTTGAAAATAAACATTTATTTAGTAGTTTATGGGGATTAATTTTGGGAAATTAGGCATAATTTGATAAAGTTGCCTAATATTTTCATTATTATCTTTTACGGGATCACGGGTGTTTTTGAGTGTTTTTCAGGCTACTAGTGCTTAAATGTTATGCTCGGATGAAGAATCATGTTGGAAACAAAATGAGTGATGAGCGGAAACAAACAGATCAAGAATCGGAGTTGAATTGAAGAAGTTATGGAAGTTGAAGTAAAGAGAAGATTCTAGATTACATTCTAGCTTGAGCATGCCTCGGTATTTTGAGAATATCGTGAGATGTAGAACTCTGATTAAGACAATTCTTAGACCGTTGGAAATCTGATTCAAAGGGATACATTTCATATGCTTACTACTTTTCCAAATTTCATCATTATCAAGTTCAAAAATCACCATCTCTGAAGAATAGTGGAATGATACGGGAAGAAGGGCAGCAGCTACTGTGCCGCGGCACACTTTTTCCAGTAGCTACTGTGCCGCAAACAGTCACAGAAGTTACTAACTTGTTATCCATTTTTAGGTAGGAGAATAGGGTTAAGGGTTCTAAATCAAATAGAATTAAGGAAAAACAAACCCTAACCCTTGTGGGATATAAATAGAAGTCTTTTAGCATTATTTGGGGGATTCTTTGGTGAGAAGAAAGGGAGAAAAATCTGGAGAGAAGAGAAGTAACAGAAATTGGAGCTTGATTCACAAGATAAGAAGTTTTCTTATAAACTCATGATGAATGTTTTAATAAAGATGATTGTTTCTTTCATGTTTATTATGAACTAATTTATTCTCTAGGGCTAAGATGTAGCCCAATCTCTTAATTATGTATTGATCTTTGATTGTTAATTTGTATTAAGAATTATTCCTAAGTTTTACTATTATTCCTAATGCTTTTGATTCTTGAGGGCCCAAGAATTGAATGAACCAATGGACTAAGTTGAGATCAAGAGATGATACTTAGTTGGTCTACGGTAGTAAAATCATAGGTTGAGCGAATGCTAGAGATAGGTTACCGCGACTTGTGAGGTTTTGGTAAACTCCATAGAGCGTAACGATCCCCAATTGCTTAAATCTGATTAAAGATAATTCAGGTTAGTAATTAGGGGTTAATTTGATAATTGTTCGAGAGAAAATTATTGGAAATTTAGGGAGTTTGAGCTGTAGGAAGAGCTTAATAAAATTAGCATGAGAGATTGATACATATGAATAACAGCTGGTGTGAAGTCTATGTCTTAGGTCTAGTCATCTTGTTTTTACCCAAAGGTTTATTTTAATTGTTCTCTTTTCAGTTTTCTTTTTAAATTCAATTGTTTATTTAATTTAGGTTTCCTTAATAAAATTTGGATTGATCAAATAGTAATAGGATTGTTTAATTGGTAATTGATAATAGTAATTCCCTTGGGTTCGATATCCGTATTTTATACACTTTATTACTTGCACGATTTCGTACACTTGCGAAAATTTACAACAAGTTTTTGGCGTCGTTGCCAGGGAATTGCTTTTATAGTATCAATATCAATACAAGTTGTTTAGTTGCTAATTTGGTTTGTACTATATTTTTTTAATTATTTTTTTAGTGCTTTAATTTTTAGTGTTGGACTGTACATAGGAGTTAGTTCAATGGCTGATACAGGAGTTGAAGTTGTTTAGAGAGCATTGAAGGACTACTCTAGTCCTAATGTTAAAGGGTGCCATTCTAGCATCAGGAGGCCACCAATTCAAGCAAATACCTTCGAGATAAAGCCAGACATTATTCAATTGATACCATTCAGTTCAATTCACAGGGTTACCTAATGATGATCCCAACCTGCATATCACAAACTTTCTGGAGCTCTACGACACATTTAATCACAATGGAGTATCCGACGATGCAATTAGGCTTAGACTTTTCCCATTCTCTCTTCAAGATAAAGCTAAGGCTTGGTTAATTTCTCTACCACCCGGAAGCATCACTACTTGGAATGAGTTAGTTCAAGTGTTCCTTGCGAAGTATTTTCCGCCGATTAAGTCTGCCAAGATGAGAAGTGACATCACAAATTTTTTCCAGCAAGATATGGAGTCACTTTATGAAGCTTGGGAGAGATATAGGGATCTCTTACGGAGGCGTCCTCACCATGGGTTACCAATATGGTCGCAAGTGCAAACATTTTACAATGGGTTGATGCCAAATATACAAGCCATGGTAGATGCTGCAAGTGGGGGAGCCTTGAATAACAAAACATCGGAGGAAGCCTATAATCTGGTTGAAGTGATGGCAACCAATAACTACATGAGGCCTTTAGAGAGAAATTCAACAAGGAAAGTAGTGGGAGTGCACGAAGTTAATAGTTACACCGCGTTGGCTGCTCAACTTTCAACCATCCAAAAGCAATTAGGAGTTGCCCTAAAGGTAAATGCTATTGAAACTCATTCTCTAACTTGTGAATTTTGGGTAGGGAATCATTTGTCAAGAGATTGTCAAGTAGGGAATCCATTTGCTCCACCTCAACAAGCAAATTATGTCAACAATTTTCAAGGAGAGCAACGAAATCCATACTCTAATACATATACTCCAGCATAGTGAAACCATCCAAATATTTCTTGGAGTAACAACAATTTTCCTAAGCCACCTTCTGGTGTTCAAGTTCAAGAGGCAAAATCAAATTTGGAGGATGTGCTTACAAAGTTTATGGAGGAATTGGGTAAAAGATTTGACAAGAATGAAGCTCAACTTCAGAAATATGAAGTAGTGGGACAAATTCATAGTATCTTAGCAGGAAGAGTTCAAGGAATGTTTTCGAGTGATATCAAGAAGAATCTAAAGGAGAAACTCAATGCCATCATGTTGAGAAGTAGTAAGGAGCTGAAAGAATCAAGAAAAACTGAAGAAACTGAGGAAAAAGCTAAAGACGTGAAATTGGACAGAACCAACAATGCCTCAACACAATGCCTAGGCACAAAACCAGAACTTGAGAACACAACCCAAGATGTGAAGAAAGATGAAGCCTCTCTCTCGTATCCTCACAGAGTGCAGAAATAGAGATTAGACAAGCAATTTGGTAAGTTCATAGACATGTTTAGAACTTTATACATTAACATTCCTTTTGTAGATATGTTAGAGCAAATGCCAAAGTATGCCAAGTTCTTAAAGGATATGCCAAGTTCTTAAAGGAGATCCTTACACATAAAAGGAAGTTTGAAGAACATGAGATGGTCATGCTCACCGAGGAATGTAGTGCGTTGCTTCAAAAGAAACTACCACTGAAATTAAGAGATCTAGGGAGTTTTAATATTCCTTGCACAATTAGTAGTTTTTATTTTGATAAAGCTTTATGTGATTTAGGAGCTAGCATTAACTTGATGCCATTTTCTATTTTCAAGAAACTTGGTTTAGGAGAGGTGAAGCCAACCACGATTTATCTTCAATTAGTGGATAGATCCATAACATATCCTAGGGGAGTGGTGGAGGATGTCCTAATAAAGGTAGACAAATTTATCTTTCCAATAGATTTTGTAGTTCTTGATATGGAAGAAGACCGGAACATACCTTTAATATTAGGAAGGCCTTTTCTAGCTACAAGTAGGACTTTAATAGATGTACACCAAGGTAAACTAATCTTAAGGGTGGAAGACGAACAAGTGGAGTTCAATGTTTTTAACACGATGAAATGACCACCAGAGTTAGATACTTGCTTTAAGATTAGCATCCTTGATGACAAAGTAGCGGAAACCTTAGAAGAAAACTACCCTAGCTCACCCCTAGAAAATTCTTTAGTCAACTCTAGGATTATGGAGGCTGAATTTGAGAAGGTAGATGAACAACAATTAAAGCCTTATGTGTATGGTGGATTCAATGATACAAGGGTCTAGATTTTCCTAGATGATCCAGATTGAAGGATTTGAAAAGTCGAGCTTACGACTCTAATAAAGCACTTCTTGGGAGGCAACCCAAGCTCTCTACTTTAATTTTGAGTTTTGTTTTGAATTTATTTTAGATTTTCGTTTAAAGTGTAAGTTGTGATAACTTTGGTTGGTTTGATATGTTAGTTGTTTATGTTTCACCCATTATTTCTGTTATGCACACTAAACTGGCCAAGAAAGGCGCATAGTTTGTTTTTTTTATTAGATTCCCAATAACTATTGGATACAACAAACAATATGCATGCCTTCACAAGATTATCTCCACATAAATGTTGCGCACGAAAGGTAGTGTGGTTGTTCTCTCTGCACATTGAGGACAATGATCATCTCTAACTTTGGGGGTAAGGAATATATTTTTTTTTTAATGGACAAAATTAGTTTCATTCGTAGACATCTTTGAATATCTTTTGCTTTGAATTATCTCTTTAGAAGCTTTTGGGTGGAATTGTTTTAGGTGTGTTGTAGGGTCAAATAGTTAATGTATTTTGTTTTGTTTTGGAACTCATACATAAGTCAATGATAAGACCATGATTGTGAATTTGTGACATTGAGATTTTATTAACTTTCGCGTAGTGTAAAGATGATAGTAGATGGCAATTGCATTTAGTTATGACTCTCTTGGAAATGGGTTTGATTGGTTGAATAGTTCAGAAACTTAGAGACGTTTTATGTGTGTTTTTATGGGTAATAATTTTTGTGAAAATTGTGCATAAACTCTAGAACTAATTTGATAACCACTTAAGGCGAAATCCTAGAATCCGCATTGCTTAGGATATGATTTAGGCAATTTTCTTTGGAATGATTGAGCTTTTCAAGCCAACCTATATTACCTAGTTAACCCTTTGAGCCTATATATACACTTGGTAAACCTTAATTTTTTTGTTTTAAACCCACTATATCTCACCTTGATGATGAAGCCTAAAACACTTTCCCACCCATCTTATTGTGAGAGACTTAATTTAGGATGACCTTATAAGAAAAACTCATGAAAAGAAGTGTGGTAGAAGAAAATGATATATCTTTTGGATCTTTTGGACCACAACCTGAGTATGTGCAATGACATAGGTTGGGGGTTGTGAAAAAGAAAAAAAGAAAAGAAAAGATGATAGTAGAAGAAAGGTGGGGTAGACAAAATATTTTTTTGAGTAACTATCTTCCCTTAAAAAAAAAGAAAAAAAATTCAGAAAAATAGGAAGAATTAGCTGGGAGAAGAACTTGAAATGAGGTACATTACATTAGGGTTTGTGCTAATGTTGGAAGGAAGAGTTCAATCAATGTGAAAGGGTAGAGGGTGAATGAGAAGGGAAGCAAGAAAGAGGTTGTTCATGGTCATTTACTATAAAATATTAAGTCTCTTACATTTTGTTAAAAATTCATTTCCGTTATTTCATAAATCATTACCCTAGCCTAACGTTACAACTATGAAAAAGACCTAATGATCTGAGGTAGTGATTGGATTCTACATTAGTGGAGAGTGGTTTGAAAAGTGAGCCTATAGAGTTTGATTATACATTTGTTTTATTTTCTTACTTTGCCTATGAAAGCTATGCATAAAATCATCTGGGTTTTTGGATGAATGGTTTGTGAATGATTATGAGAGAATCAATAACAAAAATGTAGCTGAAATTCACTTATTCTTTGCATTTGCGTGTTGTTAATCATTCGATTTGTTCACATTGACACAATTTTTGAGATGATTATATATATGGATCCTAAAATGTTTGTTTGAGTCTTTAGTTTTCAGTCTAGGTGAGGTTAGGTTTGGATGTTTATGGGTATCATCACTGGAAACCCTCACGAGACTATAACTCGTCCAACTAGGGCCTCCTAAGGTTTTAAAGGCTTGTTGCATATGCTAAATGCAACCGTGTCAATCTACGGAAGTGATTTACGATAGTTTAGATATAGACTTTATTTTGTTTGTGTTTTCAAGCTAAAGGACTTGTTCTATCGCTTACCTTGCTAGGGACTAGCAAGAAGCTGGTTGGGGGTTGTGATAAGAGCTTGAAAATACACATTTATTTAGTAGTTTATGGGGATTAATTGTGGGAAATTAGGCTTAATTTGGTAAAGTTGCTTAATATTTTCATAAGTGTCTTTTATGGGATCACGGGTGTTTTTTAGTGTTTTTCAGGATACTAGTGCTTAAATGTTATGCTCGGATAAAGAATCATATTGGCAACAGAATGAGTAACGAGTGGAAACAAACGGATCAAGAATCAGAGTTGAATTGAAGAAGTTATGGAAGTTGAAGTAAAGAGAAGATTCTAGATTATGTTCCAGCTTGAGCATGCCTCAGTATTCTGAGAATATCTTGAGATGTAGAACTCTGATTAAGACGATTCTTAGACCGTTGGAAATCTAATTCAAAGGAATACATTTCATATGTTTACTACTTTTCCAAATTTCATCGTTATCAAGTTCAAAAATCACCATCTCTGAAGAATAGTGGAATGATGCGGGAAGAAGGGCAGCAGCTACTGTGCCGCGGCACACTTTCTCTAGTAGCTACTGTGCCGCAGAACAGTGCCGCGGCACAGTCACAGAAGTTACTAACTTGTTATCCATTTTTAGGTAGGAGAATAGGGTTAAGGGTTCTAAATCAAATAGAATTAAGGAAAAACAAACCCTAACCCTTGTGGGATATAAATATAAGTCTTTTAGCATTATTTGGGGGATTCTTTGGTGAGAAGAAAGGGAGAAAAATCTGGAGCGAAGAGAAGTAATAGAAATTCTGGAGCTTTGATTCACAATATAGAGAAGTTTTCCTTATTCTTTTCTTGTAAACTCATGATGAATGTTTTAATAAAGATGATTGTTTCTTTCATGTTTATTATGAACTAAATTTATTCTCTAGGGCTAAGATGTAGCCCAATCTCTTAATTATGTATTGATCTTTGATTGTTAATTTGTATTAAGAATTCTTCCTAAGTTTTAAAATTATTCCTAATGCTTTTGATTCTTAAGGGCCCAAGAATTGAATGAACAAATGGACTAAGTTGAGATCGAGAGATGATACTTAGTTGGTCTAAGGTAGTAAAACCATAGGTTGAGCGAACGCTAGAGATAGGTTACCGCGACTTGTGAGGTTTTGGTAAACTCCATAGAGCGTAATGATCTCCAATTGTTTAAATCTAATTAGAGATAATTCAAGTTAGTAATTAGGGGTTAATTTGATAATTGTTCGAGAGAAAGTTATTGGAAATTTAGGGAGTTTGAGCTGTAGGAAGAGCTTAATAAAATTAGCATGAGAGATTGATACATATGAATAAGAGTTGGTGTAAAGTCTATGCCCTACGTCTAGTCATCTTGTTTTTACCCAAAGGTTTATTTTAATTGTTCTCGTTTCAGTTTTCCTTTTAAATTCAATTGTTTATTTAATTTAGGTTTCCTTGATAAAATTTGGATTGATCAAGTAGTAATAGGATAGTTTAATTGGTAATTGATAATAGTAATTCCCTTGGGTTCGATATCCGTATTTTACACACTTTATTACTTGCACGATTTCGTACACTTGCGAAAATCTACAATACAATCAACCAATGCTACACGGCCACACATGTAGCTTGTCACCACTACCGTCAAACCCCCACATAGAGAAAATTTCAACAAAAATGTTGCAGCTTATTTCATGTAAAACAGTTTGAAAATTGTACTCACTTCAGTCTAAAATGCTTATTCTCTTCAATATATATCTCCTAGACTATGCACAGCGACTGCGCTTTCATCAACTAAAACACCCTGCTTAGATGCTTCACACCAGAATCATATAAGCAAAGCTTCAGTGAAATTGAGATCATATAATTATAAATCTACTCTTGGAACAGTATTTAGTAATTGATTAGAACATAAACCAGTAATGGAGTATGAGAAATAGGAAAAGATTAAAAAGATAGAAGTTCTAAAATTATCTAAAAAATTCTAATATAGTCAAAGATACTGAAAGTTTATTTCCTCAAACAAGAAAGAAGAATTTTGCTGATGTACAACAAGACTGTAATGAGATTCTGATACTACCTTATAAAACAAAGCGAGGAATGAATCCTTGGAATACATGATTCGTGCAAATTTACATACTTGAAAACTGAAATACAACTATGTATGAGAAAGGAAAATCATACTTCATATGTCACCAACAACATGAATTTAATTTGAGCGAATATAGATTGTGTGAGCTGGTATGGGTTGAAACTTCTAAGGCTATGATTGCCATGGGTGCTTCAGAGCCTCAAATGCAGAAAGGCATGTCCTAATATTCACTTCAAGAAGGTGAGCAACGAAGTCAATGAAGCCCTGGTCCCCCATCAGCAATTAGTGAAATAATGAACTCAACGCCTCTATTCTTAAACAACTCAGAGACGAGCCTTCCTTTCGCACTATTATGGATACAAAATTAATAGGAAAATTTGGATTCAATTGTCAACTACTCCTATAAATAGGATTGACTACGGATTTGAACCATAGCACATGCTTTCATAAAATTGTAGGATTCTCCCAATCTAAATCAAGCAGGTTTTACACGAAGAAGTTCTATTCGATACGGTTAGGATAAGCAGTATACTTAAAAAAATAGAGAAAGAAGAACCAAGTCATGATAATATAACAGTATTTGAGCAAACACAAGGTTGGACAAGTTCCATAAAAGCAAAAATAACCATTGGATTTGGGAGTTCTAGCTTCATGCTTTTAGAGAACTTTGGTAAACGAGCATTTAAACAAAGAAAAAATGTCTATTTTGTAAATGGCTATCTTAAAATTTTCTTTCACGGTTAAAAACCTAGCGGCAAATATTCGAAAAAACAATCAAGTGCCATCTTTCCCTCATGGCATTATACTCTCAGAACATTCAGAACTCATTGCACAAATAAGAGTTAAAATAATTAGAGTCATCAGAATTCAGGTGAGCAATAAAAAATTGAAATAAGCTAAAAACTTAAAAAATAATATAAAGGGTTATATATGTCAAGACTTATGATCAAAGGTTGCAACATATAAAAATACCAAATCAGCCTATGGGTACTTATAAAGGTCAAGACTAGAAGATCAGATTATAGGTTGCAAACCTCTTTGACTCATCAATTCCAACAACCCATTAGCTTCTGCCATCTTCCCGTCCTTGCGAAGCCCACTTATCATTGTAGTAAATGTCACCACATCAGGTTGCAAACCTCTCCGACTCATCAATTCCAACAACCCATAGGCTTCCTCCATCTTCCCCTCCTTGGAAAGCCCATTTATCATTGTGTTAAAAGTCACCAAATCAGGCTGCAAACCTGTTTGATTCATCAATTCGAACAACCCATTAGCTTCCTCTATCTTCCCCTCCATGCAAAGCCCATTTATCATTGTAGTAAAAGTCACCAAATTAGGCTACAAACCTACTTGATTCATCAATTCCAACAACCCATTAGCTTCCTCCGTCTTCCCCTCCTTGCAAAGCCTATTTATCATTGTAGTAAATGTCACCACATCAGGCTGCAAACCTATTTGACTCATCAATTCCAACAACCCATTAGTTTCCTCTCATATTCCCCCTCCTTGCAAAGCCCATTTATCATTGTAGTAAATGTCATCACATCAGGCTGCAAACCTCTTTGACTAATCAATTCCAACAACCCATTAACTTCATCCGTATTCCCTTCCTTGCAAAGCCCATTTATCATTGAATTAAAAGTCACAACATCAGGTTGCAACCCTCTTTGATTCATCAATTCAAACAACCCATTAGCTTCCTCCACCTTCCCCACCTTGCAAAGCCCACTTATCATTGTAGTGAACGTCACCACATTAGGCTGCAAACCTCTTTGACTCATCAATTCCATCAACCCGTTAGCTTCCTCCATCTTCCCCACCTTGCAAAGCCCACTTATCATTGTAGTGAACGTCACCACATTAGGCTGCAAACCTCTTTGACTCATCAATTCCATCAAGCCATTAGCTTCCTCCATCTTCCTCTCCTTGCAAAGCCCACTTATCATTGTATTAAACGTCACCACATCAGTTTGCAAACCTCTTTGACTCATCAATTCCAGCAACCTATAAGCTTCTTCCATCTTCCCCTCCCTGCAAAGCCCACTTATCATTGTATTAAAACATCACCATATCAGGCTGCAAACCTCTTTGACTCATCAATTCCAGCAACCTATAAGCTTCCTCCATCTTCCCCTCCCTGCAAAGCCCATTTATCGTTGTATTAAATGTCACTACATTAGGCTGCAAACCTCTTTGAATCATCAATCCCATCAACCCATTAGCTTCCTTTACCTTCCCTATCTGACACAACCCGTTAATCAAAGTCACATACGTAATCACGTTAGGCATAACCCCAAACACAACCATTTTCTTGTACAACCTCGTAGCCTCCGAACTCCTATTCTCCAAATACAATCCTTTAATCAAAGAAGTCAAAAGTCACAACATTTGGGCTAAAACCCCACCTCAAAATCCTCCCAAAAACAACAAAACCATCACATACTCTACCCACATTACAAAAACAACTAATTAAAATATTCAAAGTAATCAAATCCGGCAACAACCCAATTGAACCCACTCTCTTGTACAACAAAATAACGTCTTTATAAAACTTTTTCTTAGCAAGAGCTCCAAACAATTGGTTGAATAAAGAAATCGGTGGTTTGGGTTGCATATGAGTCATTAAACAAAAGAAATAGCATGCTTCATCAAGAGTGATAGTACCTTCTTTACAATATTTTTGAAGGAATTTATCAAGCCTCGCTACCCCTTCAACATTATGTACTGAATCTTTTGGTATAGTTGTAGTCACTTTACATGAATTTGTCAATAAAGATGAGATTTTGGTTTCAATATAAAGGGTAACAACGATGAAGAAAGGTTTTGGAGGCCATTTAAGTAGACGCGTTTGTGGATTATCTAGGGTTCAAACTGGCTTAGTCTTTTGTGGATTTACATTTAAATAATACAATCTCACCGAAAATGAAAGTTTGCAAGTATTTATCTGAAACCTACCACTCCATCTCATTGTATCTTTAATGTAATGACACTTGTTCATCTTTACTCTTTATCTTATTTTTAAACCATATTTGCTATATTATATTGCAACATTGCCATTTTCTCTCTTTTCTTTATGTTATTTGCTCATGTTTTCAACATATAGTATTTGTTTTTAGTTTTCAATTTTTATTATCAATAATATTATACTTACAAAGAATTCTTACAAAGATTTATATACAAAGTGAGGTGGTAAAAAATTAATGGAAGAGTGAAACAAAAAGTCAAACTTATTAAATTCACCCTTCTATTCATTTTTTGACACATTATTTTGTATAGAGATCTTTGTAAAATTTCTTTGTAATTATAGTATTACTCTTTTATTTTTTATTAATTGTATATTTGGTTTCTTCGGTTGTATAGCTGTCAATCAAGAAAAAAGTTAAATAAAATTTATTGATGATTGTATGTGCAATCAATTATGAATTAATTTTGTTTTCTTTCGATTGGTTTACTATTTGTACAATTGAAATTACAAAGTTTTTTTTCTTCTCCTGGTTTACCCCTATATATCTATGACACGGTCTAATTCATAAAGTTGTAAACTAGCACCAAAGCTTTGACGTGACATCTTTTGATTAGTCGATTGTTTATACAACCATTATAAGGTAGAGTAATGCTACGCCAATAACCTTTTTCTCACAAACTTCTCTTACAACCCAATTAGGTGCTAGTTGAGTTAGTATTGTTACGTCAAAATAACTTTAACAAGACCAAAGAAATGGTCGTTCCTTCATAAGTAACAACCGTTCTTTATGAAGGAATGATCGTTCCTCACGGAAGGAATGATCGTTCCTCACAGAAGGAATGACTGTTCCTTATGAAGGAACAACTAAATGAATGGTCATTCATAAATAAGGAACAGTCATTGGTAACTAAATTTACATTTTACACACTTATTTTGCTTTAAGTTTGTAGACATAATATTTAAAATTCTGCATAATTGTCCATTATCAACATGCTTACATAGGTACGGTGCAGACAACCCTTATTTCTAAATTCTAACACCAAATTTTTAAGGTAAAACAAAAGAGTGAGTTATTTGTAACTAAATTTACATTTTACACACTTATTTTGTTTTAAGTTGATATACATAATATTTAAAATTATGCATATTTGTCCATTATCAACATGCTTGCATAGGTACGACGTAGACAACCCTGAATGCTGAAATAGTGTTTTTTAATCAATTTTCAACAAAGTTTATGATTTTTATTATGTATCCCATCAACTTATCCCCAACAAGTCAAGCCTAAATCTGAAATTTGCTCAAAAATGGACAAACCATGTAATACCCAACAACCTAAAATCAGGCCATGTGATATGAATTGTGATCCATGACAAAAACTGTAAAGAGAGAACTGGCACATAAATTTATTTATTTATTTATTTATTATTATTATTATTATTATTATTATTTTTTTGTGATTGGAGTGTCAGGCCAACTTGGGCATACCTTAACTAATCACTTGGGCCCCTAAAGTTGACAATCAGATAAATCTCCTCAGTGGTCACCCGTATTAGCAACACATAAATTACTACCTTATTTGGCCGATAGTTTTGTCTCTTGAGTTTGAGTCTCTAAGGTTGTTAATACTGGTAGCTACTAGAACTCTTATTCGGCCGATAATTTTCAAAATACCTAAACAATAGTTGAGATGTGCACAAATTGTCGAAATGCTCCAATCATTAGAAAAAAAAAATCAATATTGATATGGATATAAATTCCGAACCCGCAAATGCCATGTTCATCCCACGTGAATGTGATTAATTTATAATTTACTAATGACCATTTATTTTCTCAACGATCAAATCAAATAATAATTCCCATCAAGTAAAATTTAATTATCAATTTCTACAATCTATATATCTATATAATCCTAAAGCTCACCCTCTCTATTGATCGCTATTTGGAATCCACGTAGGATGCTACATAAGATCTTAGGAGCTCTATTAATATATGATTGAAAATTCATGTTAGTCCCTTCAAATTCACCTAAATATTAATAAAAATTAAATAGTGGCATCCCAAAAGTCTCAAGAAAACTTTGTTTATATGTAAATTGCTATTTATTAGTATTAATAGCACATATTTGGCATCCAAATATCTAATTAAAAGATATATAGATTCATGTTAGTCCCTTCATATTCAGCTAAATATTAATAACAATTAAATAGTGGCATTCCAAAGGTCTCAAAAAAACTTTGTTTATATGAAATTGTTTTTTATTAGTAATAATAGCACACATTAGTCCCTTCACATTCACCTTGCGCCAGAATCATGCCAGGTAAGCTGTTTACTTTTTATGATTGTGTTTAGTTTTTTTTGTATAATGATTTGTATGGTCCTAATGGGTTTATCTTTAGTTTCTACTATTGATTTCACATTTGGTCTTTGATGGGTTGTCTTTAATTTTTGTAAAAGCATAGATTTATCAATTTTGAGACCACTGGAGAGGAATTGGTAACCTTACAAGGTCAAATATAATCTAAAAATAGTAGCTTTATTCAACCAGGCATTGTCTTTATGATTTGTTAATTTATGTGTGATTGCTTAATTTGCGGGTACTGGAACCTAGGAAGAGTTTAGTGAAGAAGGATGGATCAATTGGGCTGGAGAAACTATTAGCGATAAGGATCGCTGCACAACGTGTAAGGATGAGAAGGTTGTTCAGGAGAATAAGTTATTGGAATCAGTAGTTGAGAAGGGTATGCAAAATGGACAGAAGATTACATTCCCTGCAGAAACTGATGAAGCTGTAACAGAATAATTCATTTTATTTTTTTAGATTTTGTTTGATCTCAGAGAAAATTGACTACCGAGGAAAGAAAAATGGAACTTGCATTTTATGTTATTTTTCCTTCCGTTTTTTAAGCAATGTTGATATGGTGGTTGAAAGATATGAGGTTTCAGTTTTGCAAAATATGTTTTTGTCGTCAAGAAATTTGAGGAATACAGCTCAAGGAATATATATGTACTGAAAATACATATTTTTTTTCCCTCAAGTTTCTCAGCCTCCACATAGAGTTGAGAATTAACTTTTTTAGTAATTAATTATTTGATCTGCTTGATTGCAAACTAATTATTACGTAATTTGCAGGAATATGTACACAATAGGCTCCAATTCAAGTATAATTTGCATATAAGTACTGTTGTATTTGGTAACATTTTAATGATTTTCTTTAAGTATTTGTTAATTAGTGATATGAAATTTCAAGGATTAGTAAAGTCTCAATGGATCCTCCTCTCAGCCCCAGCACCTACTCTAACAGCTTAAAGGTACATTTTTCTTCTCTTTTCTTTTCAAGTTTCTTCTACTGCATTAACATAAACCCACTTGTGTGTGACTTGATCCAATTGTTTAAGTAAACTCAATGGCTCTGGTGATGGGTGAAATGTTTAGAATGGTCTTGTAAAACATTTTGTACTCTAGGTGTATTTTATGGTATTTTTTAAACTTTAGGGGTTTTATTGATTTTTGGATAACTACAGATTGTTTATTTATTTACCTTTTGGATTAAGATCATGTGATTGTGATATATCTAGTTTGCTCCTTTCTACTGCATAAACCCACTTGTGTGTGTTGAACCAGCTATTCAACTGAATTTCGTTCGTCGCCCTGGTGTTAGCTAAATGAAATGTGAAATGTTTGTACTTTTTGGGGTGGTTTGTGTTAATTTTTAACTTTTAAGGGATTTATTGGTTTTTGAGATAATTTGAGGGATCTTTTAGTTGTGGAGTCTTTTGGATTTTAATCATATGATTTGATGGTGGTTATAGATCTTTAAATAAACCTCATCAGTTTCAGAAACAAGAGAAGTTACTCTTATGATATGTTTGTACTTTCAACTTTCTAGGGTGGATGTTGTTATTTTTAAAACTATGGGGATTATATTTTAGCTTAAATTATTTAGAGATAACATTTGAATCTTCTCCGAATTTTAGATGAGTTTTCTGAAGATACTAATCTCTCTAACATTTGATCTTCATTGTAACTTATAGACAAATTAAGCTGAATCTGGTTTTGTATTTGAGCATATGTCAATCTAAAATGTTTAATAATTAACTTTGCCAGTGTTATTCATTATTAAGACTGAAAAATAAGAGAAAGAATCTTGCCATAATGTTATATCAAATCTATTAGTCATCATTTCATAATATAAACTATGTTGTATCTTGTGATCTTTTCAGTTTCTTCTTAATAATTTTTTATGTACTTGGATATAATGTTTACTGCCTTTGTAATAATATAATATTTAAGGGTCCGCTAACAATTCATTAAACTTTTTTATATTAAGAAATTCATCCTCAAATTTAGCTGACTTTGATGGTTTTGGTTACTAACACAAACTATTTTATGCAAATACAAAACAACCCTTAAACACCTTCTTCTTCATTTAGGAAGGTCTATTGTCCTCTCACAAACTAATAGAAAACACAAAATCATTTTTCTAAACCTTAAACAAATATATTGCATAAACATTACACTCTTCCTATGATACATTTGCAAATCCCATGAGTTAATCCTTCATATAATCACAATGTTCATCTTGGAAATCCCTAAAACAAAAACATACCAAAAACAGAATACAAATTTATACCTCAAATATTGCAGCTATTAATTTTCCACACAGTTGAATTCAGTTTCAGCTTCTCATTCTGAAAGAGCCTTGACTTTTGAATCCATTACTGGTCTCATGTTTCTATCTTCTTCCACACCAGACATGCAAATTTCAACAACAATTTTGCAGCCTGGTTCATGTGAAAGAATTTGCAAATTGTACTCACTTCAGCCGAAAACGCTTCTTCTCCTCAATATGTATCTCCTAGTCTCTTCACAATGACCATCATTTCAGCAACTAAAACACCTTGCTCAGATGCTGCACACCGAAAATTGTAAAAGCAAAGCTTCAGTAAAATTGAGATCAAATCCTTAGAAATCAACTCTTGGAACAGTAATTAGTAATTAGTTCTAGTGTTGCATTTTTCTTTTGATTGATAGATATTCTTGATAAACCTCTTTGACTCATCAATTCCAACAACCAATTAGCTTCCTCCATCTTCCCCACCTCGCAAAGCCCACTTATCATTATAGTGAACGTCACCACATTAGGCTTCAAACCTCTTTGATTCATCAATTCAAACAACCCATTAGCTTCCTCCATCTTCCTGATCTTGCAAAGCCCATTTATCATTGTATTAAAAGTCACCACATTAGGCTGCAAACCTCATTGACTCATCAATTCCATCAACCCATTAGCTTCCTCCATCTTCCCCTCTTTGCAAAGCCCATTAATCATTGAATTAAACGTCATCACATCAGGCTGCAAACCTCTTTCACTCATCAATTCCATCAACCCATTAGCTTCCTCCATCTTCCCCACTTCGCAAAGCCCATTTATCATTATAGTGAACGTCACCACATTAGGCCGCAAACCTCTTTGATTCATCAATTCAAACAACCCATTAGCTTCCTCCATCTTCCCCATCTCGCAAAGCCCATTTATCATTGTATTAAAAGTCACCACATTAGGCTGCAAACCTCTTTGACTCATCAAGTCCATCAACCCATTAGCTTCCTCCATCTTCCTCTCTTTGCAAAGCCCATCTATCATTGAATTAAAAGTCACCACATCAGGCTGCAAACCTCTTAAAATCATCAATTCCAGCAACCGATTAGCTTCCTCCATCTTCCCCTCCCTACAAAGCCCATTTATCATTGTATTAAACGTCACCACATTAGGCTACAAACCTCTTTGACTCATCAATTCCATCAACCCATTAGCTTCCTCCCTCTTCCCCTCTTTGCAAAGCCCCTTAATCATTGAATTAAATGTCACCACATCAGGCTGTAAACCTCTTTGACTCATCAATTCCACCAACCCATTAGCTTCCTCCATCTTCCCCTGTTGGCAAAGCCCACTTATCATTGTAGTAAATGTCACCACATCAGGCTGCAAACCTGTTTTACTAATCAATTCTAAATACTCATTAGCTGCCTCCGTCTTCCCCAACTTGCACAGCCCATTTATCATTGTATTAAAAGTCACCAAATTAGGCTGCAAACCTCTTTGATTCATCAATTCCAACAATCCATTAGCTTCCTTCATCTTCCCTTCCTTGCAAAGCCCATTTATCAATGTATTAAAAGTCACCAAATTAGGCTGCAAACATCTCTGACTCATCAATTCGAACAACTCATTAGCCTCCGTACCCCTATTCTCCAAACACAAACCTTTAATCAAAGAAGTCAAAGTCACAACATCTGGGCTAAAACCCCGCTTCAAAATCCTCCCGAAAACAACAAAACCATCACAAACTCGACCCACGCTACAAAAACAATTAATCAAAACATTTAATGTAAAAAGATCTGGAATCAACCCCATTGAATCCGCTCGCTTGTAAAGCAAAATAACGTCTTCATAAAACTTCTTCTTAGCAAGAGCTCCAAACAATCGGTTGAATGATGAAATCGGTGGTTTGGGTTGCATATGAATCATTAAACAAAAGAAATAGCGTGCTTCATCAAGAGTGATATTACCTTGTTTACAATCCTTTTGAATGAACTTATCAAGCCTCGCTACCTCTTCAACGTTATGTACTGAATCTGGTGGTATAGTTGTAGTCACTTTACATGTATTTGAGAACAAAGATGAGATTTTGGTTTCAGAAGAAGAAGAACAACGACGAAGAAAGGTTTTGAACGCCATTTGAGTTGCGGCGTTTGTGGATTATCTAGGGTTCAAACTGGCTAAGCCTTTTGTGGTTTAAATAATACAATCTCACGGGAAATGAGTGTGGGATGAAATGTATTTATGTGAAACCTGTAGTGTATACGTGTGATTATCCGGGCAGCGGTGGTTTGTTAAAAGAAACAAAATTATATAAAATTTGAGCCTTTCAGTCCCTCTCTCATTTCTCTCTTTAATGTGATGAGACCACTTTGCCATTTCTTTCTGTTATTGGCTCATGTCTCAATCGATGACTTGATCCAGTTGTTTTAAGTAAAATCAGTGGCTCCGGTGGTGGGTAAAATATTTGTGCACTAGGTTCATTTTGTGTTAGTTTTAAACTTTAGGGGAGTTATTGATTTTTGGATAACTATAGAGTGTTTATGTATTTACCTATCCATAAGATCATATGATTGTGATATAACTAGTTTGCTTCTTTCTACAGTATAAACCCGCTTTTGTATTTTGAGATAAGTGTGAGAGTCTTTTAGTTATCCATGGACAGTTATTTGTGGAGACTTATGGATTTGATGGTTAAAGTAAACCCCATCAGATTCAGAAACAAGAGAAATTACTCTTATGATACGTTTGTACTTTCAACTTTCCACTTTTCTAGGGTGGATTTTGTTGTTTTTAAAACTTTGGGGATTACATTTTTTCTAAAATTATTTAGAGGGTGTATTGTACTTGGCATGGATAGCTATTTCTACAGCTTTTGGATAGATCATATGATTATGATACGATGAAGAACAACAAAACCTATTTTGTTGTTCTTTTTTTTTTTTTTCATGTAATTTTGCGATGAAATATGTAGCTCATTAAATTGACATACCTTGCATTACTGGTAATTGAGTGTTCGAACTAGTTTATAAACCTTGGATCATCTGAACTAAGTAAACGTGTTTCGAGCAAAGGATGTTCATGTTAAGCTTAAAAGCAAATCCATAAGGTTTAGGAACTCTTAATTGTGATTAACAAAGCACAAAGTAACTGTGATTAATCTTTTATATGATCAAACCGTTCATCCTGGCAATCCTTCAAACAAAAACAAACCAAAAACAGAAAATAAATTTATAGCTCAAATATTGTAGGTACTAATTTTCCACACAATTGATTTCAGTTTAGCTTCTGATTCTGAAAGAGCCTTAACTATTGAATCCATTGCCAGTCTCATGTTTCTATCTTCCACCACAACAGACTGGTTCATGTAAAAGAGTTTCCAAATTGTACTCACTTCAGCCGAAAATGTTTCTTCTCCTCAGAATATATCTCCTAGTCTCTTCACGACAACTGCTCTTTCATCAACTAAAACACCCTGCTCAGATGCTTCTTCCACACCGGACATGCCAATTTCAACCAAAAATTTGCAGCTTGGTTCAACTAAAAATTTTTTCCAAGTTGTACTCAGTACTCACTTCAGCCTAAAATGCTGCTTCTCTTCAATATATATATCCTAGCCTCTGCCATTTCATCAACTAAAACGCCAAGATGCTTCACATCGGAATCATATAAGCAAAGCTTCAGTGAAACTGAGATCAAATCTTTCGAAATCAACTCTTCGAATAGTAATCAGTAATTAGTTCTAATGTTGCTTTCTTTTGATTGATGGATATTCTTGATAACCCTTGGTCAATGTTAAACTTATCAAAACATAGTTACCTTTGGTTGGATCAAGAAAATTTCAATGCCTTGAGATCTTTGGCACGCATTATTGTAACGCCCCACTTGAGGTACGTAGTTAAGATTTGATGAATGACTTGAATGTTTGTTGATTTATCCTCATTTGAGTCTGTATGTTGTTAATATGGTTTGGTTGACCCTTGGTTGAAAGGGTGTATTGGTTTGGTTGAGTGTTTGCCCTGAAAATTTGTAAGACTTGGCGAAATCTTGATGTTACAGTCTTTGCCGGGGCGAAGAAGAAGCTTCGCCGCGGCGATGAAGTGCTACATCCCTGTGTAGCTGCTGTGAGTTTTCGCCAGGACGAAGAAATAACTTCGCCGCGGTGAAGACTCGGCTGAATTTTTTCCCTTGAGTTTTAGAGGATTCTTCCTTTTGAGACTCAATGACCATTCTACCACTAATTAGCAGGAAAAGTGGGGAGTGAAATGCAAGGAAATTGCATGGAGAATAGTTTGAATGGGGATGTTTTTGCAAAGAATAAAAGGTCATAGGTGGAATGAGCAAGGGTATATTGGGAAAGAGTGGAGAAAATATGAGATATTAAGGGTTTAGCTTTAGAAACCCTTTCACTTGATTCTTCTCCACCGCCTCTTCCATCCTTCACTTCTCTCAAATTTTCATTCAATTTTCCAAGGATCTTTGAAGAGCTTTTGACTAGAAATTGTTACAAGTTGATCCTAAGCACTAAAATGTGAGAATCCTTACTCTAGATGTAAGTTTTATTGTCGAAAGAGTAGGATCCTTATTGAGTTTGTATTGAAGGTTTAAGAGGAAGTATCAAGCCATCAAGAGTAGAGAGCTTAAGTGGTTTCTCCTTGAGCTTAAGGTAAGTAAATCCACCTAAGTTGTGATTTGCATGATTGAATGATGTGTAGAGATTTTATATATGATTAATGATTGAATTTTTATGTTTGAAATGAGTTGATGAATTCATGAATGAGTTCAAGGTTGTTTCATGAAGAAATTTCCACCATGAGAAGGGTGGATTGTGTTGATAAATTTTGGTAGAAGTATTGATAGAATTAGAAGAATTTGAGAGGAATATTTGAAGTGTGTTTTCATTGCAGGATGTGTGATGTTTTAAAGGAGTTGAACTCCAATTTTGGATGGTTAAGAAAGAAGTATAATTAAAGTTAGAATAGAGTTTATGTATGCACACATATTGTTTGATGAAATACCTAAAAGAAGCATGAGTAGAAGTAGAGAACCTTACTTTATGCAACATAGCATATTTGCATGTCATGAATGCTTATAAGAAAGATTTTAGGCATGAGCCATCCTTATACATATGTTTAATTGAGTAATCACATGAGAAAGAAATATGAGAAATGAGAAAGAAACACTCTAAGAATAGAGATAAAGAAAAGAACCAATTCTCTTAGAATAAAGAGAAAGAAAGAACTAGCACTAGAGAATAAAATGATTATTAAGTGCTACAGAAAAGAAAAGAAAATAGGTCGTGCGATGGGGAATCCGTGAGTGTAGAGTTACCCACATGTAAACTGCCATGAGAGAGCGGAATGAGAATGAGAAAAAGAATTTGTATAGCCATGAGAATACATGCAGATGAGAGCTATACACAAAAGAGAGTACACTCACATGGTCAAGGGTTCCGAATCCATGCATCGACCAAGACTGGCAAAGAATAAGAATAAGAAAAGAATAGAAAGAAAAGAAAAGAAAGAAAATGCATTGTTATGCTTTAATATCTCATCCATGCATGGTTATGATATTCTCCATGGGTGATGAGAATAGAAAGAAAGAAAAGAATATCGAGAACTAGAATTAGAGAAAGTGACAAGAGTACAAAAAGAATTGATGAGTAATGCACGGGGATTATAGAGTAGAAGATTTACTTACTGAGCATCTCTGTGCTCACTCCGTTGTTTTCTTTGTTTTACAAGACATAGGTGAGGACCTGGTCGGATGGACGTCGGCAAGCGGGGAGACTTGGCTGCACTGTCCACTGTCTTTTTTTAGAGTCTTTTTGTACAAATGATGTTATATTATGTAAAGAATGTATTTATTAAGTAAAGAAATTTTTTTGGACCGAACCTTTTTGATAAATATACTTGTCCTTTTATTGATATATTTTATGAATATGATAGTAGAAAGAAGTTGTTACAATTATCAAATTATCCTACCATACTGCTTCAGATATCTTCATTGCAGAATCCTATAAATTTTATGGCATTAGAAATCTTAAACAGCCTCTGAATGGTTGGAACATAAATCAGCAATCAACTTTGAAAAATAGGAAAAGGATTAAAATGATAGTAGCTCTAAAATTATATAAAAAATTCTACCATATTCCAAGATACTGAAAGTCATACAAGAAAGAAGAATTCTCCTAATGTAAAATAAGACGCGATGAGATTTCTATAGTACCTTATCATACAAAGTGAGGAACGAATCCTTGAAATACAGGATATGTGCAAATTTACATTCTTGATAATGAAAAACTGAAATACAACTTCGTTTGGGAAAGGAAAATCATACCTACGGAAGTATACATTCACCACTAAAGAACTTAAGTAAACAGAGTATGCCACAGATATATCTAAATTGTCAAGCCATGCACTGTGGAAGAAAAATGATACAATAGTATTTGAGCAAACAAAAGGTTGGACAACCTCCATAATGGCAAAAATAACCATTGGATGTTGGACTTCTAGCTTCATGCTTTGAGAGAACTTTGGTAAAACAGCATTCAATCCTGACACCGAATCTTTTGGTATAGTCTTTCTTGGGTTTAGGGTTAAATAATACAATCTCAAGGGAAATGAGAGCGGGATAAAATGTATTTATTTGAAACTTGTAGGGTTCTCATGTAATTATCTAGACACCGAGGGTATGTTAAACAAAGCAAAATTATTGAGCCTTTCACTCCCTCTCTCATTGTCTCTTTAATGTAATGACACGTATTCATCTTTTCTCTTTATCTTATTTTTAAACCATATTTGCTATATTATATTACAACATTGCCATTTTCTCTCTTTTCTTTATGCTATTTGCTCATGTTTTCAACGTAAAGAATTTGTTTTTAGTTTTCAATTTTTATTATTTATTAATTGTATATTCAATAATGCTACATGTACACCACCCCTTACACCATTTTTTTTTTTTTTTACTCCATGATATGGCATCCTATGTGCCATATGCCACCTCAGCTGCCACATCATTAGGATTCCACGTCACTTCCTTCAAAAAAAAAAAAAAAAAAATTTGCAAAAAACCCAAAATTTCAAACATTAATTTCTCTAAATCAATTTCATATCTCCCAAAATAAGGAAAACCCAAAAATTTCTCCCAAAAAATCCTGTCAATTTTGAATACCCCGCTCAATCTCTGATCACAGCTTTTTCCCACGGAATCCAATGGCCATCCAAAATTGATTTGGGGTGTTGGTTGTGTGGCTGTTGCTTGGGGTGTGGATTTCGTGGCTGCTACTTGGGGTGTGGACTTTGTGGCATCTGCTTGGGGTGTGGATTTCGTGGCTACTGCTTGTGTGGATTTCGTGGCTGCTGCTTGTGTGGATTTCGTGGCTACTGCTTGGGGTGTGGGTCATGTTACTACTGCTTGTGGTGTGGATTTCGTGGCTGCTGCTTGGGTGTGGGTTGTGTGGCTGCTGCTTATGTAGGTTGTTTTATTTTAATCCTTCCCCCATTTTAGGACCCAATAAGAGTATTTTGCTTGTATCATTTGTTGGTTAAATATATATACATACTATTATTTTGCTTATATCATTTTTCGGTTAAATATATATACATACTTTTGGA
Source organism: Pistacia vera (assembly GCF_008641045.1). Taxonomy (NCBI): domain Eukaryota; kingdom Viridiplantae; phylum Streptophyta; class Magnoliopsida; order Sapindales; family Anacardiaceae; genus Pistacia; species Pistacia vera. The sequence continues at coordinate 105,744 of NW_022196401.1, forward strand.
ATCTGATGATTGTGTAATATTTGCAACATTCATGTAAGGGGAAGCATATATTATATTGTCCAATGTGATATATTTTCTCACACAAATTTATCGTAGTATGTTAGAAAGATGCAACTAAAGTTTTTACTTATTCTGTTTACACTTCTGTTGTCGGTCGTGATAAAGTTGCTTGTTTGACAATTTAGGAAGCTTTGGTTTTTGAATTGGGAATAAATTTGAACATTTGTGGGGTTGGCACCTAGTGTACTTTAAGTGATGGTCTACTGTCATTTTTTGTAATGAAAGATTTTTTCTATGTGCAGACTTGTTAAATAAGCAAGCCCCCACAACCAATCCTAGCCAGTTTACACATGGAAGAGTGCAACTAGAAAAAAGTAGATAACTATTCCCCAAAAATCAATATGGTTGAGGTATTCTTGTAATTGTTATCTATTTGTCTTAAGCATTAATATGATCTTAATTTCTTTAATGGTATTATTTGCACCTTTTTTTTTTTTTTTTTTTTTTTGGGTGGGGGGGTGGAGTGTATATACTATTCTTGCAATATAATTTGTGTATTGTAGGGTAATGATGCACAACAAATAGGGGATAGAAGTAGTGCGGAAGATGAAGGCAAGCCTAAGCTTGGAATGTTTTTTTGAATCATTTGATAAGTTTTTCAATACTACCGGAGCTATGAAAATAAAATGGGGTTTGAAGTTACAATAAGATCTTTAAGGAAAGGAGATGATGGGAAGTTGATTTATGTGAACGTTGCCTATTGTTGTGGCGGAAAGCGAGATAGTAACTCCAAAAATATCTTTAAATTGCATCCGTTGACAAAATGTGGTTGTAAGGCTCGTAGTACTGCCTCTCGACGTTCAGATGGTAAATGGGAAATAGTGTCAATATCTATAAGCATAACCATGAACTCATAAGTCCTAGCAAAACAAGATTTCTCAAGAGCAATAGATTTATACCAGTGCATGTGAAAAGAAAGATTGAAGTGAATGATAGAGCGGGGATTAGACTGAGTAAGAATTTCAATTCCTTGGTAGTTAAAGCTGGGAGTGTTGAGAATTTGAGTTTCTTACAAAAGTATTGTAGAAATTACATTGAAAAAGTTAGGAAGGTCTGATTGGGTGATGGTGATGCTGTTGCGTTATAGAAATATTTTTTGAAAATGCAAAAAGATAATTCCAATTTCTTTTACGTTATGGATTTAGATGATGATGGTCGATTGCAAAATGTTCTATGGGTGGATGCAAGAAGTAGGGCCACATTTAGGGAATTTGACGACGTTGTGACATTCGACATGACGTATTTAACCAACAAATATGATATGTCATTTACTGCATTTGTCGGTGTTAACCATTACATCCAATCCACATTATTAGGTTGTGGGTTAATCTCCCACGAGGACACAAAAACTTTTGTTTGGCTTTTTGAAGCGTGGCTTGCTTGTATGGGTAATTCTGCTCCTAAGGCAATAATCACAAACCAAGACAAGGCTATGCAAGATTGTGTTTCCTGATACAAGACATAGATGGTGTTTGTGGCATATTATGAAGAAGTTGCTAGAAAAGTTAAAAGGTTATAGGGAATATGAACATATAAAGTTTACTTTGCAAAATGTTGTGTATGATTCGTTGACATGTGAGGAGTTTGAAGAATGGTGGAATTGGTTCATTGAAAAATACAACTTGCATGGCAATGATTGGTTATCTGGTTTGTATAATGAAAGATATCGTTGGGTGCCGGCATTTGTGAAAGATACTTTCTGGGTGGGAATGTCTACTACGCAACGCAGTGAAAGTATGCATGCCCTTTTCGATGGGTACATAAATTCGAAAACGACATTAAAACAATTTGTAGAACAATATGAGAATGCATTGCGTAATAAAGTCGAAAAAGAAAATGAGGCTGATTTCAAATCGATCAAATCATGGATCCCTTGTATAAGCATTTATCCTATGGAGAAACAATTTCAAGAGGCATACACTACTGCAAAATTCAAAGAGTTTCAAAAAGAGCTTGTAGGTAAGCTCCACTATGAGATATATTCTTTGAAGGATATAGAGTCCAAAATTGAATATGTTGTGAAGGAAGATGTAATGGTTGAAGAGACATACCGTCAGGTTCCGTTTGTGATTTGGTCTAAGAATAGTTGTTCTGAGGTTTGTTGCAATTGTCGATTGTTTGAGTTTAAAGGGATTTTATGTTGACATGTAATTGTAGTGTTGAAACATAACGAAATTTCTCTTATCCCTGAATAGTACATTTTAAGGCGTTGGAGGAAAAATGTATTCAGATGCCACACGAAAGTTAGGGTAAGTTATAATAGTTTGAGCACTAGTGCTGAAGGTGAATGATTTGACCAATTGTCTAATTCATTTAGTGAGGTGGCAGACTTGGCATCAACAAGTGTTGATGATTGTAATATGGTGATGCAAATGATAAGTGACATGAAGAAGAAATTATTGTTGAATGACAATGTTGGGGGGATTGATAGAAGCGTTTACATTGCATGTAAAAGCAAAATTAACTTTGATAGTGTTGATTGCACTTCTGTACAAGTTAGTAATAAAATCATGACTCCATGTGCTGTTCGTTCTAAAGGTCGACCTCTATTCAAAAGAAAGCAATCAAAGGTCGAGCAAATTGTTCAAAAAAGGAAGAAATTGCTTAACCAAGTGACTGTAACTTCTTCATCATTAATGTGTACAACTCTTTTACTAAATGTTATAAAGATGTTACATTTATATTTAATTGTAGGGTAGGAGTTCGCAAGAATCAAATGAAGCTAATGTAAATGATATTAACTTCCACAATCGTGATGCAGGAGTCTATGTTTTAAGTCAGGTAAGAGTCCTTTATTTTATAAGATGTTTTTGTTGTAACTAGAACCTTGTTTTACGGTAAAAAATTAATGTTATTGTGTTTTCACTGGTCAGGGTTATAATGATATGTTAGTAAGTTTGAGGCCATCACTTAGAGATGCATAGTAGTCGATCATTAGTACCAATGTGGAAAATTGCTTGCAAGCAATCACAATTTTTTACTTGTATATAGGAACAATATATTATAGGAGTAGAAAAATCCTTTTGATATGCAACGAGCCTTTCTTGATAGTTACTTCATGTGTATAGTTGTGCAGACTATTTTTTTGCTTCGTTGCAAGGCCTACCCTTTTTGTGCTACTGGTCTGCTTATTTTAGGCCTCTACGAGACTAGCTCGCTGGTATATAGGATTGTAAATCCTTGTCTTTTTGCTACCTAAGGAGTGTGTTTGGGAGGGATCTTGGGGGTTAGTATGGATGGTGAGGTCGCTAGGGCTTGGGGTGTGTGTAATATGGGAGGTGTTCTATTGTTTGGCTGTTTGTTGGTGGCTTTTCTGGTTACTGGTCTGGTTGTTTAGGCAGGTGAAGTTTGGGTTGTGGGTGATTGAGGCTAGGCACTTTGGGTGATTCTATGATTTTGTTGTAAGGCAGTGTTTCTTTTTGGCTATAGATGGTTTGCTAGTCTTGGGTTTGGTTGTACGGAGATGGTGTTGTGTAAGTTGCTATTGTTGGGGTTTCGCTGCTACTCATGGGGTGCTTTTGTTGCTGCAGCTGGGGCTATTGCTGTTGGGGCATTTGTTTGCTACTACTAGGGTTTGTGTTGTTGTTCCTAGGTTGATCTGCTACTATTGTTGGAGCCTTTTTGCTGCTGGTGGTGTTCCTTTTTTTGTTGTTGGGGTTGTTATTGATGGGGCTTTGTTTTGCTGCTGTTGGGGCCTTTTTCTGCTGGGGCATTTGCTGCTACTCTTGGGTTGTTTTTCGCTACTATTGTTGGGGCTTTTTGTTACTACTGTTGTTGGTGGTCTTTTAACTACTATTGCGGGTACTACTGTTGGGACTTTTTTTGCTGCTATTAGGGCCTATTAAGGGTTGTTGTGCTTAGGTGCCCCTGGTTGGTTTTTGTTTTGCTCTTAGGGCTTGATTGGGTGTCTATAGGGCTATGCACCCTGGTTTTCCCTTGTCTCTGATTGTTTGTTTCATCCCTCTCTTGTGAGTAGAGGCGTGCAGCTTCATTCTTTTCTTTATCTTATAGGATATTCTTTGTTCTTTGTATAAATTACAAGTTACCCAAAAAAAAAAAATGTTATATACTAATTGACCAAAACTGTCTGCTTTTGGTCCTTTTAGGTGGAAGACAACATTGTTCTACATTACCATCAATGCATAATAATATGTACATTTATACAGATAATAATGATGTGAAATTTATACATTATCATAAAGCCTCAATTTCGTTCATTACAAGCAATCTGGGAATAAATTACAACTGAATCATTAAAATTAGGGTAATCTCCCCTAAAAAGTGAAACTTGTGATAAAATACAAGGAATACATTAAAAGGGACCAAACTACACAAAAAGAAACAAAACCAAGCAAGGATATACAATCCTTATACATAAAAGCAACATAAACACAAGACAACCAAACTGAAGACTTGAGCCAGAAATTGCAAAAAATGTAGCAATCACACTGTAGCTTCATACAAACCACTGTCTAGATCACTACTTCAATTCTATCACACACCACCCTACACATCTGCCCAAGACTCTTGGAAACTGTAGAAACAAATTGCAACCTCTCACATCTGCTCAATCTGCATAGTGCAAAAACTACAACATGCCCATGCTTCATTTCCAGCACCTACCAATCTGCACCAGTTGCACAAAAATCATGGACTCTGCATAAAATGCAGCAATCTAAAGCAACAATGCATACACTAACAGATTAATAGAAACTATTTTCTTTGGCATAATTGATGAAGAACATTCCCAATGATACTATTCCCAAGTAGTCAGTATATCCACAAAAATATCAAGCCATCATGGCTATCTCTAATCTTCTTGTGGCTATCTCTTATGCTTCATGGGTTACAAACAAAGAAAAACTTATGAAGAGAAAAACAAGAATTGATTTTCATTAACTAAATAAAACTGATATAGAAGTAGGCTTTTATAAGACTAATTAACTCTCATTTACATTTTTATTCTAACATTCCCCCTCAAACTAAACATCTTCTAACTTTTCCAGTTTTTAGTAATGCAACATCTTAAAACAAAAAAATATATTATGCATTAGCTTAACTTCTCTATAGCAACATTCTTTGTATTAGCTAAATCTTCTCTACAGCAACATCCTTTACTAACCAAAAATGACTTCAGCAATCTCTTTCCAACCGAAGTTCAATATGACCTCGGGTTATCCAACCATTAGACCATGTATAGGGAGCTCCAATCGTGTGAAGATGAATCAAGTTACAAAAATCAGACATTTGTTTGAAAGCACTGCAAGCAAGTTGAAGAGGGGGGCATCCACCTTTCTTTCCATGGGATCCAAGAATAGAATTAAAGTCCCATATAACCATCCAAGGGCCACAATTCAAAGACAAGTTAGATAGAGTCTACTGTAATTATGTAATAGTCAACACAACAAAATCACTTTAATAACCAAAAAAAAAAAAAAAATAGCAACACAAATTTGTAGCAACCAAATCTAAACTTCAAAAATCCAATTACAACTTTAATAACACAAAAATTGGATTTGCAACAACCAAAACTGAACTTCAATAACCACAACACAACTTCAAAACTGAACTTCAATAATCCAATCACAACTTCAGTGACACAAAAATTGGATTTGTAACAACCAAAACTGACCTTCAATAACCACATTGCCATTCAAACTTGTTTGCAGAAATTTACAATTAGGTGGTGTCCTAGCTTACGACTGTGGCAGCGACTTTGGTGAAGTTGCAACGGCAGTAGCAACTCTAGCGAAGTTACGATGGCAGTAGAGACGTTGGCGAAGATGCGACGGTGAGGTTTTAGGTGGTGGGGGCTAAATGGGTTAGAGTTATGGTTTGGTTTGCAAATTTAGGGCAGATGAATTTTGGGAGGAGATTTGAATTTGGGGAAAAATTAGGGTTACTAAAATTAAAAAAAGAAATACATTTGGGGAAGTGATGTGGCAACATGCTGATGTGTCAAATAAGGTGGAAAAGACATGTCAGCTGCCACATCATGAAGTAAGAGAATTGTGTAAAAACATGGTGTAAGGGTAGCATTGTTGTTGTATATTGGTTTCTTCAGTTGTATGAACTGTTAATCTAGAAAAAAGTTAAGTAAAATTTATCGATGATTGTATGTACAATCAATTATGAATAATTCTTTCTTTTTTTTTGTTTTTTTGTTTTTTTGATTGGTTTATTGTATGTACAATTGAAATTACAAAGTTTTTATTCTTCTTGGTTTACTCCTATATATCTATGACATGGTCTGATTCATAAATTTGTAAACTAGCACCCGAGCTTTGACATGACATCTTTTGATTAGTCGATTGTTTATACAACCATTATAAAGCAGAGTAATGCTACACCAATAACCTTTTTTCTCACAAATTTCTCTTACAACCCAATTATGTGGTAGTTGAGTTAGCATTGTCATGTCAAAATAATTTTAACTAGACAAAAGAAATGGTCGTTGCTTCATAGGTAACAACCGTTCTTTGTGAAGGAATGGTCGTTCCTCACGGAAGGAATGGTCGTTCCTTATGAAGGAACAACTAAAGCAATGGTCATTTATAAATAAGGAACAATCATTTGTAACTAAATTTACATTTTACAGACTTATTTTGCTTTAAGTTTATACACATAATATTTAAAATGCTGCATACTTGTCCATGATCAACATGCTTACATAGGTACGGTGCAGACAATCCTTATTTCTAAATTCTAACACCAAATTTTTAAGGTAAAACAAAAGAATGGGCTATTTGTAACTAAATTTACATATTACACACTTATTTTGTTTTAAGTTTATACACATAATATTTAAAATTATGCATATTTGTCCATTATCAACATGCTTGCATAGATACGACACAGACAACCCTGAATGCTGAAACAATGTTTTTTTAATCAATTTTCAACAAAGTTTATGATTTTTATTACATATCCCATCAACATATCCCCAATTAGTCAAGCCAAAATCTGAAATTTGCTCAAAAATGGACAAACCATGTAATACCCGGCAACCTAAAATTAGGCCATGTGATATGAATTGTGATCCATGACAAAAACTGTAAAGAGAGAACTGGCACATAAGTTTATTTATTATTATTATTTTGGTGATCGGAGTGTTCGGGCCAACTTGCGCGCATCTCAACTAATCACTCGAGCCCCTGAAGTTGACAATTAGATAAATCCCCTCAGTAGTCACCCCTATTAGCCATATAAATTACAACCTTATTTGGCCAATAGTTTTGTCTCTCGAGTTCGAGTCTCTAAGGTTGTTAATACTAGTGGCTACTAGAACTCTTATTCGGTTGATAATTTTCAAAATCCTTAAAAAATAGTTGAGATGTGCACAAATTGTCCAAACGCTCCAATCATTAGGAAAAAAAAATCAATATTGATATGGATATAAATTCCTAACCCGCAAATGCCATGTTCATCCCCACATGAATGAGATTAATTTATAATTTACTAATGACAATTTATTTTCTCAAAGATCAAATCAAATAATAATTCCCATTAAATAAAATTTAATTATCAATTTCTACAATCTTTATATCTATATAATCCTCAAGCTCACCCTCTCGGCCTCTCTATTGATTGCCATTTGGAATCCACGTTGGACTCCACATAGGATGCCACACAAGATCTTAGGAGCTCTATTAATATATGATTGCCATGTAGGAAGATTCATGTTAGTCCCTTTATATTCACCTAAATATTAATAACAATTAAATAATGGCATCCCAAAAGTCTCAAGAAAACTTCGTTTATATGAAATTGTTTTTTATTCGTAATAATAGCACACATTAGTCCCTTCACATTCACCTTGTGCCAGAATCATGCCAAGAAGTTGTTTACTTTTATGGTTGTGTTTAGGTTTTTTGTATAATGATTTGTATGGTCCTGATGGTTTTATCTTTAGTTTCTACTATTGATTTCACATTTGGTCTTTGATTGGTTGTCTTTAATTTTTGTAAAGGCATAGATTTATCACTTTTGAGACCACTGGTGAGGACTTGGTACCCTTACAGGGTCAGTTATAATATAAAGATAGTAGCTTTATTCAACCAGGCATTGTCTTTATGATTTGTTAATTTATTTGTGATTGCTTATTTGTAGGTATTGGAACCTAGGAAGTGGTTAGTGAAAAAGGATGGATCAATTGGGCTGGAGAAACTAGTAGCGACAAGGATTGCTGCACAGTGTGTAAGGATGAGAAGGTTGTTCAAAAGAAGAAGGTATTGGAATCAATAGTTGAGAAGGGTATGCAAAATGGACAAAAGATTACGTTCTCTGGAGAAACTAATGAAGCTGTAAGTGAATAATTCATTTTTAATTTTCAGATTCTATTTGATCTTAGAGAAAATTGACTACCAAGGAAAGAAAAATTGAACTTGGAGTTTTATATTATTTTTCCTTCCGTTTTTTAAGCAATGTTATGGCAGTTGAAAGATATGAGGTTTCAGTTTGGCGAAATATATTTTTGTCATCGAAAAATTTAAGGAATACAACTCAAGGAAAGATATGTATAGAAAATATATTTTTTTTTTCTCAAGTTTCTCAGCCTCCAAATAGAGTTCAGAATTAACTTTTTTAGTAATTAATTATTTGATCCACTTGATTGTAAACTGATTATTATGTAATTTGCAAGAATATGTATGCAGCAGGCTCCAATTCAGGTATAATTTGCATATGAGTACTGTTGTATTTGGTAACATTTTAATGATTTTCTTTAAGTATTTGTTAATTAGTGATATGAAATTTCAAGGATTACTTTGTAAATTTTGATAAATGGACACCTTTTGTTTTCCTAGTTACGGTTGGTACTTCACATTTGTTCAAGGATTTGTCTATATCATTCTCATTTATCTTCAAGGTTTCACCACTAAATAGATGATGAATCCATGGAAGACTTATGTGAAGCTCTCTCCAGTCTTAATGGGTTCTCATGGACTTACCAAAGAGTCTTTGGCTTTCTTAACTATCCAGCACAACTCACGTTCAAATCCACAAAGGTAAATATTTAACTCCATTACTTTTTTTAATTTTATGTTGAAAAAAATAACGATTTTCCTTACTAGATGTTTTGATAACTTCAGTTTTTGTTTGATAGTCAAATAGGGTCTCTTAATCTATACTGGTGTAAATGATTCAAATTAGCTAATTGACTCTTGCAATGTGAATCAAGTAAACGGGATCAATTTGGCTATAATTGGAAATTTATTTTGTCATCTCAGGTTTTGCCTGTAATGGTCATGGGCACATTCATACCAGGCCTCAAACGAAAATACCCGGTTCATGAATATGTATCTACAATACTTTTAGTTGTGGGGTTGATTCTTTTTACCTTAGCAGATGCACAAACTTCACCAAATTTCAGTATGATTGGTGTTATAATGGTATTGGGTGCTCTAATCATGGATTCATTTCTTGGTAATTTGCAAGAAGCAATCTTTACCATGAATCTTGAAACCGTCGAAGTGACTATACTGTGCTATGCTTTTGTGTTGTTTCTTAAATTGAAAATTTGTGACTTTATCTGGATATCATCTTACTTTGTGACTTCTATTAGTTTCAATCTTAATTGTTCTATTTCATTTATTTATTGTTCAATTGGTCACTGTGAAGAAGAGATCTATCGTTTTTACAACTATAGAGAACTGGATTTCACAAATTTCTAGCTTCTGTGGTTTTAAATTTCAGAATTAGAATAATTTGAGCTGGAAAGGCCCGATTTTTAGTCATAGACTCATCAAATTCAGTTCCAAGTCTTGCAAATATAACAGGTTAGGAGTGTTAAAATCACATATAACTTGAATTTGATCTTTAAATTTACTGGATCACTGGAAGCTAATTATGTGTTTGGTGTGTACAAATATTGTTGGAGTGTACTGAATAATTTAAGTCTGAGATTTTGTGAAATTTGGTTGTTGAAAGATGACAATTGCAAATAACTTACCGAAAGAGAAGAAATCCAGGAGGAGCAAACAAAGTTTTATTGTACAACAAATTTTGTTGGGATGGTGTATAAACTTTACAAAAATAAGGATTATTTTGGTATGGCATAACACTAGAGAGAATAGTATAACAATGTTGCAGTTACTTTGATTGAAATCAAGAATTAGTGTATTGCCATGGCACATTTTCCTTGGTCTCTACACATATGGGTTGGCTGTGGCAACTATAGAAACAGGTGTTCTAGAGAAACTGACATTTTTACAAATAAGAAGTATATCTAAACAATATCCAGAATCCATGGTTGTTAATAGTCTAGGATTGGGTTTAGCCTTGCTCAATGGTATTATAATATTCGCGGTTATTTCACCTGAGTACCATGTTCACCAACCTAAACTCAAGTACTCAAATTCTAGGGTTCTCTTCTTAATAAAAGAAGAGAAAATGATAGATTGAGATAATAAGATTGAATTGTAGAAGTTAGATTGAATTACATATGTTTTCTGTACTAAAGTAAGAAAGTTGTTCATTTGTTTTTGTATAGTTAAGTTGATAGATATATAACTTAAAATTTTTGGTACGGGTAATTTTACTACAAAGAGTTAAACAATTTGTGGTGCAATACAATATGCTATATAATATTTTTATTATTTATTTCTTTAATTATCAATTCAATATAAAATTAACTATTATTACTATTATTTTCAGAAATACAAAGACTTGGCCAGGAACTTCAATTTATTACTATTATTTTCAGAAAGAAAAAGATAAAGAAAGAAGGTCAAGAACAAGGAGTTTGTTTTATGTGTTAAATGGGTGGAGATACAACTACTAGAACATGTCCAATATCTTTACACAACATTAAATATATATTTAAAATTTGTATAAATTTAATTCTCATTATTTGGTATATAATATTTTTATTATTTATTTCTTTAATTATCAATTCAATATAAAATTAACTTCAATACAAATAATTTAATGCTAGACAAACAATTAATAATAATGTAAAAAAAATTCTATAAACATTCCCGCGCAACGCGTGGGCTTTCTATCTAGTTTTTTTAATAAATCATAGTTGTCTATCCCTATCACAATCAGTCCAGCTTTCCCTCTCTTCCACCATTGCTTCAATTAAACTACCAAGTGCCAACAACGAAAACTTCCCACTTTGTTATTTTTTTCTAATTTAAAAAAAAAAATATTATTTTTCATAGAATTCATCACTACTCAGTGTCCTTTCTTCATATAACATTCATTCATTTTTTTTTTCTCTTATGTTTGTAAAGTCCCAATGGATCCTCCTCTCAGCCCCAACACCTTCTCTAACAGCTTAAAGGTACATTTTTCTTCTCTTTTCTTTTCAGGTTTCTTCTGCTGCATTAACATTAACCCACTTGTGTGTGACTTGATCTGGTTGTTTAGTAAACTCAGTGGCTCTGGTGATGGGTGAAATGTTTAGAATAGACCTCTAAAACATTTGTACTCTATTTTATGGTAGTTTTTAAACTTTAGGGGTTTTATTAATTTTTGGATAACTACAAAATGTTTATTTATTTACCTTTTGGATACATATCATATGATTGTGATATAACTAGTTTGCTTCTTTTTGTTGCATAAACCCACTTGTGTGTGTTGAACCAGTTATTTAACTGAATTCTATCGCCTTAGTGTTAGCTGAATGAAATGTGAAATACTTGTACTTTTTGGGGTGGTTTGTGTTAGTTTTTAATTTTTAAGGGTTTTATTAGGTTTTGAGATAATTATGAGGGTTTTTTAAGTTGTGGAGTCTTTTGGATTTCAATCATATGATTTGATGGTGGTTATGGATCGTTAGAATAAACCCCACCAGTTTCAGATACAAGAGAAATTACTCTTATGATATGTTTGTACTTTCAACTTTCTAGGGTGGATTTTGTTATTTTTAAAACTATGGGGATTATATTTAGCTTAAATTATTTAGAGATAATGCTTGAGTCTTCTCAAACTTTTAGATGAGTTTTCTTAATATACTAATCTCTTTAACATTCGATCTTTATTGTAACTTATAGACAAATTAACCTAAATCTGGTTTTGTATTTGAGCATACGTCAATCTGAAATGTTTGACAATTCAACTTTGCCATATACCTTTGACTCGTCAATTCTAACAACCCATTAGCTTCCTCCATCTTCCCCACCTCGCAAAGCTCACTTATCATTATAGTGAACATCACCACATCAGGCTACAAACCTCTTTGATTCATCAATTCAAACAACCCATTAGCTTCCTCTATCTTCCCCACCTCGCAAAGCCCACTTATCATTGTAGTGAACGTCACCACATCAGGGTTCGAACCTCTTTGACTCATCAATTCAAAATACCAGTTAGCTTCCTCCATCTTCCCCACCTTGCAAAGCCCATTTATCATTGTATTAAAAGTCATCACATTAGGTTGCAAACCTCTTTGACTCATCAACTCCATCAATCCATTAGCTTCCTCCATCTTCCCCTCTTTCCAAAGCCCATTAATCATTGAAATAAACGTCACTACATCAGGCTGCAAACCTCTTCGACTCATCAATTCCAACAACCCATTAGCTTCCTCCATCTTCCCCTCCTTGCGAAGCCCATTTATCATTGTATTAAAAGTCACCAAATTCGGTTGCAAACCTCCTTGGTTCAATAATTCCAACAACTCATTAGCGTCCTCCATCTTCCCCACCTCGCAAAGCCCATTTATCAATGTAGTGAACGTCACCACATCAGGCTGCAAACCTTTTTGATTCATCAATTCAAACAGCCCATTAGCTTCCTGCATTTTCCACAACTTGCAAAGCCCATTTATCATTGTATTAAATGTCACCACGTTAGGCTGAGAACGTCTTTAACTCATCAATTCCATCAAGCCATTAGCTTCCTTTATCTTCCCCTATTTACAAAGCCCATTAATCATTGAATTAAATGACACCACATCAGACTGCAAACCTCTTCGACTCATCAATTCCAACTACCCATTAGCTTCCTCCATCCTCCCCACCTCGCAAAGCCCACTTATCATTGTAGTGAACATCACCACATTAGGCAACAAACCTCTTTGAATCATCAATTCCAGCAACCTATTAGTTTCCTCCATCTTCCCCTTCCTGCAAAGCCTATCTAGCATTGTATTAAATGTCACCACATTAGGTTGCAAACCTCTTTGACTCATCAATTTCCATCAACCCATTAGCTTCCTCCATCTTCCCCCTTTGCAAAACCCCTTATCATTGAATTAAAAAATCACCACATCAGGTTGCAAACTCTTTGATCATCAATTCCATAACCATTAATTCCCATCTTCCTCTCTTGGCAAAGCCCACTTATCATTGTAGTAAATGTCACCACATCAGGCTGCAAAACTCTTTTACTCATCAATTCTGAAAACCCATTAGCTTCTTCGTCTCCACCTGCACAACCCATTATCATTGTATTAAAAGTCACCAAATTGGGCTACAAACCTTTTTGATTCATCATTCCAGCAATCCATTAGCTCCTTCGTCTTCCTTCCTTGCAAAGCTCATTTATCATGTATTAAAAGTCACCAAATTAGCTTGCAAACCTCTCTAACTCATCAATTCGAACAACCATTAGCCTTTGTACCCCTATTCTCCAAACATAAACCTTTAATCAAAGAAGTCAAAGTCAACATTGGGCTAAAACCCCACTTCAAAATCCTCCTAAAACCACAAAACCATCACAACTCGACCCACGTTACAAAAACAAACATTAAGTGAAAAGATGGCTTAAACCCCATTGAATCCGCTCACTTGTAAAGCAAAATAACATCTTCATTAAACTTCTTCTTAGCAGAGCTCCAAACAACGGTTGAATGATGAAATCGGTGGTTTGGGTTGCATATGAATCATTAAACAAAAGAAATAACGTGCTTCATCAAAAGTGATTACCTTGTTACAATCCTTTGAATGAATTTATCAAGCCTCACTACCTCTTCAACATTATGTACTTCATCTAGTGGTACAGTTGTAGTCACTTTACATGTATTGTGAACAAAGAGATTTTGGTTTCAGAAGAAGAAGAACAATGACAAAGAAAGGTTTTGAATGCCATTTGAGTAGCGCGTTCTGGATTATCTAGGGTTCAAACTGGCTAAGTCTTTTGTGGTTAAATAATACAATCTCATGGGAAATGAGTGTGGTATGAAATGTATTTATGTGAAACTTGTAGGTACATATGTAATTATCCAGCCACGGTGTCTGTTAAAAGCAAGCAAATATAATAAATTTGAGCCTTTAGTCTCCTCTCATTTCTCTCTTTAATTAATGAGACCACTTTGCCGTTTCTTTATGTTATTCTGCTCATGTCTCAATCGATGAGTTGATCCAGTTGTTTTAAGTAAAATCAGTGGCTCTTGTGGGGTGAATATTTGTACTCTAGGTGCATTTTGTGTTAGTTTTAAACTTAGGGCATTTATTGATTTTTGGATAGCTATAAGTGTTTATGTATTTACCTATCCATAAGATCATATGATTGTGATATAACTAGTTTGTTCTTTTCTATAGCATAACCCACTTGTGTATTTGAGTAAGTGTGAGAGTTTTTTGTATCCAAAAATTTTAGGATTATTTGTTCATGTTACTAGCAATCGATATGGTGATTACAACAAAAAATGAGTCTGGCATGGATGGCTATGAGATTAAGCAATTGAATTGGTTTGTGTGACCAGTACAAAAATGAAGTTAAGTGGATGATTATAACAACTTTTGATGACAATTTCACCAAATAGAGTCATCATTCATCAAAGATTTGTCAATACACATTTTCCAGGGTACACAAGAATTCATAATTGACACATTCATTCATTGAGACACATAATCATACTCATGTCATGAATACAGAGCACCACAGTAGAATTTGAATGATACTAGCTTTTGAGGAACAAAAATTCATGAAAAGATTTATAATACACCAGAAGTTCATTACTTTGACAGATTTTGAGATAGAAAATAACTTCTCTAAAACTTTCAAAGCAGAACGAACAATGAAGAAGAAAGTAATATCCTTCCACTCACATGGAACACGAGGTACAGAATAACTCACAAACTAGTTAGAAAATATGATATTATCAGAGATTGCATCGAGTTTGACCGAATCTGACACATACCTTCCATACTCAATCAAACCACAACAATAACAACACACACTCAAGAGTCAACTAGAAAAATATCAAAAAATAGTAGCCAAACCCACAAAAAAAAAGTCAAGTCTATTTATTCTAGCAAAGCAAACAATACACAAGAATTGCTGTATAGTTATTGTGGAGAATTATAGATTTTATGGTTAAGAGTAAACCCCATCAATTTCAAAAATAAGAGAAATTACTCTTACGATACGTTTGTACTTTCAACTTTGAGGGTGGATTTTGTTGTTTTTAAACTTTGGGATTATATTTTTCAGAAATTATTTAGAGGGTGTATGTACTTGACATGGATAGCTATTTCTGCAGCCTTGGATAGATCATATATTATGATATGATGAAGACAACAAAAACTATTTTGTTGTCTTTTTTTTCTTTTTTAATGTGAGACCAGGCATCAAATTTATTCATGTAATTTTGCAATGAAAAATGTAGCTCCTGAATTGACATAACTTGCATTACTGGCAACGGGTGTTTGAATGTTATAAACCTTGGATCTCTAAACTAAGTAAACGTGTTTCGAGCGAAGGATGTTCATGTAAAGCTTAAAAGCAAATGCATAGGTTTAGGAACTTTGACTGTGATTAACAAAGCACAAAGTAACCAATTTCCCTCTATATACAATCGCAAATCCCATGAATAATCTTTTGTATGATAAACTATTCATCCTCGTAATCATTCTAACAAAAACAAACTTCTAGCTCAAATATTGCAGCTATAAATTTTCACACAATTGATTTTAGTTTAGCTTATGATTCTGAAAGAGCCTTACTATTGAATCCATTGCTAGTCTCATGTTTTTTATCTTCCACCCCACCAGACTGGTTCACGTAAAAGAGTTCCTAATTGTACACTTCAACCAAAATGTTTCTTCTCCTTAGAATATTATCCTAGTCAACAAAACACCCTGCTCAGATGCTTCTTCCACACCGTACATGCCAATTTCAACCAAAAATTTGCAGCCTAGTTCAGGTAAAAGATTTTCCAAATTGTACTCAGTACTCACTTCAACCTAAATGCTTCCTCTTTCAATATTATCTTTTAGCCTCTGCCCTTTCATCAACTAAAACACCATGCTTAGAGCTTCATACCAAAATCATATAAGCAAAGCTTCAGTGAAATTGAGATCAAATCTTTAGAAATCAACTCTTGGAACAATAATTAGATTAGCTCTAAGTTGCTTTTTATTGATGGATATTCTTGATAACCCTTGGTCAATGTTTAACTTATCAAAACACATTTACCTTTGGTTGGATCAAGAAAATTTCAATGCCTTGAGATCTTTGGCACGTCATTATCAAATATCATCCATTCTGCTTTAGTATCTTCATGGAAGATCCTATAAATTTTATGGCATCAGAAATCTTAAACAGGCTCTGAATGCTGGAACATAAATCAGCAATTGACTTTGAAAAATCAGGAAAAGGATTAAACAATAGTAGCTCTAAAATATATAAAAAATTCTACCATATTCCAGATCTCAAAGTCATACAAGAATGAAGAATTCTCTGATGTAAAACAAGACGTGATGAGATTCCTATACTACATTATCATACAAAGCGAGGAACGAATCCCTGAAATATATGATATGTGCAAATTTACATTCTTGATAATGAAAAACAAAATATAACTTCGTTTGGGAAAGGAAAACATACCTACGAAAGTATACATTCACCACTAAAGAACTAAGTAAACAGAGTATGCCACAAATATATCTAGCTTGTCAAGATATGCACTATGGAAGACAAATGATATAATAGTATTTGAGCAAAAAAAGTTGGATAATGTCCATAAAAGAAAAATAACCATTGGATGTTAGACTTCTAGCTTCATGCTTTGAGAGAACTTTGTGTAAAACAACATTTGAAAAAAGGAAAAAAAAAACTCTATTTCCTCAATGGCTATCTCCCAAATTTTCCTTCATGGTTGACACCAAGGCTGATGATATTGCAAAAGTATCAAGTGCGATCTTTGCCTCATGATATATACTCTCGAATATCCAGAAACTCATATAAAAAGAGAGCTAATACAATTAGAGTGAGAATTCAGGTGAGCAACAACAAATTGAAATAAGCAAAAAAAAAAAAAAAAAAAAAAAAACTAAAACAATATAAAGGGGTATATGTCAAGACATATGATCGAAGGATGCAACATATAAGATACCAAATCAGCCTACGGGTCCTTATAAAGGTCAAGACTAGAAGATCATATCATAGGTGCAAACCTCTTTCACTCATCCATTCCAACAACCCATTAGCTTCCTCCATCTTCCCCTCCTTGCAAAGCCCATTTTTCATTGCAGTAAAAGACACCACATTAGGCTCCAAACCTCTTTGACTGATCAATTCAACAACCCATTATCTTCTCCATCTTCCCCTCCTTGCAAAGCATACTTATCATTGCAGTAAAAGTCACCACATTAGGTTGCCAACCCTTTGGTACATCAATTCAAGTAGCATTAGCTTTCTCCATCTTCCCCTCCTCGCAAAGCCCATTTATCATTAAAGTAAATGTCATGACATCGGCTGCAAACCTCTTGACTCATCAATTCAAACAACCCATAGCTTCCTTAACATCCCTCCTTGCAAAGCCCATTTATTATTGTATTAAACGTCACCACATCAGGGTGCAAACCTATTGAATATTAATTCCATCATCCCATTGCTTCCTCTATCTCCCTCCTGCAAACCCATTATCATCGAATTAAAAGTCAACACATTAGGCTGTAATCCTCTTTGAATCATCAATTCATCATCTCATTAGCTTCTCCAATCCCCTCCTTGCAAAGCCTATTATCATTGAATTAAAAGTCACCACATTAGGCTGAAACCTCTTTGATCATCAATTCCGTCAACCCTTTAGGTTCCTCAATCTTCCCTCTTTGCAAAGCCCACTTATCATTATATTAAAGTCACTAGATTAGGCTGCAAACTCTTTGACTCATCAATTCCAAAGATCTATAGCAGCCCTCCACCTTCCTCTCCTGCAAAACCCATTTATCATTGAATAAACGTTACCACATCAGACTGCAAACCTCTTTGAATCATCAATTCATCAATCCATTAGCTTCCACCATTTTCCTTCCTTCCAAAGCCCACTTATCATAGTATTAAAAGTCATCACATTAGGCAGCAAACCTTATTGACTCATCAATTCCAACAACATTAGCTTCTCCATCTCCCCTCTGCATAGCCAATTTATCATTGTAGTAAATGTCACACATTAGGCTCCAAACCTTTGACTCATCAATTCCAACAACCCATTAGCTTCCTCCATCTTCCCCTCTGCAAAGCCCATTTATCATTGTATTAAAAGTCACCACATTAGGTTGTGAGCCTCTCTGACTCATTAATTGCAACAACCATTAACCCTCCGTCTTCCTCCTTGCAAAACCCATTTATGATTGTTGTAAATGTAACCTTATTAGGCTGCAAACCTCTTGAATCATCAATTAAAAAACTCGTTAGTCTGTCATCCCCCTTGTAAAGCACACTTATCATTATAGGAAACATAACCACATTAGGCTACAAACCTGTTTGAATCATCAATTCCAACAACCCATTAGTCCTCCATCTTCCCCTCCTTGCAAAGCTCATTTATCATATTAAAAGTCACCACATTAGGCTGCAAACTTCTTTGAATCATCATTTCCATCAACCATTAGCTTATTCTATCTTCCCCTCCTTGCAAAACCCACTTATCATTGTATTATACATTAGTAAATTAGGCTGCAAACCTTGACCCACCATCTCAAAAAACAAACCATTACCCCCTCCAAATTTCTCACAAAACAACAACCATAAATTGGACTGGTACAAACAACCACATTTGGCTTAATTCCTCCACTCTTCATTTCCAAAAACAATTCTTTCGCCTTATCTACTGGCCCATCTTTGCAAAGACCATTGATAATACTACCATAAGAAATAATATCAGGCCTGACCCCAAACACAACCATTTTCTTGAACAACTCCATAGCCTCCAAACTCCTATTCTCCAAACACAAGCCTTTAATTAAAGAATTAAAATTTGTAACATCTGGGTTAAAATGCCACCTCAAAATCCTCCAAAAAATAGCAAAACCATCACAAACTCGACCCATGTTACAAAAAAAATTAATGAAAATATTCAAAGTAATTAAATTAGGTAACAATCCCATCAAACCCAGTCATTTGTAAAGCAAAATAACGTCTTTATAAAACTTCTTCTTAGCAAGGGCTCCAAACAACTGGTTGAATGATGAAAGCGGTGGTTTGGGTTGCATATGAATCATTAAACAAAAGAAATAACGTGCTTCACCAAGAGTGATGTTACCTTCTTTACAATCTTTTTAAAGGAATTTCTGAAGCTAGGTTACTTTAAGTACTAAATCTTGTGGTATAGTTGTAATCACTTTACCTGCTTTTGTGAATGAAGAAGGAGAAGAAGAAAAACGACGAATCTAGCTTTTGAACATCATTTCTGTTGTGTCATTTGTGGATTATCTGTCAAGAGTTCAAACTCGCTTAAACTTTTGGGTGTTGAGGGTTAAATAATACATCTCACTAGAAATAAGAGTGGGATAAGACGTATTTATCTAAAACCTATAGGGTTCAGATGTAATTATATTTTTACTAAAATTATTTAGAGGGTGTATTGTTTTTAACATGGAGGATAGCTATTTTCTATAGAATAGTGGATATATCATATGATTATGATATGTTGCAGACCTGGCTTCAAAGTTTTTTCATGTATCAACTTGAATTGACATATCTTGAATTACTGGCAAAGAGTGTTCAAACTACTCACGAGCAGCTGGCCTCGTCTCGCCTGACAGCTTCAAATAGATAAATTGTATTAAATGCAATCCAACCTAATTATGGATTAGGTCAAATTCAATATTGAACTCAAATCTGCCTTTATTCAAAAGGCAAAAACATTCATGATTTCAAATGATATAGTATTTTATATATCTATTTACGAATTCATAATCCATATCCAAATTATGAAATGACTTTTTCTCAAATGCTTTTAACGAGGTTTTTCATTCTTTTTTGAAGAAATTTTGATATTAAAAAAGAATATACATGATACAATTAATCAGGCAATACTACACTTACAACCCAATCTCACAGACTTTCTCTGACAACCCCGACGTGATAGCTTGTAATTGGTCCGCTCATAAATGGGTCTTGCCTGCTTGTAGTGGATGTTGCCTACCCAATTATGAGTTGATCAGTTATGAACTACTACATCGGGGTTGTGAGAGAAAGTTTGTAAGTATGAGTTGTGAACCGGTCTTTACTAAATTAATCAACTTTGCTTCTAAAAGAATATCTAGAGTGTGTTTGTTTTATTATTTTGGGTAGTATATTTGAAAAAGTTAAGTTGAGTTATTATTACGGGGATAAGATTTGAATTTGAAAATGTGTTTCATAAGATTATTTTTTAATCCCCTATATTTGTTAATTTAGTTAAACATCCCCTACAATAAAAGTTTTAAAATTAAGAAAAACACCCCCACCCATCCATAAAATGCTAGCAGTGGTGGCCGACTCTGTCAAGAATATGTGGGTGGGTGGAAGAATTTTTGTAAATTTATAATTTTTTATTGTTGGGTGTTTAGTTAAATTAACAAACCTAAGGGGTTAAAAAAATTTAAACATTTTGAGTTGAATAGAATAGGACTAGATTTTGGGAACAGTTAAACAAAATGCACTTTGAATAGGATATGATAGGGATAAGGAAACAAACACAACTATGTTTACATGTCAAACTAACAATAAGTTTGAGCCAATATGACTTTGAAAAATCAGAAAAGGATTAAAACATAGTAGCTCTAAAATTATAAAAAATTCTACCATATTCCAAGATACTCAAGTCACAACAGAATGAAGAATTCTCTTGATGATAAACAGACGTGATGAGATTCCTATACTAAATTATCAACACGGAGGAACGAATCCTGAAATATGATATGTGCAAATTTCATTCTTGATAATGAAAAACAAATATACTTCGTTTGGGAAAGGAAAATCATACCTACGAAAGTATACATCCACCACTAAAGAACTTAAGTAAACAGTATGCCACAAATATATCTAGCTTGTCAAGATATGCACTATGGAAGACAAATGATATATTATTTGAGCAAACAAAAAGTTGGATAAGTCCATAAAGAAAAAAATAACCATTGGATGTTAGACTTCTAGCTTCATGCTTTGAGAGAACTTTGGTAAAACAACATTTAAAAAGGAAAAAAATCTATTTCCTCAATCTATCCCAAAATTTTCCTTCAGTGTTAGACACCAAGTGGCTGATATTTGCAAAAGTTCAGTGCGATCTTTGCCTCATGATATATACTCTCAGAATATCCAGAACTCATATAAAAAGAAGAGCTAATACAATTAGAGTGAGAATTCAGGTGAGCAACACAACAATTGAAATAAGCAAAAAAAAAAAAAAAAACTTAAAACAATATAAGGGGTATATGTCAAGACATATGATCGAAGGATGCAACATATAAGATACCAAATCAGCCTACGGGTCCTTATAAAGGTCAAGACTAGAAGATCAATCATAGGCTCAAACCTCTTTCACTCATCAATCCCACAACCCTAGCTCTCCTCCATCTTCCCCTCCTTGCAAAGCCCATTTTTCATTGCAGTAAAAGACACCACATTAGGCTCCAAACCTCTTTGACTATCAATTCCAACCCATTATCTTCTCCTCTTCCCCTCCTTGAAGCATACTTATCATTGAGTAAAAGTCACCACATTAGGTTGCCACCCTCTTTGGATCATCAATTCAAGTATGCATTAGCTTCCTCCATCTCCCCTCCTCAAAGCCCATTTATCATTAAAGTAAATGTCATGACATCGGCTGCAAACCTCTCTGACTCATCAATTCAAACAACCCTTTAGCTTCCTTAATCTCCCCTCCTTCAAAGCCCATTATTATTTGTATTAAACGTCACCACATCAGGTGCAAACCTATTTGAATTATTAATTCCATCATCCCATTAGCTTCCTCTATCTCCTCTTCCTTGCAAAACCCATTTATCATCGAATTAAAAGTCAACACATTAGGCTGTAATCCTCTTTGAATCATCAATTCCATCATCCTTTAGCTTCCTCCATCTCCCCTCCTTGCAAAGCCATTTATCATTGATTAAAAGTCACCACATTAGGCTGCAAACTCTTTGAATCATCAATTCCGTCAACCCTTTAGGTTCCTCAATCTTCCCCTCTTTGCAAAGCCCCAATCATATATTAAACGTCACTAGATTAGGCTGAAACCTCTTTGACTCATCATTTCCAAAGATCATCAGCTTCCTCCACCTTCTCTCCTTGCAAAAACCATTTACATTGAATGAAACGTTACCACATCAACTGCAAACCTCTTTGAATCATCAATTCCCATTAGCTTCCACCATTTTCCCCTCCTTCCAAAGCCACTTATCAAGTATTAAAAGTCATCACATTAGGCGCAAACCTTATTGACTCATCAATCCCACACCCATTAGCTTCCTCCATCTTCCCCTCTTTGCATAGCCAATTTATCATTGTAGTAAATGTCACCACATTAGGCTCCAAACCTCTTTGCTCATCAATTCCAACAACCCATAGCTTCCTCCATCTTCCCCTCCTCTGCAAGCCCATTATTCATTGTTTAAAAGTCACCACTTATTTGTGAGCCTCTCTGACTCATTAATTGCAACAACCATTAACTTCCTCCGTCTTCCCCCTTCTTCCAAGCCCTTTATGATTGTTGTAAATGTACCCTTATTAGGCTGCAAACCTCTTGAATCATCAATTCAAAAAACTCGTAGCTTCCTCGTCATCCCCCCTTGTAAAGCACACTTATCATTTAGTAAAAACATAACCACATTAGGCACAAACCTGTTTGAATCATCAATTCCAACACCCTTAGCTTCCTCCATCTCCCCTCCTTGCAAAGCTCATTTATCTTATTAAAAGTCACCACTTAGCTGCAAACTTCTTTGAATCATCATTTCCATCAACCCATTAGCTTATTCTATCTTCCCCTCCTTGCAAAACCCACTTATCATTGTATTATACATTAGTAATTGGCTGTGTGACCAGTACAAAAATGAAGATTAAGTGGAATGATTATAACAACTTTTGATGACAATTTCACCAAATAGAGTCATCATTCATCAAAGATTTGTCAATACACATTTTCCAAGGTACACAAGAATTCATAATTGACACATTCATTCATTGAGACACATAACTCATACTCATGTCATGAATACAGAGCACCACAGTAGAATTTTGAATGATTTATACCAGCTTTTGAGGAACAAAAATTCATGAAATAGATTTATAATACACCAGAAGTTCATTACTTTGACAGATTTTGAAGATAGAAAATAACTTCTCTAAAACTTTCAAAGCAGAACGAACAATGAAGATAGAAAGTAAATATACTTCCACTCAACATAAGGAACACGAGGTACAGAATAACTCACAAACTAGTTAGAAAATATGATATTATTCCAGAGATTGCATCGAAGTTTGACCTGAATCTGACACATACCTTCCAATACTCAATCAAACCACAACAATAACAACAACAACACTCAAGAGTCAACCTAGAAAAATATCAAAAAATAGTAGCCAAACCCACAAAATAAAAGTCAAGTCTATTTATATTCTAGCAAAGCATATACACAAAAGAATTGCTTGTATAGTTATTTGTGGAGAATTATAGATTTTATGGTTAAGAGTAAACCCCATCAATTTCAAAAATAAGAGAAATTACTCTTACAATACGTTTGTACTTTCAACTTTTGAGGGTGGATTTTGTTGTTTTTAAAACTTTGGGATTATATTTTTTTCAGAAATTATTTAGAGGGTGTATTGTACTTGACATGGATAGCTATTTCTGCAGCCTTTTGGATAGATCATATAATTATGATATGATGAAGAACAACAAAAACTATTTTGTTGTTCTTTTTTCTTTTTTTAATGTTGTAGACCAGACATCAAATTTTATTCATGTAATTTTGCAATGAAATATGTAGCTCCTTGAATTGACATACCTTGCATTACTGGCAACTGGGTGTTTGAACTAGTTTATAAACCTTGGATCATCTGAACTAAGTAAACGTGTTTCGAGCGAAGGATGTTCATGTGAAGCTTAAAAGCAAATCCATAAGGTTTAGGAACTCTTGACTGTGATTAACAAAGCACAAAGTAACCAATTTCCCTCCCCTATAATACAATCGCAAATCCCATGAATTAATCTTTTGTATGATCAAACTATTCATCCTAGTAATCATTCTAACAAAAACAAACTTATAGCTCAAATATTGCAGGTATAAATTTTCCACACAATTGATTTTAGTTTAGCTTATGATTCTGAAAGAGCCTTAACTATTGAATCCATTGCTAGTCTCATGTTTCTATCTTCCACCACACCAGACTGGTTCACGTAAAAGAGTTTCCTAATTGTACTCACTTCAACCAAAAATGTTTCTTCTCCTTAGAATATATCTCCTAGTCAACTAAAACACCCTACTCAGATGCTTCTTCCACACCGTACATGCCAATTTCAACCAAAAATTTGCAGCCTAGTTCAAGTAAAAGATTTTCCAAATTGTACTCAGTACTCACTTCAACCTAAATGCTTCCTCTCTTCAATATATATCTTTTAGCCTCTGCCCTTTCATCAACTAAAACACCATGCTTAGATGCTTCATACCAAAATCATATAAGCAAAGCTTCAGTGAAATTGAGATCAAATCTTTAGAAATCAACTCTTGGAACAATAATTAGTAATTAGCTCTAACGTTGCTTTCTTTTTATTGATGGATATTCTTGATAACCCTTGGTCAATGTTAAACTTATCAAAACACATTTACCTTTGGTTGGATCAAGAAAATTTCAATGCCTTGAGATCTTTGGCACGTCATTATCAAATTATCCTACCATTCTGCTTTAGATATCTTCATTGGAAGATCCTATAAATTTTATGGCATCAGAAATCTTAAACAGGCTCTGAATGCTTGGAACATAAATCAGCAATTGACCTGGACTTTGAAAAATCAAAAAGGATTAAACAATAGTAGCTCTAAAATTATATAAAAATTCTACCATATTCCAAGATACTCAAGTCATACAAGAATGAAGAATT
Source organism: Pistacia vera (assembly GCF_008641045.1). Classification (NCBI taxonomy): domain Eukaryota; kingdom Viridiplantae; phylum Streptophyta; class Magnoliopsida; order Sapindales; family Anacardiaceae; genus Pistacia; species Pistacia vera. Next base: position 131,065 of record NW_022196401.1, read on the forward strand.
CTCTTGATGTAAAACAAGACGTGATGAGATTCCTATACTACATTATCATACAAACGCGAACGAATCCCTGAAATAATGATATATGTCAAATTTACATTCTTGATAATGAAAAACAAATATAACTTCGTTTGGGAAAGGAAAATCATACCTACAAAGTATACATTCACACTAGAACTTAAGTAAACAGAGTATGCCACAATATATCTAGCTTGTCAAGATATGCACATGGAAGACAAATGATATAATAGTATTTGGCACAAAAAGTTGGATAAGTCCTAAAAGAAAAATAACCATTGGATGTTAGACTTCTAGCTTCAGCTTTGAGAGAACTTTGGTAAACACCATTTGAAAAAAGGAAAAAAAAATCTATTCTCCATGGCTATCCCAAAATTTTCCTTCATGGTTGCACCCAAGTGGCTGATATTTGCAAAAAGTATCAGTCGCTCTTTGCCTCATGATATATCTCTCCAGAATATCCAGAACTCATATAAAAAGAAGAGCTAATACAATTAGAGTGAGAATTCAGGTGAGCACACAACATTGAATAATAAAAAAAAAAAAAAAACAAACTTAAACAATATAAAGGGGTATATGTCAAGACATATGATCGAAGGATGCAACATATAAAGATACCAAATCAGCCTACGTTCCTTATAAAGGTCAAGACTAGAAGATCAATCATAGCTACAAACCTCTTCACTCATCAATTCCAACAACCCTTAGCTTCCTCCATCTTCCCCTCCTTGCAAAGCCCATTTTTCATTGCGTAAAAGACACCACATTAGGCTCCAAACCTCTTTGACTAATCAATTCCAACAACCCATTATCTTCCCATCTTCCCCTCCTTGCAAAGCATACTTATCATTGAGTAAAAGTCACCACATTAGGTTCCAACCTCTTTGGATCATCAATTTCAAGTATGCATTAGCTTCTCCATCTTCCCCTCCCTGCAAAGCCCATTATCTTAAAGTAATTTCTGACATCGGCTGCAAACCTCTCGACTCATCATTCAAACAACCCATTAGCTTCCTTAATCTCCCCTCCTTCAAAGCCCATTTATATTGTATTAAACGTCACCACATCGGGTGCAAACCTATTTGAATTTTAATTCCATCATCCCATTAGCTTCCTCTATCTCCCTCTCCTTGCAAAACCCATTTATCATCGATAAAAGTCACAATTAGGCGTAATCCTCTTTGAATCATCAATTCCATCATCCTTTAGTTTCCTCCATCTCCCCTCCTTGCAAAGCCATTTATCTTGAATTAAAAGTCACCACATTAGGCTGCAAACCTCTGAATCATCATTCCGTCAACCCTTTAGGTTCCTCAATCTTCCCCTCTTTGCAAAGCCCACTAATCTTATATTAAACGTCACTAGATAGGCTGCAAACCTCTTTGACTCATCAATTCCAAAGATCTATCAGCTTCCTCCCACCTTCCTCTCCTTGCAAAACCCATTTATCATTGAATGAAACTTACCACACAGACTGCAAACCTCTTGAATCATCCATCCCTTAGCTTCCACCATTTTCCTCTCCTTCCAAAGCCCACTTATCATAGTATTAAAAGTCATCACATTAGGAAACCTTATTGACTCATCAATTCCAACAACCCATTGCTTCCTCCATCTTCCCTCTTTGCATAGCCAATTTATCATTGTAGTAAATGTCACCACATTAGGCTCCAAACCTCTTTGACTCATCAATTCCACACCCATTAGCTTCCTCCATCTTCCCCTCCTTGCAAGCCCATTTATCATGTTTATAAAAGTCACCACTTAGGTTGTGAGCCTCTCTGACTCATTAATTGCAACACTCATTAACTTCCTCCGTCTTCCCCTTCTACAAAGCCCATTTATGATTGTTGTAAATGTAACCTTATTAGGCTGCAACTCCTGAATCATCAATTCAAAAAACTCTTTAGCTTCCTCGTCATCCCCTCCTTGTAAAGCACACTTATCATTGTGAAACATAACCACATTAGGCTACAACCTGTTTGAATCATCAATTCCAACAACCCATTGCTTCCTCCATCTTCCCCTCCTGCAAAGCTCATTTATCTTATTAAAGTCACCACATTAGGCTGCAAACTCTTGAACATCATTTCCATCAACCCATTAGCTTATTCTATCTTCCCCTCCTTGCAAACCCACTTTCATTGTATTATACATTTAAATTAGGCTGCAAACCTTGACCCACCATCTCAAAAAACAAACCATTACCCCCTCCAAATTTCTCACAAAACAACAACCATAAATTGGACTGGTACAAACAACCACATTTGGCTTAATTCCTCCACTCTTCATTTCCAAAAACATTCTTTCGCCTTATCTACTGGCCCATCTTTGCAAAGACCATTGATAATACTACCAAAAGAATATATCAGGCCTGACCCAAACACACCCATTTTCTTGAACAACTCCATAGCCCCAAACTCCTATTCTCCAAACACAGCCTTTATTAAAGAATTAAATTTGTAACATCTGGGTTAAAATGCCACCTCAAAATCCTCCAAAAAATAGCAAAACCATACAACTCGACCCATGTTACAAAAAATTAATGAAAATATTCAAAGTTATAATAGGTAACAATCCCACAAACCCAGTCGTTGTAAAGCAAAATACGTCTTTATAAAACTTCTTCTTAGCAAGGCTCCAAACAACTGGTTGAATGATGAAAGCGTTGGTTTGTTTGCATAATCATTAAACAAAAGAAATAACGTCTTCACCAAGAGTGATGTTACCTTCTTTACAATCTTTTTAAAGGAATTTCGAAGCTAGGTTACTTTAAGTACTAAATCTTGTGGATATGTTGAATCACTTTACTGCTTTTGTGAATGAGAAGGAGAAGAAGAAAACGACGAATCTAGCTTTTGACATCATTTCGTTGTGTCGTTTGTGGATTATCTGTCAAGGGTTCAAACTCGCGTAAACTTTTGGGTGTTGAGGGTTAATAAATACATCTCACTAGAAATAAGAGGGGATAAGATATTTATCTAAAACCTTAGGGTTCAGATGTAATTATATTTTTCTAAAATATTTAGAGGGTGTATTGTTTTTAACATGGAGGATAGCTATTTTCTATAGAATAGTGGATATTATATGATTAGATATGTTGCAGACCTGGCTTCAAAGTTTTTTCATGTATCAACTTGAATTGACATATCTTGAATTACTGGCAAAGAGTGTTCAAACTACTCACGAGCGCTGGCCTCGTCTCGCCTGACAGCTTCAAATAGATAAATTCATTAAATGCAATCCAACCTAATTATGGATTAGGTCAATTCAATATTGAATCAAATATGCCTTTATTTAAAAGGCAGAAACAACATGATTCAAATGATATAGTATTTTATTATCTATTTACGAATTCATAATCCATATCCAAATTATGAAATGACTTTTTCCAAATGCTTTAACGAGGTTTTTCATTCTTTTTTGAAGAAATTTTGATATTAAAAAAAATATCATGATACAATTAATCAGGCAATACTACATTACAACCCAATCTCACAGACTTTCTCTGACAACCCACGTGATAGCTTGTAATTGGTCCTCATAAATGGGTCTTGCCTCTTGCAGTGGATGTTGCCTACCCAATTATGAGTTGATCAGTTATGAACTACTACATCGGGGTTGTGAGAGAAGTTTGTAAGTATGAGTTGTAACCGGTCTTTACTAAATTAATCAACTTTGCTTCTAAAAGAATATCTAGAGTGTGTTTGTTTTATATTTTGTGTAGTATTTTGAAAAAGTTAAGTTGATTATTATTACGGGATAAGATTTGAATTTGAAAATGTGTTTCATAAGATTATTTTTTAATCCCCTATATTTGTAATTTAGTTAAACATCCCCTACAATAAAAGTTTTAAAATTAAGAAAACACCCCCACCCATCCATAAAATCTAGCGTGGTGGCCGACTCTGTCAAGAATATGGTGGGTGGAAGATTTTTGTAAATTTATAATTTTATTGTTGGGTTTTAGTTAAATTAACAACCTAAGGGGTTAAAAAATTTAACATTTTGAGTTGAATAGAATAGGACTAGATTTTGGGAACAGTTAAACAAACATGCATTTGAATAGGATTGATAGGGTAAGGAAACAAACACAACTATGTTTACATGTCAAACTAACAATAAGTTTGAGCATATGTAACATGGCACCTTGAAAATATATATACATTTTTGCAAATTTATCCATCCAATTGAAAACGTCAACATAACACTGTGACATATGCTTTCAATAATAATTGAATGAACGTTATCACACAAATCTAGGCTCCATTTGTTACACTTTTTTTAATATTATTCTATTCTAAATAGGATAGGAAGATATGATTTAATCAAAAGATATGATTATGATATATTTGTTAATTTAGCTAAATCTTCCACATAAAGTTTATAAATTAACAAAACACCCCTACTCACCCAACTGATTGTTGGTAGCTAGCCGTCACCGTTGGACAATGGCCAAGTTTTCGAACTAGCAATGACTGATTGATTTGGTTGATCTTGCACCGATCTTGTCATTTCTAGTTAGATCTATAGCCAAAGATCGGCAGTTGACGACGGTCATATCTGGCCATCGTTGACAATAAGTCTCAGCAATTGAAATAAAGATGAAATAATAACATGTGACCAAATTAACCCCATAAATTGAATCCTTAGAAGATCAATATAATTCCCAAAGATGGGGGATTGGTGGGCCTATCCTTTAGCTTTATGAAGCTAATACGTGGGGGTGTTTAACTCATGTATAGTGATGAGAGCCCTTTGGCAATATATGGAAGCTTTGATTGATCGATTAAGTTATCCAACCTTCTAACAAAAAAGCACCAATATAGTGCCCCCAACCAATCAACCAATGCTACACGGCCACACATGTAGCTTGTCACCACCACCGTCAAACCCCCACATAGAGAAAATTTCAACATAAATGTTGCAACTTATTTCATGTAAAAGAGTTTGAAAATTGTACTCACTTCAGTCTAAAATGCCAAAGAATGCCAATGCAATGCACCTATATTATTATTATTATTATTGTTGATGCAGGATTTTGCACCAACGAAACGCACGTGCGAAATGTTGCAGGGGGCCCCAAAATCACACATGAAAGTAATGGGCCAGAGATAGTAAATGCAATGGAGACAGTTTTTAAAGTGGTTCAGATGCTAAGGTAGCAAGTCCTACATCCACTGATGCTTATATTGATGATAGGGGCCAGGTCGCTATTAGCTGATTGAGCTTATAATGATATTACAAGGTATCAATTGCTGAGAAAAGAGAGAGTAATTAATTAAGTGAAAAAATGTGCGAATCCCCTTAATGAGAGATGAATTCCTAATTTATAGTCAGATGCCTTGAGGCAATCATCACTAAATCTACGAGTTGGTGGGATTATTCATGCAAATCCTTCTTTATGTCACATTGCCCACCTTCCAGAGTGATTTGCGCGATTTAAAGTAGGGATTGGACACGTGGGAGCACCACAACCTCCTGACTAGCCTAACGCGCGCCCACTATCCTGACAGATGCAGACGGCGGCTGTTCCAATGATCTGACTTTTGCGAGCTAAAGGGTCCTGACGTCAACCTTTATATCTTTAGGCATAACAGAAGCCCCCTAGTTTTTAAGGTTTGAGGATTGAACCTTGGAAACTACAGGTCGTGCCGTGGTTAGATGATTTCTGAAAACTTTAATCTGTTCAAAAGTAGGTCGGAGCAGCGTTTCCACAAGCGCGACCTTGCATGCTTAAGGACGAGCGACCTGGTTTCGTCTAAAGTCACCTGTTTATTCTGGTAACAGGAAGGCATTTAATGAAGCCATCCCTACGCTGACAGGTGTACCCCTTGTGTGGTGAATGCTAGCCAATCACATTTAATGCCTTGCATGCTGAAACAGTGTGCTTTATCAGGACATTAAATGCAATATGCGTTGGAACGGTGCACCTTACCAGAGCATTAAATGAAGATTTGAGATGCAATTAATGCTCTTAGAGAGATATGGCCGTTGTTTAAGCTTTTCAATTGGAAAGGTGAAAGTTTGACTTCATCCAGTCGTATCGCTCACCCTTCCTCGCTGATAAGTGACACGTGGCCAAGATCAACGGTAAGAAACCTTTACCGCTCGAACGTCATTTCAATTCCGGGAAATCCAAACGCTGATCCACGCGCTATAAAAACCACAAATCGTTCTCAGGTAATGTTACCAAAACCTTTTTCACAGAGAACAAAAGATTTTCGCAGACCAAAAACCTTTGTCTTCCAGACTTGCATTTTTCCAGCATCTGAAGTAGACACCGTCGTCGTACTCTGAGAGGTAAGAGTTTTCTTGCTATCATCTCATTTTTTCCATGAGTTAATGGCATCGGTCTTTCGGTAACCCATCGGAGACTAGTCGTCTGCGTCAGGTTTTAGCCGCGAATAGCGGCTCAAACCATGTTGCTAGGGTTTTTATTTAGGATCTAAGGGAGTTTATTTCCTCCCATGTGATCGTACAATATAGTGTACGGAGACCAAATAATCCCTTTGCTTGTTGCTTTTGCAGACCCCTCAGATACCAGACCTAAGCAGGGAGCCAGCTCGTCCCCGCATGGTGCTCCTAGCATCCCTCTTGAGGTTTTCTCGATACTCACCAAGGAAGAACTTGAGAGGGTAATAAGCCAATTCGGCATCGAAGTGGACGTATTCCATGACCTGACGCACTCATCGCGATACCTATCAAATGGCTTGGCTGCAATCTCCGAGGAGATTATCAAGGGTGGAGGACTTATCCCCTTACACCCTTTCATCAGGTCGTTTTTGGACCACTTTGGGGTCACACCAATGCAGCTGACCCCGAACACGTACATCATTACTATTGCAATGTACATCACGTGCCGGGAAAACAGACTAGGTGAGCTGACAACCTTGGAGCTTGACTACTTGTATTATCTAAAGAAGAGTAAGGACAAGGATTCGTATTACTTGTCCAAGCGACCTACCATTGCCGACGGGATACACAGTTATCCCAGCAACGCGGGGACCTATGAAACGAAGTTTTTCTTCTTTTGTTACAATGGCCATTGCCGCTTCCAGGATTTAAGTAGGCTTCTTTCTCTTTGTTTGTATTTCTGTTTTGTTTTTTATGAACTTATTGTGCTCGAAGCGTGTTCGCTCTAACGACCTGATTTTTCTTTCTGGACAATTAACAAGACAACTGAACTAGGGCTGCTTCACAACAAAAGAAGAATCTTGCAGTTCGGCTCCCTTCCTGAGGACAAACGCAACGCGAGGACAATTGTTACAACCGTAAATTTATGGAAAGTACGGTTTCTTTAACGCCAACACGTCGTTAGAGCCTCCACAATGTAAGTTTCCTTAACTGATTATTTTCTTGGTCGTGGAACAGAATACCTTCACTAACCTCACCTTGCATGTAGCAACAACCATGCCACCGAAGGAACTAGAGCAACCTCGTCGAAGGCCCATAAACTTTCCTCGGACGAAGAAAGCTAAGGCGGCTGAAGCTACACGAATAGTCCCTTAGGCTGAGGGCGCGACCCCGAGCCAGCCTACGCGGCCTTTCGGGATGCCCCAGCCACAGCCGGTAGAGGACGCACCAACGCGAACCACGAAGGTCGCCCAGCCATCACCTACTCGGCCAAGGATGAAAACCATGGCTCAGTGGAAAAAGAGGAAGCAGATTCAGGCTAAGGAATCGGAGACTGAATCTAAAGGCGAGCAGCCAAAGAGGTCGCAACCGGACGCGAGTAAGTCGGGCAAGGCGCCTATGGACGACACAATGACTACTGAGGCTACGAAGAAGGGTCCATCAGTATTTGACTCGCTAGGGAACCTACTAGAGTACCTGAAGCCAGTGGTGTATGCCTTGCTGGAATACGGACTTTCGGAATCTTTCGAGTAGTTTGCAAGTTCCAGCGACATGGACCTAATGTCCACATCGATCCAGCATATAAGCAAGGTGAGCGAACTGTCCTCGGCGAGGACTTAACTTCTTTTGATTATCTAACTCTTTCTTCTTTTGTTCGTAGGCTCTTCTTTCCATGAGAATGTCCATCGAAAAGACACAACCAGGAGCTGCGAAGGGAGGTGCGACCCTGAAGGAAGAGAACGCAGTGCTTAAGCGAAACTTGGAAGCTGCCAAAGTAGAGAGAAACCTGTCTCTCGAATCGACGAACAGTTATTTGAATGAAAGAAACGCGGCTCTTCGCATAATGGATTTCCAGAAAGTGCAGCTTGAGAAGTAGGGAGAGGAGATTAAGGATCTGCAGAGGACCATAGCCAGACTCTCCAGACAGGCCGGGGAGAAGGACCAGGAGCTGAAAGCGACCTCCTTGCAGGTTGCGTGAGCAGAAAATGAGAGAGAGGCCTCTGAGAAGCTAAGGCGGCTTTTAAAGTTGAACTTTAGGAGAGTCAAGGGAAAGTTGCTTCCTTGACAGAGGAGGTCGAGGAGAAGGCTGCCGAATGGGCAATCGACTCTATTTATGCCTTGCGACCAAAGAATCTTCTTCTAGACATGTCCTACCTCCCGGCAGACTGGCAGGAAACACTCATGTCCATGGCATGGGAGGATGATGAAGTGGCGGCCTTCCGACTAGAAGGTTCGGGACACGCAGCAGACAAACCCTCAGCTGACCAACCTTAGGACGAGGAGATCAACCCCATAGGGGTTGGATTAGGTCTTGTAATCATGTCTTCTTTCCTGCTGTACTCCATAGCAATGAAATACATTTTTGCCTTTACAATTTTCTGTTCACTTTATCATACATGAGTTCTTTCCAATTGTTTACATTCATTGAGTCAAAGATAACATAACTTATTCGCACGAAATGGATTATACATAGAGATCGTTTACAGACGCTCAAGATAAAAACTTTACAAAGAAATGACTTACAAAAATTAGAAATTAATTTACAAGGAAAGCTGAGTTCGGAATTACTGATAGTATGGCTGAAGATGCTCAACATTCTAGGCCCGAGGTACTTTGAAACTGTTTAGCCTTTTGAGATGATAAGTCCCCAGTCTGATTACTTTATCAATGCGGTACGGACCTTCCTAGTTCAGCCCTAAAACTCCCGCACTTGGTTCTCTTGTTCCGAGGAGAACTTCTTTTAACACCAGGTCGCCGACCTGGAAGTCTCTTCGCCTGACCTTTGAATCAAAGAACTTCTTCGTGCGTTGCTAATAGGCTGCTATCCTTAGCGAAGCCTTGTTGTGATGTTCTTCAATAAGGTCCAGGCTCGCCCGTATGAGTGCTTCGTTATCAGTCTCCTTGTACAAGTCTCTCCGAAGTGAACCAGTTCCTACCTCGACGGGAATCATTGCTTCACACCCATATGCTAGCGAAAAGGGCGTTTCCGAGGTAGAGGTCCTTGGAGTTGTTTGGTATGCCCATAGGACTTCGGGGAGCTCGTCGGCCCAATTCCCTTTAGCTGTACCAAGCTTTGCCTTCAGAGTGTGCTTGATGGTTTTGTTGACAGCTTCAACTTGGCCATTTGCTTGCGGTCTTGCCACATAGGTGAATTTCTTATGGATGCCCAGCTCGTCACAAAACTGTTTGAATTCCTCATTGTCGAACTGTTTTCCATCATCTGAAATGAGGGTATGAGGAATTCCAAAATGACACACAATATTCCTAAAAACAAAGTCCTTCAGCTTTCTGGTCATGATTGCGGCCATCGGTTTGGCTTCTGCCCACTTGGTGAAGTAATCTACCGCGACCACGGCATATTTGACTCCCCCTCTTCCAACTAGCAAGGGGCCAATGAGATCGATCCCCCACGTGGAAAAAGGCCAGGGGCTAGTCATAATTGTCAGTTCATGGGAGGGAGCTCGCGGTATGCTTGCAAACCATTGACACTTATCGCATCTCTTGACAAAGTCGTAAGCGTCGTCTTGAATTCGGGGCCAATAGTACCCTTGACAAAAAACCTTGTTTGCAGGAGATCGCGCGACGGTGTGATTACTGCTGATCCTTTCATGAATTTCCCTCATAATGCAGTCCGCTTTTTCGCTGGTTACACATCAAATGAGAGGGGCACTAAATCCTCTCCTATACAGCTGGTCCCCGATGAGGGTATAGCGAGCGGAACTTGTTCGTAGGACCCTTGCCTCGACCTTGTTGTCTGACAAGATCCCATTCTTGAGGTACAGAAAAATGTGAGTCATCCAGGAATCAGAATGAGCCGCATTCACGGCCTATTTATAACGCCCCACTTGAGGTACGTAGTTATTGTTTCTTCTTTTGCTCTTATTTGAGTTGGTTTCTTGGTAATATTAATGAATTCTAATTTATAGTCGGATGCCCTGAGGCAATGATCACTAAATCTGCAAGTTGGTGGGATTATCCGTGCAAATCCTTCTTTATGTCACATCGCCCACCTTCCAGAGTGATTTGCGCGATTTAGAGCAGGGATTGGACACATGGGAGCACTTTCTGAAAACTTTAATCTGTCTGAAAGTAGGTCAGAGCGGCATATGCACGAACGGGACCTCGCATGCTCAAGGACGAGCGACCTGGTTCCGTCTGACATTGCCCGTTCATTCTAGTGATAGGAAGGCATTTAATGGAGCCATCCCTACGTTGACAGGTGTACCTCTTGCGTGGGGAATGTCAGCCAATCACATTTAATGTCTTGCATGCTAAAGCATTGCGCTTTATCAGGGCATTAAATACAATATGTGTTGGAACGGTGCACCTTACCAGAGCATTAAATGAAGATTTGAGGTGCAATTAATGCACTGAGAGAGATATATTCGTCGTTTAAGCTTTTCAACTGGGAAGGCGAAAGTCTGACATCATCCAGTCGTTTCGCTCACCCTCCCTTGCTGATGAGTGACACGTGGCCAAGATCAACGATAAGAAACCTTTACCGTTCAAACATCGTTTCAATTCCGAGAAATTCGAACGCCGATCCACACGCTATAAAAACCACAAATCTTTCTCAGGCAATGTCACCAAAGCCCTTTTTACAGAGAACAAAAGATTTTCGTAGGCCGAGAAACTTTGTCTTCCAGACTTACATCTTCCCGGCATCTAAAGTGGACATCGTCGCTGTACTTCGAGAGGTAAGAGTTTTCTTGTCGTCATCTCATTTTTTCCATGAGTTAATGGCGTCGGTCTTCCGATAACCCATCGAAGACTAGTCGTCTGTGCCAGGTTCGAGCTATGAATGGCGGCTCAAACCATGTTGCTAGGGTATTTGTTTAGGGTTTAGGGAGTTTATTTCCTCCCATGTCATCGTACGATATAGCGTACGGAGACCAAATAATCCCTCTGCTTGTCGCTGTTGCAGACTGGCAAAATGGACCCCTCGGAACCAGCTCGTCCCTGCATGCTGCTCCTAGCATCCCTCTTGAGGTTTTCTCAGTACTCATCGAGGAAGAACTTGAGAGGGTAATAAACCAGTTCGGCATCGAAGTGGACGTATTCCACGACCTAACGCACTCGTCGCGATACCCATCGAAAAGCCTGGCCGCGATCTCCGAGGAGATCACAAGGGTGGAGGACTTATCCCCTTGCACCCTTTCATCAGGTCAGTTTTGGACCACTTTGGGGTCGCACCGATGTAGCTGACCCCGAACGCGTACGTCATTGTTGTTGCAATGTACATCACATGCCAGGAAAATGAGCTGGGCGAGGTGATAGCCTTGGAGCTCGGCTGCTCATATTATCTGAAGAAAAGCAAGGACAAGGATTCGTATTACTTGTCTAGGCGACCTACCATTGCCGATGGGATATACAGTTATCCCAGCAACGCGGGGGCCTATAAAACGAAGTTTTTCTTCTTTCGTTATAATAGCCATTGCCGCTTCCAAGATCCGAGTAGGCCTCTTTCTCTTCACTTGTATTTCTGTTTTATTTTTGGCGAACTCATTGCGCTCGCTCTAACGACCAGGTTTTTATTTCTTGACAGTTAACAAGACAACTGAAATAGGGCTGCTCCACGACAGGAGGAGAATTTTTTAGTTCGGCTCCCTTCCTGAGGACAAGCGCGATGCAAGGACACTTGTGACAATCACGAATTTGCGAAAGTATGGTTTCTTCAACTCCAGCGCGTCGTTAGAGCCTCCACCACCTCCACCATGTAAGTTTCCCTAACTAGCTCTTTTCTTGGTCGTGGAACAGAATGTCTTCACTAACCTCGCCTTGCATGCAGTAGCAACCATGCCACCAAAGGAAACAGAGCAACCTCGTCGAAGGAACATCAACTTTCCTCGGACAAAGAAAGCTAAAGCGGCCGAAGCTGCACAAGCAGCCTCCTAAGCTGAGGGCACGACCCTGAGCCAACCAACGCGACCTTCTGGACCGTCCCAGCCACAGTTGGCAGAGGACGCGCCAACGCGAACCACTAAGTTCGCCCAACCGTCATCGCTCAGCCAAGGATGAAAAGCATGGCTCAGCGGAAAAAGAGAAAGCAGATCCAGGCCGAGGAATCAGAGACTGACTCTAAAGGCGAGCAGCCAAAGAGGTCACGACCTGACGCGAGCAAGTCAGGCAAGGTACCTATGGACTACACGTCGGCTGCTGAGACCGTGAAGAAGGGTCCTACGGTGTTAGACTCGCTAGGGAACCCGCCGGAGCACCTACAGCTAGTGGTGTATGCCCTACTGGAATGCGGACTTTTGGAATCTTTCGAGCAGTTTGCAAGTTCCAACGATGTGGACCTAATGTCCACATCGATCCAGCATATAAGCAACGTGAGCGAACTGTCCTTGACGAGGACTTAACTTCTTTTGATTACCTAACTCTTTCTTCTTCTATTCGCAGGCTCTTCTTTCCATGAGAATGTCCATGGAAAAGGCACAACTAGGAGCTGCAAAGGGAAGTGCTACCTTGTAGGAAGAGAACGCAGTGCTTAAGCGAAACTTAGAAGCTACCGAAGCAGAGAGGAACTTGTCTCTCGAATCGGTGAATAGTTATTTGAACGAAAGAAACGCGGCTCTTCGCACTGTGGATTTCCAGAAAGCGCAGCTCGAGAAGCAGGGAGAGGAATAAAGGAGTTGCAGAGGACCGTATCCCGATTCTCCAGACTGGCCGGGGAGAAGGACCAAGAAGTGAAAGCGACCTCTTTGCAGGTCGCGTGAGTTGAAAAGGAGAGAGAGACCTTTGAGAAGCTAAGGTTGGCTCTTGAAGTTGCACTTCAGGAGAGTGAAGGGAAAGTTGCTTCTTTGACAGAGGAGCTCGAAGAGAAGGCTATCGAATGGGCAATTGACTCCATTTATGCCTTGCGACCAAAGAATCCTCTTCTTGACATGTCTGACCTCCCGACAGACTGGCAGGAAACACTCATGTCCATGGCTTAGGAGGACGATGAGGTGGCGGCCTTCCGACTAGAAGGTTTCAGACACGCAGTGGACAAACCCCCAGCCAACCAACCCTAGGACGAGGAGGTCGGCCCTGTAGAGGCTGGCTTAGGTCTTGTAATCATGTCTTCTTTCCTGCTGTACTTCATAGTAATGAAACACATTTTGGCCTTTACAATTTTCTGTTCGCTTTATCATACATAAGTTCTTTCTTGATTGTTTACATTCATTGAGTTATAGATAGCATAGCTTATTTACACCAAATGGATTATACATAGAGATTGTTTACAAACACTCAAGATAAAAACTTAAAAAAAAAAAAATGACTTACAAAAATCAGAAATTAATTTACAAGGAAAGCTGAGTTCGGAATTACTGTAGTATGGCCGAAGGTTTTCAGCATTCCAGGTTAAGGTACCTTGGAACCGTTTAGCCTTTTGAGATGATAAGTTCCTGATCTGATTACTTTATCAATGCGGTACGGACATTCCTAGTTTGGCCCTAAAACTCCCGCACTTGGTTCTCTTGTTCTGAGGAGAACTTCTTTTAACACTAGGTCACCGACCTGGAAGTCTCTTCGCCTGACCTTTGAATTGAAGAACTTTTTCGTGCGTTGCTAATAGGCTGCTATCCTCAGCGAAGCCTTGCTGCGATGTTCTTCAATAAGGTCCAAGCTCGCCCTTATGAGTGCTTAGTTATCGGCCTCATTGTACAAGTCTCTCAGAAGAGAACCAGTTCCTACTTCGACGGGAATTATTGCTTCGCACCCGTATGCCAGCGAAAATGGTGTCTCCGAGGTGGAGATCCTTGGAGTTGTTCGGTATGCCCATAGGACTTCAGGGAGGTCGTCAGCCCAATTCCCCTTAGCTACGCCAAGTTTTGTCTTCAGAGTGTGCTTGATGGTTTTGTTGACAGCTTCAACTTGGCCATTTGCTTGCAGTCTTGCCACAGAGGCGAATTTTTTATGGATGCCCAGCTCGTCACAAAACTGTTTAAATTCCTCATTGTCAAACTATTTTCCATTATCTGAAATGAGGGTATGAGGGATTCCAAAACGGCATATAATATTTCTGAAAACGAAGTCCTTTAGCTTTCTGGTCGTGATAGCGGCTAGCGGTTCGGCTTCTACCTATTTAGTGAAGTAATCTACCGCAACCACGGCATATTTGACTCCCCATTTTCCAACTGGCAAAGGACTAATAAGATCAATCCCCCATATGGAAAAAGGCTAGGGGCTAGTCATAATTATCAGCTCGTGGGAGGGAGCTTGCGGTATGCTTGCGAACGGTTGACACTTATCACATTTCTTGACAAAGTTGTAAGCATCTTCTTGAATTTGGGGCCAATAGTACCCTTGACAAACAACCTTGTTTGCAAGAGATCATGCGACGGTGTGATTACCGCAGATCCCTTCATGAATTTCCCTCATAATGTAGTCTGCTTCTTCGCTGGTTACACATCAAAGGAGAGGGGCACTAAATCCTCTCCTATACAGCTGCAGATCTTATTCGCAGGACCCTTGCCTCGATCTTGTCGTCCGATAAGATTCCATTCTTGAGATATAGAAAAATGGGAGTCATCCAAGAATCGAAATGAGTCACATTTATGGCCTATTCGATCGGGCTTATACTTGGGGTTTCGACGAGCCGAACAGGAATGCTATCTGGTGCCCTTGAGTCTAATGGCGAGGCCATCCTTGCCAAGGTGTCTGCCACAAAGTTGTTGTCTTTGGGAATCTGAGTAATTTTAAAATGTTTGAAAGGCTCGAGTACGGCCTTGGCTTCTTTCAGATAACGGACCATGTTCTCTTCCTTGGCCTGATATTCCCCCAAAATTTGGTTGACAACCAGCATGGAATCGCTGTAAACACTGATCGCGGTTGCGCCCATTTCTTTGGCCAACTGCAACCCGTGAGCAGAGCTTCATACTTAGCCTCATTATTGGTCGCTTTAAATCCGAACCGAAGAATAACGTGAATACGAGCCCCTTCGGGGCTTAAAAGAAGGAGACCAGCACCGGCCCTTTTTTTGTTTGATGACCCGTCGACGTAGAGACTCCAGGTCGACAGGTTCTTAATATCTTTCTGAATGGCTTCGCCAGGCTGTTGCTTGCTCGGAAGATAGGAAAATTCTGAGATGAAGTCAGCAACTGCCTGCCTTTTATAGTCGATCTCGGCTTATACTTAAGATCGAACTGACTTAATTCCATGGCCCATTTGAGTAGTTTACTCGATGCTTCTGGCTTTTGAAGGACTTGTCTGAGTGGGTAATTAGTCATCACATGATGGTATGGGCATGGAAATAAGATCGCAGCTTTCTGGAGGCGATCAGTAGGGCATAGGCCAATCGCTCCATTTCTGGATACCGCATTTCGGCATCTGTCAGGCGCTTGCTCGCATAGTACACTGGCCACTGTGCCTTTTCCTCTTCCCGAATCAAAGCTACACTGGCTGTGAACTGAGAAACGGACAGGTACAGGAGTAGGATTTCTTAGGGAAAAGGCTTGGACAGGAGAGGTGGTTTCCCGAGGTGTTCTTTTATGCTTTGGAACGCCTGTTCGTATTCGAGTGTCCACTCGAACTTCTTGTTGGCCTTTAGGACATTGAAGAATGGCAAGCAGCGATCTGTTAATCTTGATATGAAGCGGCTAAGTGCCGCTATTCGCCCGTTAAGGCACATAACCTGCTTTTTGCTGGACGAGCTCTCTATGTCAAGCAGAGCCTGAATCTTCTCGAGGTTTATTTCTATCCCCCCGTTGGGTAACCATGTACCCCAGGAACTTTTCTGATGACACTCCGAATGAACACTTGAGAGGATTCAGTTTCATCCTATACAACTGGAGGACGTCAAACATCTCAGCGAGATACGCAATGTGGTCTGAGGCGACCTGGGATTTGACTAGCATGTTGTCCACATAGACCTCCATTGTTCTCCTAATCTGGTTGGAGAATATTTGGTTAACCAATTGCTGGTAGGTTGCGCCAGCGTTCTTGAGACCGAAATGCATAACTTTGTAACAATACGGCCCTCAGTCTGTAATGAAGGATGTATGCTCCTCGTCCGGCCCATACATCAGAATTTGATTGTATCCTGAGTATGCATCCATAAAACTAAGTAGCTCGTGCCCCGAGGTGGCATCCATGAGCTGGTCAATTCTTGGTAGGGGGAAGCTGTCTTTAGGGCAAGCCTTATTGAGGTCACTGAAGTCGACGCAGGTTCACCACTTGCCAATCGGCTTCTTTACCAGAACGGGGTTGGCAACCCAGGTCGGTTAGAGTGCCTCTCGGATGGATCCATTTCGG
The DNA here is from genome assembly GCF_008641045.1 of Pistacia vera. NCBI lineage: Eukaryota > Viridiplantae > Streptophyta > Magnoliopsida > Sapindales > Anacardiaceae > Pistacia > Pistacia vera. The sequence goes on from NW_022196401.1 coordinate 147,673, forward strand.
AGGAGGTTGTCCACTTCTAATTTCTAGGTGGCATACCGCTCCGGATCCATCACTCTTCTTTTCTGGCAAACTGGCTTGGCTTCACTGTCGATGTTTAACGCATGGCAAATGATGTCTAGGCTGATCCCGACCATATCTGCATGCCACCAGGCAAACACATCGATATTTTCAACCAAGAAGCTTATCAGCTTAGACGCGACCTAGGGGTTGAGACAGCTTCTAATTCTTAACACTCAACTCGGCTCTTTTGGATCAACCGAAACCTCGGATAGATCCTCAACCGGGCCACTAGGAGGGATTTCCTGGATTCGAGGATCTATATTATCCTCTGCTGGGCCAGGCTGTGGCTCGACCCGGCTGATCGTCATAGCTTGGCAAGGCACACATCACGAAATGCCCTTTCCTTTACACACCATCTGTACTGATCTTATGTAGCAGTCGCGAGATGTGCTTTGCGATCTGCTCACTTCCCCTATCCCCGTTGGAGTTGGGAACTTCATCTTGAGATGGTATATGGAAGTGACAACCTTGAGGCTTCTCAACAGAGGTCGCCCCAAGATTCCATTGAAGGCCAATGGGCAATCCACAACCAAGAATTCAGTAACCCTAGTCACCTCATAGTAGTCGCTGAGCGTGACTGGGAGCTGGATCGTTCCTTTGGGGATCAGATGGTCCCCTATAAAGCCATGAAGAGGGATCGAGGCGAGCTTCAGGTCGGCCTTGTCCAAGTTCATTCTTTCGAAAGCGGTCTGGAACAGGATGTTCATAGCGCTTCCGTTGTCCACGAGCATTCTACAGATATTATGGCACCCTATTAGGGGCGTGATCACAAGAGCATCGTTGTGAGGATGATGCAAACGAGCGGCCTCCTTCTCATAGAAGGCAATCAGCTCCTCCTTTCGAGCCTTTTGCGGTCGTTGCGATGTGCTCATCACCTTGATCGGGTGGTGATGAGCTTTGCGAGCGTACCTTTCCTGCACGCCTCGCGTATTTCCTATGAGGTGCGGTCCTCCAAAGATTATGTTAACGCTGCTATACCCACTGCTATCACAATGCTTTCTTCCTTGTTTCTCTTGGTTCTTCCCCTTTGCAGGAGCGGAGTCGTTAATATACTCCTTAAAGTGCCCTTTCTTAATGAGCTCTTCGATTGCTTACTTTAGAGCTTGGCATTCATCTGTATGGTGCCCGTTGTCCTGATGGAAGTGACAGTATTTTTTATTATTTCTGGTTGTCGTGGGAGTTTTCATGGGTTCTGGCTCACCGAGCAGACTAGCCTCCTTGGATTTATCAAGAATGGTCGATACAGACACATTCAGTGGAGTATATTGAACCCTATCGCGGTCGCGACGAGGAATAGGAGCATAGGATTTCTTGTGCTCGTAGCGAGGTTTCTTCCCCTTTCGCTGATCGTCAGTGTCCCCTTTACGATCAGTCCTTCTACTTCCCCCCCGACCAGACATACTGCTCAATGCGCCAGGGTCACGATGGCGTAGCGCCGCCAATGAATTTTCTATTCGGAAGTATTTCTCTGCAAGATTGTAGAATCCTATGAGGGAGACATCATCCTCAGCTTGCAATTCCTTCCACAGGTCGGTTTGCGGGTGAACCCTGGCTATAATGAGAGTTTGAATAGACTCTTCGGGAGTGTGAGCCACCTTATTAAGTTCCCTGTGGAAACGGTCAATGTATGACTGGAGGGATTCATCCCTTTCTTGCCTTATGTTGCTAAGGTAGCTCAAAGGCATTGAAAACTTTCGATTCGCTTGAAAATGCCTTAGGAACATCGTGCTCATCTGAGGCCACGAACTGACCGACCTTGCTGGGAGCGACCTGAACCATCGTTTGGCATGAGAGGTCAATGTTACTGCTAGACAACGACATTTTGCCAAGTCTGAGACCTGGTGGAGCTCCATCAGATCGTTAAATTCATAAAGATGATCCTACGGATCAGAGTTTCCATCAAACGCCCGCATGTCGGGCATCCTGAATCCGTGTGGGAGTGGAGCAGCTAATACTTCGAGAGAGAAGGGGGACGCAGATGCGACCTGTCCCTGCTCATTTTGCTAGGCCTTCAGCCTGTCTAGGGCTCGCTGCAGCTCTTCAATTTGTGGCAACGGAGCCGCTTGGGGGTTGCTTTCACCCACGCGAGTTCGGTTCTCGTGGTTACAATTGAGGAATGCCCGGAGGTCGAGCTCTTCTTTGCCTGGGCTGGCAGTTCCATCCACTCTCGACACACATTGACTAGAGGCGTGCGATGGCGGTGAGAGGTATGGGGTATTCTCACGACCTTCGCGGTGGTAAGAACTGCCCCGCGAAGTGTGTGACCCCTTCACACGGTGGCGACCAGGATTGGCTTGCTGACGGTGATAAGAATCGACCTGTCCAGCACTTTATGGGTATGTACATGTGACGTGGCATGGGACAGCTCAGGCTGTGTCTTTTCACCGAGTCTCAGCGAGACCAGTATTCTGCTTGGGACATGATCGGTGTCTGTTGGCCTTTTGGAGCCTATGGGCTTGATTTTTGCCACTTGCTTACCCTTTCGCCTTCACGCTGCAGTGCTCGCAGCACGGGCTATTTCCCTCTGCCGCGCTTTCGCGCGACCTACAGGCGTTTTTGGCGGTTGTACCACCGCAGCTGATTTGGATGGCGCGCCTTGGTCCAAACGGTCCAACCTTTGGTTAACCATCTGGAGAGTATTGTCAAACCTCTCCGAGTAGCTTCTTATAGCTGGGTCAAGCTATGAGCTTGACAGGATATCTCCCATAGCATTCTGCAGGGCTGAAGGTTTTTTGGAAGAGGTATCCCCCTCAGCTTGGGGGGAACCCTGAATGCCCTGGTTGGTTTGCTCATGTTCTGGTTGGCGGGCCATTCGTTGCTGTAGAACTGGTAGGTCGAAGACTCTCCTGATGAAGGATGAACTCTAAATTAGGCCTTGCTTCTAGCGCCAAACTGTTGATGCGGGATTTTGCACCAACGAAACGCACTTGTGAAATGTTGTGGGAGGCCCCGAAATCACACGTGAAAGTAATGGGTAGATGATCATAAATGCAATGGAGACAATTTTTAAAGTGGTTCGAATGCTAAGGTAGCAAGTCCTACGTCCACTGATGCTTGTATTGATGATGGGGGTCAGGTCGCTATTAGCTGACTGACTTTACAATAATAATACAAGGTATCAATTGATAAGAAAAGAGAGTATAATTAATCAAGCGAGAAGTGTCCAAATCCCTTTAATGAAAGATGAATTCCTAATTTATAGTCGGATGCCCTGAGGCAATGATCACTAAATCTGCAAGTTGGTGGGATTATCCGTGCAAATCCTTCTTTATGTCACATTGCCCACCTTTCAGAGTGATTTGCGCGATTTAGAGCAGGGATTGGACATGTGGGAGCACCACAGCCTCCTGACTAGCCTGACGTGCGCCTACTATCCTGACAGACGTAGATGGTGGCTATCCTAATGATCTGACTTTTGCGGGTTAAAGGGTCCTGACGTCAGCCCTTATATTTTTAGGCGTAATAGTATTAAACAGTGGTTTTTTTTTTTATATATCAATAAATCATATGAGAGAGATAGAGAGAATTAACCACACATTTATTGGTTCTCTCTCTTGCATATTATAGTTTGTCTCTATGACTCTATCCATAGGTCCACAGATAATGAATGTACTTTGAAATAACATGTGAAACAAATAAAAAAATTATGGGACCTAAAATTGTATAATTAGGTGCAACATTGTTTTCTGATTAATATGTGCAATTTGGCAGCTTATACAACACAAATACCTTGACGAGTAAATCTTACGTAATAGGTATCTCATTATTTATGCATTACAATTTAGATTAAGTTAAGATATTCATGTCCACTCACTCTCTAGAATCTCGTGAGTGGGAATTTCCTTTTGCTCATAAGTTTAGTCTGTCAACTTCTGATTACAATACTTTAGTAGAGTCTAATTTTGCCACTCCTATAATTAGTTTTCCTTTTAAGTCTGTTAAAACCCCAAATTCTTCTGATACAACTCCTACTGATGGATCTCTACCTGCGACTGTATCTTATGGTCCTTCCAATATCTGTTTAGTAAATGATCAAAATGGTTTAACTTCAGCATTAAGATCTTCTTCTCCCACCTCAGATGCATCTCTTGCTTCATAATCACCTTCTACATTAGGTTCTTCTCCTTGCTCAAGCTCAACTCCTCACAATCTACATCATCAAAATCATTCCAAACTTGTCTTTTAGTTGTGGATCTTACTTCTTACTCAACTTCACCTACTCACACTTCCACAAATATTCACTATACTTCCCACTGCTATCCCGAAACAGTTACTAATCCATTACAGTCTACTATTGTCCTCAAAGTTCCATCAGTCAGTCACAATACACATCCAATGATAACACGAACCAAATCCTAGTGTCTTCATCAACCAAAAACTGGCATAATCTCTTCCTCTACCTCTGTTGTTGCTCTTGAACCATGCTTTATTAAAGAAGCATTACAAACTCCTGAATGGCAAGAAGCAATGAAGAATGAGTTCATAGCCTTACTTAAAAACAATACCTGGTCCTTAGTGCCTCCTACTGCTGATATGAATATTGTAAGCAACAAATGGGTATTTAGAATTAAGTACAACCAAGATGGATCTCTACAAAAGTACAAGGCTAGGTTGGTTGCTAAAGGGTTACAGCAAACCCCAGGGCTTGATTATTTTGAAACATTTAGCCTGTCATTAAACCTTCCACCATCAGGATAGTTATTACTTTGGCTATCACAAATGGGTGGGATATCCAGCAAATAGACGTCAACAATGATTTTCTGAATGGTACTCTTAATGAAAATGTATTCATGAGGCAACTTAAAGGTTTTGAGCATCCTGAGTATCCTGGTTTAGTATGAAAGTTAGAAAAAAACCTTGTATGGTCTTAAACAAGCACTTGGGCTTGGTTTGACAAGTTAAAGCAAGCTTTACTAAGTAAAGAATTTTGGAACTCAATGGCAGATTCCAGCTTGTTTATTTTCCAAGAGGGTGATCAAAAGACCTATCTTCTCATCTATGTAGATGATATCTTGATAACTGGAGGCAACAAGACTTTTATTCACACTTTGATCCAAGATCTTAATGCTCAATTTTTCCTTAAAACACTTGGATCAGTTCACTACTTTCTTGGTATAGAGGCTAGCAAAATTGATCGGGGCATGCATCTCAAACAAACTAAATACATTCTTGACCTGCTGGTGAAAACAAGAATGGCAGATGCACACCCTTGTCCCACACCACTAGCAGTTGGTACCAAGCTGTTCTCCAGGGATAGTGAATGCTTTAAGGATCCAACTTTGTATAGAAGCACAGTGGGGACATTGCAATATCTCACACTTACAAGACCTAACATCAGTTTCACTGTTAACAAATTAAGTCAATACTTGCAAGCTCCTATTGAAATACAATGACAAGCATGCAAAAGGGTCCTTCGATATCTCAAAGGCACTCAGAATCATGGCCTTCAGTTTAGACCAACAGCTTCCTTGATATATTGAGCGTTATGCTGATGTGGATTGGGGCAGCAATCTTGATGATAAAAGATCCACTAGTGGATATTGTATTTTCTTGGGTCCCAATTTGATTTAATGGAGCTCTAGGAAGCAAAATGTAGTTGCTTTGTCCTCCATCGAGGCTGAATATAGGGCCCTAGCTCATACAGCAACTAAAGTTGCATGGTTGAAGAATATCTTTTTAGAATTAGGCCTACTTTTTCCTCAAACACCAGTCATATGGTGTGACAATCTTAGTGTAGGGGCCTTGGCTGCGAATCCAGTATGTCATGCTAGGACTAAGTACATTGAGATTGATGCTCACTACATAAGAGATCAAGTCTTGGCTAAACATCTTTTGGTTCAATATGTGCCTACAAAGTTACAAATTGCTGATATATTAACAAAGGCACTCTCTACAGTTTAGTTTCAAGAATTGAAGGAGAAACTTACTATTGTTTAATTACCCTATTCTAGCTAAATGCACTATTGTACTGTCTTCTGCTGTAATGTCCGCTGAAATCTGTGTCTTGCTGCAATGTCTGTCGGGATCTGTGATTTTTTAAGCCGCAACATCTACTACCTTACTTTTTGTGGTATTTTCTGTATCATTGCGGCACTTGCAACTAAGCCATGTTCTTCTTTCTTTGTGAAGAGACATCAAGTTCATACAACTAGTTTTACATTGATAGTGCAGACAATTCTCCATTGATCAAACAACTGAGTTGATTACTTCTCTTAGGGTTTACATTGCTTGGGGAAGTGCAATACTCTGATTTGATTACATAATCAACTTGGGCAATTTCTCTTTGTGAACTTGGTTTATCTGTTTTTGCCTAAATGGGATGTTGCTTCAATTGGGTGCTTCTTTGAGGACCTGCTGTATTGGTTTGATTCTTGCATTGATTTCTTCTTTCTATAGCCAATTATTTCTTTAAATAGCACTATGAAATTGGAGAAGTTCGGTTTGAGTGGGCATGTGGGTCAAAATGTCAGATGACAAGAATCAAGGATTTGTTTGAGAATTAACCCGAGTTCAGTTTGAGTGGGCATGTGGATCAAAATGTCAGATATCACTCTGTAAGGGTCTGCCTAATTTTACCAAAGTGATGTTGTTTTAAATGTCACTTAAGTTTGTAAGAATCAGCTCACTATCTTTACTAAGTCGTTGCTACTGAACTTGATATCTCTGTATTCCTTAAAGTAGTAGCACACTCTGTATTCATTCATTCAATCAAAAAGGAAGAAAAGTTTGCTTTTATTTTTCTGTTTTTCCTTTAACAAATTCTCTCAACTTGCAAAGTTCTCCGGAGTCAGTAGCATTTGAAAGTGTTATGCAATCAACCAAGATTCAACCAGAAACAAACAAGAAAACAGAAAACCACAAACAATCAACATCGGATCTTTACCGTGGTTCACTTGCCCAATTTGAGCAAGCTACATCCACGTTGAACTCCAGAAAGGGAGTTTGCTGCACTATGATTATAGAACAACCAATTACAGTCACGATTACAAAGAATGACACCCAAGAACCCCGCTCAAACTTTCCTGATTCTAACCCGTAATCTGCCCTAGGAATCCTCTAACCTGGAAATCCCTATAACAAGAACACAGTAGTTCTTCCCTTGATTGATTAACCCAAACCACTCAAGAAATCCACAGATTACACTGAAATCAGACCCAAAAAGAAAGAACCCTAATCTCACAGAAGAAAACGAAATACGGCTCTCAACTTTTATGTTTGATCTACTGTTACAATAAGAAACCCTAATCCTTTTATGGTGTTGACTGGAGGCTTGATCTCAGCCATTGGTTTTTCCTCTGAATCAGTGGTCAGGGTCATCTTGGAGCTGTTTTAAAATGACACCGTTCCATTAATACTCAGTACGACGCCGTTTTAGCATTCACTCACAACAGAAAGGAAATGATCCCCCCAAATGATATTTTCGACTGAAGTAGCAACAGCTGAAACTACTTGAAGAGACATTAAAAACGAAGAAACCATGTAGATTGTTTTGGATAGCTTCTTGTGGTGTGACAAACACGTATTAAATAAGTTATTAATTAAGTCCTTATAACTTAGAAGAGGTAGCGATTGGATCTCAAAAGTGATTCTCAGGACTGGACACATGGTTACTTGCTGACTTTTCTCGTAATCTATTTGTGAGAAATCGTATTAAACAGTGGTTTTTATCTCAACAAATCATATGAGAGAGAGAGAGAGAGAGAATTAACCATACATTTATTGGTTCTCTCTCTTGCATTATTGTTTGTCTCTATGGCTCTATCCACAGGTCCACAGATAATGAATGTAGTTTGACATAACATGTGAAACAAATACAAAAATTATGGGACCTAAAATAGTATAAGTAGGTGTAACGTTATTTTCTAATTAATATGTGAATTTTGGCAGCTTATACAAGATGAATACCTTGACGAGTACATCTTACGTAATAGGTATCTCGTTATTTATGCATTACAATTTAGATTAAGCTAAGATATTCATGTCCACTCACTCTCTAGAATCTCGTGAGTGGGAATAATGTTAAGGATAAATAATATTTTGTTGTCTTGGAGTGCACTGATTTATTGCTGATGGTCCTGGAATTAAAAGAACTCCCTACTGGGCAATTTCTGATCTGTTTTCCCTCATATTTTTTCACCCAAACACGCAAAAAGGTTCACCTTTTTTTTGCAGCTGAGTAGTCATGAAAGATCCTAAGGGGCTTATTAATGATAACTATTGGATCCTCAAGGGTTTGCCTGACTTTCTGGATTCAAACTTCAAGGTCATCTACCACAAATTTAATTTGCAGCTTACCTGAAACATTAAACTTGTAGAGTGTTTAATGGATTTTGAGGATTAGTCAAGATGCACGTAAATTGGTCCAAACACTCCAGTGATAAGAAGGAAATTATTTATTTGTTTCCATTAAAAACCATATATATATATAGTCCAAACACTCCAGTGATAAGAAGGGAAATTATTTATTTGTTTCCATTAAAAACCATGTATATATATATTATTTATCCCCTATGAAATTGAGGTAGACCAAATTATTGGGGAAATTATTTATTTGGTACCATTAAAAACCATATATTACTTATCCCCTGTGAAATTGGGGTGGACCAAATGGAGTATTATTCAGCTCTGGAATAATCTTCAGAGCTGTACAGGGTCCCTAAGCAATGAGGCAACATGGTCCTTCATCAAATGAGAATTGGTGTAGCAATCAGCTTCCTTGTATAGGAGATCCATTACGCGAGCAAGATTAAGAACCCGTTCGAGCAGAGGCATTGGAACAGTAGTTGGTTTAATAAATTCCTCATTTATATCTTTCCAAGCATTCTTAACTTGTTCGCCGAATAATTTAACTACCTCTTCCTCTGAAGTACCGTGATGCTTCATGTAGCATTCAACTGCTGAGGCAACATGCTGTCTCTGTTGCTCATCCTACACAAAATAAATAATATAAAATTGATGAAAGAAGTATCTAATCTGAATTGGGCTCGGATGAAGATTATGAATAAAATAATTAATTCCAAGCAGTACCTTGTGACCTGCTGTGTCATCCATGAGTCTGCAAATTATTGATGAGGCCTTAACGATTTTAGGGTTGCTGAGTACCCATTCAAACGATTCTTTGGTTACTATATCTCCCATACCCAAAAATGATGTGGCTGCTAATGTTAAGTAGCCACAGCTAGGTAATGCAACAGAAAAGTACTCTTCCATTGTTGGTACATAGTTTTGGTTGCACCATCTAGCTTCCATGTTATAATTCCTCACCAATATCTTCATCTGATGATAAAACATAAAATCATAATCTCAATTAGTATTGCAATTATAAATTATTGACAGGAATCTTACATGCTTCAATTGCTTTTGCACTATTCTAATTAACTTAAATGAAATTTACCGCTTCTTTTGCATAATCAAGGCGGTACAATCTTCCTTGGTTGACCATATCTTTCTCAATTTCATCATAAACATCAAGGAGAGCCCTGTAAGCAATTTTCATATACTCTGGCAGTGGTTCCATAGCATTGATATCCCATCTGAAAAATTAAACTAAAATGATAAATGATATATAACTACTGAGTTACTGATATGACATGGTAAAAATTCAGGAAATGCAGGAACAAACCTCTCAATTGCAGTGGTGAAAAGTTCAAGTTCTTCAATTGTACCACATGCATCATAGATGTCATCAGTAATGGAACACATAGCGGTCACTTTGGTTAGAAACCTCCTAGCCAACCCATAATCAGGTTCAAAATACACTCCCAGTGTCCAAAAGTATAACTCTACCACTCTGTCTCTTACAAAAGGTAGATTATTCTCAACATCTAAAGTTTTCCACCACCTAATTAAATAACATTAATAGTCAGAAGCCATTTAAATAAGCAACACTTGAAAATCCTTACAATAATCTGAATTCATTATTCATACCTTGTGATATCACTGAGTTCCTTCTGGTGAACTTTCTGTGACATATTAAAATCTAATTTTGCAAATTTTAATAGAATTTCATCGTGCAAATGATCGTCTTGATAGATAGGCATGTAGTATCTTGCTCCTAGCCTTGGTAAGCTTTTGCGAAGAGGTCGATTTAAGGCATTATTAACTTGTGCTGCAAGTGGAGAGCTGAATTGGGTTGCTACTGGTTCAAGATAAGTGGTGGTGAAAGCAAGCGCTTCATCCAGTATACTTTCACCATGCACCCTGAGATGTGTAGCTTCATATAAGCTTAACATTCCTCGAATGTCTTTCACAAGAGATTTCTTAAAGTTCCCATTGATGTCCTTCAAATTGTTGAAAACATCTGCTTCGCCACCCATTGCATGATTAGCATCAAATTTAAACATGTAATTAAATAATATAAATGGTAAATTCGTAATTAATTTAAAAGAACAAAGAAACAAGGAGAAAAGCAAGAACAAATACCACAGGATATGTTATAACCATGTTGTCTCAGTAATCGAAATTCAAGAGAGATGGAATACAAGTAATCATTCTCATCTTTCAGACCACTGTCTTGATGAGCCTCGTAGGCTTTCTCTAAGATTTGATCAATGTCAGTTTGAAAATGGTAGGACACGCCTAACCTCTGGATTCTGTCAACCAGGTCAAGTTTCTCTGCCGGCTTGTTAACATTAGCCTTTAGGATTCTCTTAATTTCTTCCTTTAGATCTTGTAACTTTTTCTCATCAGCAGCTTCCTTATAAATAAGGAAATCGAAGAAGAAACGCGCGCCATTAGTAATTTATGTGTGGGATTTTGTATATATATAAAATTGGGAGTATTTTTGAAACAGTAAATTTTTATTTATTATTTTTTTTTTTATAAATATTATAGCACTTAATTGGGACCTTTTTTCTACAAGGGTTTACGCGTTGACAGAGATATGCAAAGACAAAAAATTAAATAAACATTTCAAGAATTTGTCTTCTTAATGTTAATTAGATACCAAACCATGACTATGGTAGCTTTTTTAGTTTTAACTCACGATAAATTTCTAAAACATCCGTCCACTATATGAAATATTGTATCAATAGATATGTGTGTACGTATTGAAGAAGATATTTTGCTTCAGTAAAAATGGGAGTATAACTTAGTTATATATATAACTAGGAGAATAAATTTAAGTATGAGAATATATTTAGACTCCTGCTAATTCGTATTTTATTGTTTATCAAGTTCGATGTACCTATTTACCAAGACCATCTAATAAGAAAATCAAGTTAAAAAAAAAAAAAAAAGATACAGATACCATATAGGAGAAAGAAACTACTATATATAAAAACATTAATTAATGTTTTTAAATATTATATATGGCAAATGGTAATTGGCATGCACGTATTTGAACAGGGGTTGGCTATATATGGTAAAGAGGACCATCAATGGTCCTAGTATAACTTAGTATTAACATGTATTAAAAACTTTGTAATGAAACTGTCTCAAACAAGTTCAAATTAAATTAGACGAAATCAATAAGCACTATTTTACCACAGAGTTACTAGCATAAGAGAGGAAATGATCCCCCCAAATGCTAGGATGAAAATTTGCTGAGCGCCGATTTGTATCTTGCTTAGCAACTTTGATTGAAGTTGGCACTGCTGAAAGTTGAAGAGACATTACGAATTTCTGTTTAAGAAAAAACACAAAATAAGATTTGAGTATAAGAATGGTTTCAGGCTCATGTATTATATACAGATAGACATAGTGCAATTAGTTCTTATAGCATGTTTTCTTTTTCTAGCTCATTTAACTCCTTTTCTCTTTCTTTTTTCACTATTATGAACATATATGGCGGATTCAGCCCCTTTGAGGATAGGCCTCAAGTTTAAAAAAAAAATTATTAATATATAGACCTATAAAATTGTTATTAACATATATACTTAGGTCTATCCTCGGATTTTAAAAAAATAAGAATTATTATACATTATCTAGGCCTACAAAAAACTTGTTATTAATATATATATTCTAAGCCCACATCATATTAAAAGTTTAAAACTTTCTCAACTCTTCTTTTGGCTCGACTTGCTTTTTATTATTTTATCCCCAAAATTCTTGACTCTCTCATTCTCTTTCTCATGCTATTCAATCTTAAAACTATTAAGACTAAAATTATTGAAGCTTTCACTACTCAAAATGTCACAACTAACTCTGTTTTCTGTTTTATCAGTTTTAGGTATGTACATTCCTTATTTCAATTTAGTTTATTTTAGGGTTAAATCATACTTTCTTTTTTGGAGGTTTTTTATTCTAATTTGAGAGGAAAAGACATAGATCTTGTGAGTTTATTTTGTGTTTTGTGTCTAAGAATGAACTTGATTTACCAAATTAAAACTTTAACTATATTTTAAAAAATGTTATTCTTCTCCCTTCACCCACCACTTTCCTACATTTCAAACGTCACCATTCAGCTACTCAAAATAAATAAAGAAATTTGAGTTACTATCGATGTTTAACTTAGGTTAAGTCTAGTCAAAGTCATGAAAATTTATATTATAATCTTTGAAAACCAAAAAATAAAAAAATAATAATTAAAAGAATGTTTTGCTCAAGGTTTAATTAACATTTACTCAAAATTTTGCTTCTCATGAATTTATTCATATAAAAAATTATTGTGTTATTGCATTTTTCTCAAGTTCTTGATATTGTATTATTTTCTTTACTTAAAGTTTCATGGTTTTTTAAAGTTTTTACTAATTGTTTAGCAAATAATGACGGAGCTGCGGAGACTCCCCATCAACAAAAATCCTAGATCTGCCACTATGTACATATGACATTCTTAAAACTATGTCAAAAATGATGTGTTTTGATTTATAAACTTCGTCGCCTATTTGTTGGTGCTCAGGTTTATTTCATTTATATAGATTGTTTAACATATAACATATATGCTGTTATTGAAAAGTTTATGTAAGTATGAGAGAGACATCTTTAAATGATATAAATTAACACATAACATCTTTAAATACTTTTCTAAAACATCTGTCAAAAGAGATCAAATATTTAATTAGAAACTAATCATTCGTCAACAAATTTTGATTAAGATTGCACAACAAGAACTCCAATAAAATTCTTCAATTTCATTAAGTCATAATTAATATAAAATATGGACTACATAGGTCTTTGTACAATCTGTTCCTTAACTAGGTATATACCATTTTTATAATCTATCAATTAATTGTTTTTATACATTGATTTTTTTTTTTTTTTAAAGTATATATACTCTTCTGAACGTGTCTCTAATACTTAAAAGATAAATCAAATCTCACAATCATTTTGAGACTTTGAGTTCTATTTATATTTTAAGCCCTTGGTATTCTTTTCTTAGTTTTCTCTTTAAAAAAAAAAAAAAAAAAAAAAAAAAAAAAAAAAAAAAAAAAAAAATTCTATTCAATATTTGAGGATGAGTCATTCTTCAATAGTTGAAGAAGATAGATGGCTTAATGTAACTTGAAGATTCCTGGGCATATTGAAGGCTCAAACAATTAAGAATCATTATATATATTTACAATTATTTTGTATTCCATTCCTACAAAGCCAAAGTCTTTGTGTTTTCAAATTTTTGTAAATGTGAAAAAACTCTTCCTGTGTTCATTTCATTTTGCATTTAGAAAATAAAAAGTATTGTTTTAAGTATTCGTTGTTAATATGCTATCAATCAAAAATACATAATGCTTACAAAGACTGAAGATAATTTTTCACACGTATTTTGTTAATCAATAATTATTTGTAATGCTTAAAAAAAATGTGAAGATCTTTCTTGCCAACATATTTGTTATATTTCATTTATTAATCTAGACTCTTTTTTTTTTTTTTCTTAACTAATAATCTACCGAAAAATCTTTTCTTTAACATCCTCATGGGCATAAAACAATTATTAATTTGTGATTGATAGGATGATTTTAATTATTATAGTCTCACATGTCAAATAATTAATTCCCTATTAAAAGAAAGAAAAAACTATTTTGCACTTGGTGCGTGTTTAATCCAATTTGGAATATCTCATGGTGTACAAGTTACTAATGTTGTATTAAATTAATAATGATGATAATGATAAACGTCTATTAAATCAGATTGAAATCGACAAATGACTACAAACTTAATTAGGTCTAACATTATAAATTATATATTTAAGGTGTAAGCTGTAACCCAATTGATCAACACAAACAAATATAAAAAAGCTAAATGTTTTATATTAATAGATAACAAATATTTATTAACCTATATAAAAGTTATTCAAATTGTAAAGTTTAAGGAAATAAATATAAAATATAAAATGTGAATAACTCTTTCGGTGTCCATGTCATTTTGCATTTAGAAAATACAAAACAATATTGCTTTAAATATTCTTTATTAACAAAGAAATTAAAAGAGGGATCCGAAATACCAAGCACACATTTATATTGTTCCCATCGTTTTCATCTCGAAAAACATTTTTTATTCCTCATTATTTATTTTTTGTAAATATATTTAAAATTATAAAATTACAAAATAACATCAACCATATGTTTTAGTATGCTATTTGTCAACACTTCATGATGTTCACTTACTCTCATCATGTACGATGTTCTGGAAGATTTAAGCAAAGCCAATTTGGTATTCAACAATTTTTTTTTTTATTTTTTTTTTACTAAAAAATGTTAAAACATGTGAAGATCGTTCTTAACATGATGTTCTTGATTATTTCATTTATTTTATAAAATCTAGACCTTATGTATTTGTTTCTTGACAAATAATAACTACTAGAAAATCTTTTATTAAGAATTATTATGGTATAAAACAAAGTTAGCATTTGGTTCAGGGTGATATAAGATTAATCATGTAATCTTTGTTTAATTTTCAAGATTCCCTCATTTGGTTGTCAAGTAATAAAATATTACGTAATCTTTTATTGCAAATAGTGTTTACTGTTGGTAATATTGGGGGTAATCAGATTACCTTCCCAATGGGTATTATTATAAGATTACCGAGGTAATCTTAATTTTGACCCTATTTTGCCCTTAATAATTTATCATTTCGGATATATTTGCCCTCATATGTCTACCAAATAACAATTACCTAGATCCCCTACATTTGAGAATTTAGCTAAAATACCCCCGCCACAAAAAAGTTTAAAAGTTAACAAAATACCCCTAACCATCGAAGACCACCGTCGGCCGCTAGCCACCACCGCTAGCTGTCGGCGAAATTTGTCATATTGACACAAGACCGGTAGGATCTTACCGGTCGTGTGCCGATAAGGATGTTTTCGGCCATGGATTTTTGATCCATGGCCGGAAACGACCAGATCTGGCCGTTTCACGGCCAAAGATGTGGCCGTGAAACGCTACAAATCTGGCCTTGAAAAGGCCAAATCATTTGCCGTGAAATGATTGTCGTTTCACGGCCAAAGATCTAGTCTTTTCACGACCACATCTTTGACCATGAAATGGCCATATTAACGGCCAGATCTAGCCGTGAAACGACCATATTCACAGCCAGATCTGGCCGAATTAGGCCTTATCGGCATACGATTAGCCAGATCTGGCTGGTCGTACACCATTACGGCGGCTTCCGATGGTGGTGGTGGCTGCCGGTAGTGGCTTAGGGTGAGTGGAGGTGATTTTGTTATAAATTAAAGTTGTATATGGTTGGGGTGTTTTAGTAAAAATACAAATATAGGGGGGTTAAAAGAAATAATTTAAAAAATAATAGAATAAAATAATAATAAAAATAATATTATATTATTATTTAAAAATGAGGGCAATTTAGTAATCTATATAACATACCCACTCACTTATCCTCCTAACCAAACATATTATTATAACATACCCATCAATTTATTTCAACCCATCAAACATATTTCTTTAAAGATTCTCTAGTAATCTATCTTTCCAGTAATACAACATTCTCTAAACCAAACGCACCCAAAGAGTGATGTTTCATATTCTAATTGAATGTATAATTCTTTTAAACAAATTAACGAGATACCATTCTTTTATTATCACATTATTCATCATATTTAATTATTATTTATTAATTAACATTTTATATATACTCTTATTACACCTTGTGAAAATGAGAAGTTTGGTGTCTAATGAATGGTTCACATTGTTAGAAATTTTTCTAATCGTGGGCTAATATTAATTATAATTCTGTTTTATTTAAAATCAGGTAAATGTGTAGTCCAAATGAGATATCCATAAGGGCTTTATGTGATCGTTCCAAGATTGACCAATACAATTCATTATAATAATTTGGATAGACAATTAGTGTAGGCTTGGGCCTTTAATGGGAGGATCCAATTAACCAACGTTAAAATTGGTTAGGTTGTCTTTCCAGAAGCATCAAAACAACTTAACCTATTATAAGTCGTTATTCAGTGTGTGTTATTGGAAAGGAAGACATATGCTTTCTATCGCTTCTTAAAAACTTGTCACTTCTTTTGTAAGAGATTCAAGAATAAGAAGTTATGGGCCAAACAAGTTTGTCTATAACCTTTAATTATTGATTCTATATTCTATAATTTAGGTGTTGGTCTTTTGACATATTGTTGATTATGACTAGATTCTATTGTTATTGTTTGATTAAATGTTGATAGAATTCGTGTATAATTTTCTTACGCACAATTCTCTAAGTTATGTTTAATAAATTTGTGATGGATGACGGATGGACCAATTGAGAAAAACTGCAACAAACAAATGGGTCAATTGGAGCCCAACAGAAAATACATATGCAACCACAAGTCAAATTAAATTAAATTCAGATGTGATAAAGAATTTAACTTTGACAGTTAATTAACTCTTGTATCATGATAAATAATTACTTAGTCCAAACTACAATCATGAGCGGATCAAATTGATAATTCTCAGTTGTGAAGAAGTTTATATTATTTCTTAAAGTTCATAAAAATTATAAAACAAAAAATAATAGGTTATATCCTAAAGTTTAATATGATTCTAAATTCTCTAAAGTAAAAAATTAAATAAATTTTGTTTGTTAGAAATTCTTTACACTATAAATTAATATATAATATATATTGCTTATCAGGCTAGCTGTGAGTTCGTATAAACATAAATTGATGGGTTGACCTTTCCAACTAATTAATGACGAAACACTAGTTTTTATTTCTCATTAATTATATATGTTTCATAAAGGTAAGTGATCATATTAGACAATTTTTCCTCCACTAACAATTTTTTTTTTTTTTTAATATCCATAGTGTTTGAGTCAGCTTGCGTGCACCTGATAATCTCCGATATCCATTGACCATTTTACAAGCCCAATATTTCAAGTCAATCATAAATATGGTAGGTGGCCCCAAGATGGTTTGAATCCAAAAAGTTACTGAAATGAGGAAATCTTCTTGATCACCAGATCAACCCCTTAGGTTTTAACAATTTTTTATTCTAACTTTTGAGCAAAGTTTGCAGCTTTAGGTATAATTGTCTCCATAGATCAATCAATATTTGGAATATAATAAGGCTAGTTTTTAATTACATAAATTTTATATATAATTAGGATAGCAATTTAACTTCTACAGCTTTATGCTAAGGATAAATAAGAGTATGTTGTTGTCTTGGAATGGAATGAATTAGTACTGATGGTCCTGGAATCCAGAGAATGTTAGACTTTTTACATTATGGTCCTACACTTTTAATATAATTTCATTAAGGTCCTACACTTTTATGCTGATGTGGATTTTAATGTAAAAGTTGTGTCTCTTCCCTTGAGTAGTTGTCTTTGATGGAAAGACAACTGCATATAAAGGAGACTTTACAGGTCCCCATTGGATGCAATTTTTTATTTTGATTCCCATAAACCATCACCCAAAAATTGCAGTCAGTGGAAGATCTTGTAATTTATAAAGGAGCAAGAAGATCAAAGAACAATTGCTATGGCTGGAGGTTTGTCATTTACTTCCGCATATATTGCATGGAGGTTTTATATTGAAATTGATTGTATTATCACTTTTATAATATGAATGTATTTTACATTTGGTATCAGAGCCTTATTTGAATCTCTGCCTAGCATGAAGTTGTTTGTTGCAAATCTGAAAAATATTGCATAAAATTGGGATTTTTTTCCATTAAAACCCGTACTGTAAATCAAGCATAAATTTTATTATAAATAGAATCTGTTTTTGATTTTGATGTCATTGGAATCCTTGTTGAAAAAGCTTTCCAACGGTATATTATTTGTCAAAAACGGAGTTCTGGATGCAAAGTTATGCTAGTTTAAAGTTTTGGTTAGAAATTATTGTTTGGGTGTTTTCGGAAGCCATTTATGGCATCGATTTAGGACGAAATTGTCATTTGGGATGTCACCGATATAGGTTATATGTCCACATTCAAGTTTCCCATTGAAAACACCGAAAAAATGGCTGGAAACAGGCTGTTGAAAATCTGAAAAAAATTGGGTAAAAGTTGCAGAAAAATGGGTCAAGAAGAACAGACCTAATAGGATAAACAGGTCAAATTGACCTGGTCAAAGTCAAAAGTCAAAATAGGTCAAACGACCTGGTCAACCCAGCCCAAAACCCATTAGGTCAACTCGACCCGGTCAACGGTCCAGACCAGTCAATGAACCAGTCAAAGGGTCAAACCAGTCAACGAACCGGTCCAACGGGTCAACTGACCCGGTCAAACTGGTCAACCTGACCCTGGTCAAGACCCGACGCGTGTAGGCGCGTGAAGAGTTTGTGCTTGCGTCAGGCACGTGAGGGTGTGTGTTTGGGTGCGTGAAAGGACCGTGGAGGCGTGTGAGGGCGCATGAGATGTGTGCTGCCTTCTGGCGGCGCGTGGGGGCGCGTCCTTTAGTCACGGTGGCGCGTGGAAGTTGGTGACAGCTTGTATGATGGTTTTTTTATGTTATATATTAATTTGGTTATGCATAAATAATGATTATGCTTGTATTGATTGTGTGTTATTTAATAATTCATGTTATAGATTATTGATGTTTTATGATCGTATATATTTGATTAATTTAGAGTAGCCGCAACATCTAAATTATGATAATATATGCATTAAGAAATATTAGTTATGATCATATTAAGGTTAATAACATCGTTTTGATTAATCATATATATAATCATTTTACCCACAGGGAATGTTATATTTTTATGATTAATTAGGGATGAAATAGAAATTATTCTTAGTTCTTAATTAGCCTACAGGTATTATGAAATATTAATAATTTCTAGTTTCATCATTAAAGGATAATGAATCATAATATGTAATGTCTTTACCCACAGGGAGATTTTATGATAGTCGATTCATTTATGATTTATTATTGTTTTACATTGGTAAACTTATAATTGTATTGATGGTTTGTGCCTCATAATTTATTTAGTAAGCATGTCTATTGAATTACCTACAGTTGATCAAACTTTGATGATGGTTGAGGATAAGGTTCCAATTTAAATAGTGATAACACAAATCCTGGAGAGAGGCTGTCCTCCTTCATTTAGGGTGCATAGATCATGACTATGCTCTTCGTAGGAGAGCCACCTAACCTACAGATACTAGCTCTCAAGCTGAGATTGCTTTGTATGAACGGTGGGAGAGATCCAACCGTTTAAGCATGATGTTTATCAAATCTCACATTACGACTACTATCCGTGGGTGATACCGGAGTGTGAAAATGTCAGGATCTGATGGATGCAATTCATGCATAGCTTGAAACATCAGATAAGGCATAGGTAGCATCCTAATGAGTAGATTGACATCATGCAGTTGACCAGTATTAAAGGAGTCCGTGAGCATATTATGAAAATGAGGGACGTAGTGCTCAGTTGAAATCCTTCAGATGGTGATTAATGATGACTTCCTGGTGCATTATGTCCTGCAACTCTCTCGTCTCATTATACTCCTTTCAAGATATCTTATCACACAGAAGGATAAATGGTCAATTAATGCGTTTTGACCATGTGTGTTCGGAGGAGAAGAGACTGCTTCAGGAAGTGAATGAAAGCACATCTAGTGATAGGAAATGTCAAGTACACTTCAAACAAGAATAAGAAGTGGAAGGGAAAAGGCAAGCTACATGAGGTTATGACCAAAGGTAATAAGGACAATATCAAGTATTTCTTTATAAAAGATGGGACAGATGAAGAAGGATTGTCCTAAGGAAGGCCTGGCTTGACAAGAAGGTAACCTCTCATCTCTTGTGTGTTATGAATCTAATATGATTTGTGTTTCACATAATGATTGGTGGATTGATTCTGGTTCTACAATCATGTTCTAATACCATACAGGGTTTTCTGGATCAAAGGAAGCTATTAGGAAGTGAATGCAGCATCTATTCAGGAAACGGATGCCTTCACGTGTTGAAGCTATAGGAACTTTTAGACTTATTTTAAGTACTAATTGTTCTGGATTTGGAACGAACCTTTATATTCCTAGTTTTTCTAGGAATTTAATTTCAGTTTCTAAACTTGTACCATGTGGATACTCTTTCAACTTTATGGTAGTTCTTTTAATTTAATTAGAAACTCATCTATTGTTAGAAATGGTACTTTGGTTGATGGTTTGTTTAAAATTCATTTAAGTGATACTGTTCCTTATAGTCTTATGATTCACATGCTAACATTGGTATGAAACGTACTAATGTATGAAAACTCTTCTTTTTGTGGCATAGGAGATTAGGACACATCTCCATTGATAGGATTAAAGGTTGGTAAATGCTGGAGTTCTTGAAACTCTGACTTTACTAACTTTGATACTTGTGTAGACTGCATTAAGGGAGAGCAGACTAACAAATAAGTAGGGTACAAGAAGGGTTCTGAACTTTTAGAAATCATACACACAGATATTTGTTGCCCTGACATGAGCTTAGTGGTCAGAATATTTCATCACCTTTATTGATGATTACTCACGATATATGTATCTCTATATGCTTTATCACAAGGATGAAGCGTTGGATGCTTTCAAAAATATAAAGCAGAAGTAGAGAAACAATGTGGAAAACAAATAAGATCATGAGATCTAATAGAGGTGGTGAATATTATGGTAGATACACTGGTATAGGACAAGCACTTGGTCCATTTGCTAAATTTCTTCAAGAGCAAGGTTTGTGGCTCAGTACACCTTCCGGCACACCATCTCAGAAGGTGTAGCAGAACGGAGAAATAGAACATTAATGGATATGGTACGGAGTATGCTGAGTAACTCCAAACTTCCTCATTCTTTGTGGATTGAGAAGCTCTAAAACTGCAGCGTATATATTAACCGAGTTCCAACTACGGCAGTTCCCAAAACGCCATTCGAATATGGAAAGGTTGGAAACCAAGTTTAAGTCATTACGCATCTAGGGTTGCCCAGTTGAGGTTAGAGTTTATAATCCACAAGAACGGAAGTTAGATCCTAGGACTATTAGGATATTTTATTGGATATGCAGAAAATCCAAGGGATATAAGTTTTATTGTCCTACCCATTCCAGTAGAATTGTTGAATCAAGAAATGCCAAATTTCTTGAAAATGATGTGGTCAGTGGGAGTGATCAAATCAGAGACTCAGTCTCTGAGAAAATTGATGTTTCAGACAATGCTCCTACATCAAGTAAAAGATTGGTTGTCCATCCAAACAGGGTGAATAATGAGGAACCACTCAATCAAATCCATATTCTGATGCGATTGTTTTAGAAGATCATTTTGAACAACCTCAATACAAGTGGAACAACCAGTTGTGCAACAGTCTTAAGAGACTGCTGATACAACATTAAGAGATCTACTAGAACAAAGAATCAGCAATTCTACTGATTATGAAGTGTATATGCAAGAGTTGACTGGGACATTGGTATTGAGGGATGATCCAGACACGTTTTTACAAGCTTGAACAACAGTAAATCTGAAGTGGTATAATGCCATGATTGACGAGATGAATTCTATGGCGGATAATAAAGTTTGGGACCTTGGGACTTGCCTACTGGAAAGAAACCTATTGGTTGTAAATGGGTATTAAAACCAAAAGGTTCATTAGGCAAGATTGAGAGATACAGTAGACTGTTACCAAGGGGTTCACGCAAAAGGAAGGAATAGATTATAAAGAAACATTTTCTCCAGTTTCTAAAAAGGATTCCTTCGTATCATAATGGCATTAGTTACCATTTCAATTTAGATTTACATCAAATGGATGTTAAACAGCTTTTTAATGGAGATTGGAGGAAGAGGTTTATATGAAACAGCCTGATGGGTTCATTTCAAGTGATGGTGAGCATTTGTTTTGCAAGCTTAAGAAGTCCATTTATGGACTTAAACAAGCCTCCTGACAGTGGTATTTAAGATTCACAATGTTATCTCTTCATTTGGTTTTGTAGAGAATGTCTGGATCAGTGTATAACCACAAGGTCAGTGGGAGTAAAATCATCTTTCTTGTGTTATATGTAGATGATATTCTTCTTGCAACCAATGATTTGGGTTTGCTGCATGAGGTGAAACATTTTCTCTCAACATTTTAGTATGAAGGATATGGGTGAGGCGTCTTATGTCATTGGCATTAAGATTCATAGGGATAGGTTCAACATGTTTTGGGACTATCTCAGGAAGCTATATTAATAAAATTCTTGAGAGATTTAGGATGAAAGATTGTTCACCCAGTGTTGCACCCATTTTTAAGGGTGACAGGTTCAATCTGAACCAATGTCCTACTTGAGATTGAAAAGGAACAAATGAAAACTATTCCTTATGCTAAGCGTTGGAAGCTAATGTATGCTTAAGTTTGTACTAGACCTGACATTGCTTTTGCAATTGGCATGTTAGGAAGATATAAATTAATCCAGGTTTGGATCATTGGAGAGCTGAAAGAAGTCATGAGGTATCTTCAAGGAACTAAAGATTTATGCTTACTTATAGACGGTCCGAATTTTAGAAGTAGTCAGATATTCAGACTCAGACTTTGTTGGCTGCGTTGATTCTCGCAAATCAACATCCGAATATGTTTTTATGCTTGCCGGAGGTGCTATATCTTGGAGAAGTGCCAAACAATTTTGCCACTTCTACCATGGAAGCTGAGTTTGTTTCGTTTTGAGGCCACTACAGGGTATTTGGTTGAGAAGTTTCATTTCTGGGCTTCGAGTTGTTGAGTCTGTTCTATCGGCCAATAAAGTTATATTGTGACAATTCGCTGCTAGTTCTTTGCTAAGAATAATAAGAGTGGAAGTCGAAGTAAAACACATCGACATTAAGCACTTAGCAATAAGGGAGCACATTAAAGCCAAAGAAGTGCTCATTGAACACTACATACTGAGCAGATAATTGCATCCTCTAACGAAAGGCATGCCACCAAAGACGTTCAAGGATCATGTTGTTCAATGGACTATGTCCCGCTTTGTCACTATGAGAGGTAATACTTCATGTTCTGAAACTGTAATTTAGCTTGTTTTCTCTTTTAAGTTGTAACATTTGGTTGGAGCAAACAAGCATTTTAGAGGACCTGGAACAAACATTGAGGTTTGTTCATAAAGTGATATTCACAATTTAAGCATTATTTAGAAAGAGAAAAATTGCCATTGTAATACATGGAAGGAATACTTGTTCAAAGGGACTTACCGCTATGATTCATGTACTTTTTCCTCTTTCTAATTGAACATACCACATACATCTCTTGTGTTCTAGATTATATTAGAGTTTGGACCAAGTGGGAGAATGTTAGAACTTTTACATTATGGTCCTACACTTTTAATATAATTTCATTAAGGTCCTACACTTTTGCTGATGTGGATTTTAATGTAAAAGTTGTGTCTCTTCCCTTGAGCAGTTGTCTTTGATGGAAAGACAACTGCATATAAGGAGAATTTACAGGTCCCCATTGGATGCAATTTTTTATTTTGATTCTCATAAACCATCATCCAAAAATTGCAGTCAGTGGAAGATCCTGTAATTTATAAAGGAGCAAGAAGATCAAGAAACAATTGCTATGGCTGGAGGTTTGTCATTTACTTCCGCATATATTCCATGGAGGTTTTATATTGAAATTGATTGTATTATCACTTTTATATGAATATTGGAATATGAATATATTTTACAGAGAACTCAAACGGGCAATTCTGATCTCTTTTTTTCTTGTATCTTTTTGCGACACAAGCATAAGGTTCACTTTTTGAGGTTGAGTGGTCATGAAAGAACCATGGTGTGCTTATTAATGAAAACCATTGGAAAAAAAATTATTTTTGTTTTCAATTGTAAACATATAGATTTATCCGATCGAAATTGGGAAGGACCAAATGGAATATTATGTAGACAGAGCAGAACAGGGTCCCTAAGTAGTCAGGCAAAACATGGTCCTTCATCAATAAGAATTGGTGTAGCTATCATCTTCTTCTAACAGATCCATTAAGCAAGGAAGATTAGCAGAGGCATTGGTGCTAGAATTTTAATTAGAATTTTTAATAAAATTCATTGCAAAATTACTATTTGGTCCTCGCTTTATATATAAGTTTTATATAAAATTAACTGCTGAGCAGTTATCTCCAACGGTTGTCTTTGATGGAAAGACTTTTGCATACTTTAAGAGAGGAACAATTACAGGTCCCCATATACGCAATTAATTCTGATTTCCCAAAATCATCGTTCTGAGAATTGTAATGCATGGAAGAGTCTGTATCTTTGAAGAACACAGTAACACAAATTGTTATGGTTGGAGGTTAATGATTAAATTATTTCGCTTCCGCAAATCTCCATGAAACATGAACATGTATAGAATAATGATATGAATATATACATGTTGATCCTAAGTGATACATTATAGATCTTACATTTGTATCAAAGTAAATTATTATCTCTGCCTTGACACGGTTGTTGTGGTATTAGAATATATAAATTTAGCACTATAAAGTATGATTCTGGGTGTATTTGATTCTTCATATTTAGTGGATTTTGCAATTGATGAAATAATTGAAATTGATATAGTTCATGTGTGTGGAGACAATCAGTTATGCCAAATTTTCAACCCATAAGTCGCCAGAAATTTGGCCAGAATCACCTCAACAGCCATGAAAATGGAGGCTAGAATTTTAGAGAACGGTCAATTTTCTGGGTTTTACTAACCCAAAACCGGTCCATTAAAGTTAACTCATCTATTATATTGAGAATAAAGTGCAAGCCCAATTGATCAATTAAAATGTGTAAGCCGAATTCATTTAAATTGGTCAGTCCACTGATTAAGCCCAATTTCTTTAAATTGGTCAATGCATCTCATTAAGCCCAATTTCTTTAATGGCTAGCCCCTCTCATACAATTCAATCCACTTAAATTGGTCTATCGAGCCCTTTAAGAGTCAAACCTGGTCAAAGAGCAAACGGGTCAAAGTCAACCTAGACCAAGATTAAGTTGGACCAACATGACCCGACCCAGAACCGAATCGGGTCGACCTGACCCGATACCAAATTGAGTCAATTGACTCGATATAGTTGACTTCAAAGTCAACAGTCAAAGATAACAGTCACGGTTAACCTTAGCGGTCAACAGTCAAATTTAATGGTCAACTATTAAAGTTAATGGTCAACTGTTAAATTAATGGTCAATGATCAAAGTTAATGGTAAAAGTTAAAGTTCCCGATTTTGACCTTGGCGCGTGACTGGGGTGAGGTGGTTATGGGGTGCGTGAGTAGGTTTTCTGGGGGCGTGTGACGGATCGTACAGGGTTGTCATGCCAGTGTGGGTCTTTTTATGCATGAAAATGAGCTATTCTTGTTTAATTTATATTATTTTGTGTTATGTGTATAGATTATGTCCTTTTGTGATGTCTTATGACATATATTTGATTAATTTAGAGTGGCCACAACATTTAGTTATGATATATAGTATTAAGTAATATTAATTATAATCATATTAAAGTTAATGACACCGTTTTGTAGTTAATCTTGTAATATAATCATTTTACCCACAGGGAATGTTACATTGTCATGATAATTAGGATCAATTATCCTACAGGTATTATGAAATTAAATAATTTTAGTTTCATCATTAAAGGATAATGAAAATAATATGTAATGTCTTTACCCATGGGAGATTTGATGATATGTTGATTCATTTAAATTTTGTTATTTTTTACATTGGTAAACTTATATTTTTTGTTGATGGTTTGGGCCTCATAATTTATTTAGTAAGCATATGTTGATATACTACAATTGATCAAACTTTGATGATGGTTGAGGATAAAGTTCCTTATAAATGGTGACAATACAAAAACTGGGGGAGACTGTTCTTTTTTATTTAGGGTACACGATCTTGACTGTGCTTTTGTAAGGAAGAGCCACTACACCTACAGATACTAGCACTCAAGCTGAGATTGCCTTGTATGAACAGTGGGAGCGATCCAATCATTTAAGCATGATGTTTATCAAATCTCACATTATGAGTAGTATTCATGGGTCAATACCGAAGTGTGAGAAGTCAAGGATCTGATGGATACAATTCATGCTCAGTTTGAAACATCAGATAAGGCATCACACAGCACCCTAATGATTAGATGACATCCATGAAGCTCACCGATATTAAAGGAGTTTGTGAGCCACTATGAAAATGAGGGACACGCTGCTCAGTTGAGATCCCTCATATGGTGATTAATGATGATTTCCTGGTGCATTATGCCCTGAACTCTCTTTCATCTCATTACTCCTTTCAAGATATCCTGTGACACACAAAAGGCTAAAGGACAATCAATGACTTTGACCATGTGTGTTCAAGAGGAGGAGAGATTTCTTTAGGAAGTGAATGAAACTGCACATCTGGTGATAGGAATATCAAGTACACTTCAAACAATATAGAAGGAAGGGAAAAGGCAAGTTGCATGATGTTACAAGCAAATGAAATAAAGATAACACACTTTTTCTTCTATAAAAGAAGGGACACATGAAGAAGGATTATCCCAAAAGAAAGGCTTGGCTTGACAAGAAAGGTAATCTTCATCTCTTGTATGTTATGAATCTAATATGATTTATGTTTCTCATACTGATGGTGGATTGATTAGTTCTACAATTCATGTTTCTATACCATATAGGGTTTTCTGGATCAAAGGAAACCAATGGGAAATGAATGTAGCATCTATTTAGAAAACAGGTGCCTTCATGTGTTGAAGTTATGGAACATATAGACTTATTTTAAGCACTAATTATATTTTGGATTTGGAAGGAACCTTTTTATTCATAGTTTTTCTAGGAATTAATTTCACCTTCTAAACTTCTACCTGTGGATACTTTTTCAACTTACAGTAGTTCTTTAATTTAATTAGAAATCATCTATTGTTGGAAATGGTATTATGGTTGATGGTCTGTCTAAAATTGATTTAAGTGATATTCTTTCTTATAGTTAATTACTTCACATGCTAGTACTGGTATAAACGTTACTATGAGTGAAAACTCTTCTTTTCTGTGGGATAGTAGATAGGACACATCTCCACTATAGATTAAGAGGTTGGTAAATGTTGGAGTTCTTGAAACACTTGACTTTACTAACTTTGATACTTGTGGACTGCATAAGGGAAAGCTGACTAACAAATCCAAGAGAGGTGTCAGGAAGAGTTCTTTTAGATATCATGCACACATATATTTGTTGCCCTGGCGTGAGCTCTAGCGGTTAGAAATATTTCATTACTTTTATTGATGATCACTCACGATTATGTATCCTATTTACTTCATCACTGGATGAAGCGTTGGATGCTTTCAAAATATATAAAGCAGAAGTAGATAAACAATGTGGAAAACAAATTAAGATTGTGAGATCTGATAAAGATAATAATATTATGGTAGATACAGTGGTACAGGACAGACACTTGGTCCATTTGCTAAATTTCTTCAAGAGCAGCTAGTGGGCTTAATACACCTTACCTGGCACACCATCTCAGAATGGTGTAGCAGAACGGAGAAATAGAACATAAGGTATGGTACTGCGTATGCTGAGTAACTCCAAACTTCCTCATTCTTTGTGGATCGAAGCTCTTAAAATTATAGCGTATATATTAAACGAGTTCCAACTAAGGTGGTTCCCAAAACATCATTCGAGTTATAAAAGGTTGGAAACCGAGTTTAAGTCATTTACGCATTGTGGGTTGTCCAGTTGAAGTTAGAGTTTATAATCCACAAGAATGGAAGTTAGATCCTATGACTATTAGTGTATATTATTGGATATGTTGAGAAATCCAAGGGATACAGGTTTTATTGTCCGAAACATTCTAGTAGAATTGTTGAATCAAGAAATGCCAATTCTTGAGAATGAATGACGTGGTCAATGGGAGTGATCAACTCAAAGAATTAGTCTTTGGAAAATTGATGTTTTAGATAATGCTCCTACATAAAGTAAAAGATTGGTTGTTCATCCAAACAGGGTGAACAATGAGGAACAATCATTCAAAGTCCAAAAACTGATGAATAATTTTACTTCCTCGCAAGTGCATGAATCGCTATGATAGTATAGTATGAAAAGCAAGGGTCGATCCCACAGAGTTTGTAAGTTATCAAATAATCCTAATAACTATGTCTTAATGAAACAATAAATTCAAGCAAATAAAAAACAGTAATTAAAACTAAATGTAAAAAAAAAAAAAAAATTAACTACTATTGACTGAGCCAAGATAACACCATAAAACTAATTTAAAAACCAATGAACTATAACCTAGGTATCCAGCTTCACCATAATAATCCAATTTTATGCCAACTATCAAACTATTGTTATCACAATCCAATTTCTAGGGTTTGCACTCATATAATTAAGGTATTACCGTAAGGCGTTCAGGATTAACCTAGTATCTTTAACACGAGAACTAGCTAGGGCATATAGTCTAGCCTAATGATTAAAAACCATTAAACACAGAGCACTGAAATCATGAATAAAGGCGCAGGCGTATGCACAAATACTAATCATTTAAGAAATCATGAACCAATTAGCATTCTGCAAGGCTATACACAAAATACGATCATTTATTCACAAGAGCTATTCAAGATTGGCTAGGGTGTGTAGTCTAACCTTGTCTTACACAATCAATTAATTAACATTAAAGGTGATCAAGCAATAACATCAACTAAAGATTGAATAAAGGATAATGAATAAAATAGATTGCAATGGATTGAGAAGACAAATAGAATAATAAAGACATAAAACCTTCTTATTAGGCTACATTGGATCCTAGAAAAGTATTTAGTTACACATGAGCATAAAGAAATCAAACCTCAAATCTTGAAAACCATGAAGTACAAGAAGAAGAAGATGAAACCCTAAGTAAGATCTCCTCTCCTTGCCTCTTCCTAATTATATTTGATATTATAAACCCTAGCTTCCTAAAATTTGCTAAGGACATCTATTTATAATATTAAATTCGTGAGAGTATTATGGTAAAAAGTTATACTTCAATTAAAACACATAATAACAAATCTGCACATCTCCAAGCAAAACGTAACTTTCATCTCCATTTTTAACCGTATTCCAAGTCACTACAACAATATACACATATAGCTATGAAAATTAGCTACAGAAAGGAAAACTGTAGCAAATACATATTTACAGCTACAAAAGTCAATATTTATAGCTAATTGAAATAATTTTAGTGATAAGATTTCTCCCTCGAAGCTAATATTCATCTTTTGCTTTAACTTATTAAATTGTGGCAATAACTAGCATTTAGCTACAATGTATTAGCTATGGTAAAACATTGTAGCTAATGAATGTATTTAGCTATAAATATTTCATTTACATGGCATATAGTATATTATTAGCTACGAGTTTAACTATATAGCTATTATTGTGCATTAGCTATAAATATTGAAATTTATAGCTAATTAATGTATTTACTATAAACATTTTTATGTACATGAATATAGTATCATTATTAGCTACGAGTTTAACTATTAACTTTTTTGTGTAGTAGCTATAAATATTAAAATTTGTAGCTAATTAATGTATCTAGCTATACAAATTTTATTTTCATGGTATGAACAATATTTAGTATCATTATTAGCTACTAGTTTAAATATTAGCTAGTATGTATGTATTAGCTATAAATTATTGAATTGTAGCAAATAAAGAATGTGAAAATTAATTTGCTATAATCCTTATAGTATGCAGTATAGATATTCTAATTTACCCCTAAGTAATTATATTTTTATTACTTATGAATTAAATAGTTTAGTCAAACAAAGTGTTAATCACCACGTAAGGTCAATAGTAAATTGGAACCTTCAACCAATAGCTAATTAAAAGCATTCTTCCAACTTATCAAACTTAGTTTTAATACAATTTAAATATCTCAAACAAAATATTAGACTTTTTTCCACATATACCTTCTCAATAGAACCTTCTGGCGCACTTTTATTATGAATAAACGCTTCATTTTCCTAAGAACCATACAATGTTTCTTCAACTACTTATAATAACTTATTATAACCATACATTGATTTAAAAAAAAATAGATATATGAAATAATGAAAACAAATATTGTTATCCGTTTGAACGTCTAATGCTCAGCCCACTCCATATACTCATTTGCTACACGTTCCACATCAGTAATCAATAAGTTGGAGATTAATTTGCAAGTTCATTCTATGAACAAGAAATAAAGAATTCATTATAAGCTTAGCAATGATAGGTTAAGTGGCTCTCGTCTCCTGTGGATCTAATAAATTGTTCTCAAGGTATCAATTGCAATTGATTCATACCATCGTGATTAATTCACAATATAAGTTTACTTATAAAAAATTGAACTTAGTGAATCACAAGAGACTATGGTTAGCTGTGTAACAACTGCACTTGATAAGCTTGTGTAACAACCACACTGTAATATTATTCAAATTATTTTTCTTAAATATGTAGATTTAATTTTCTTCATTATAATTTATCTTTTAAATGTGATAATTTATAATATTTATATACATTACTGATTATAAGATTAATTAATAAGATAATTTGTTTAATCTTAGTTATGCTGGATCTTATTATTATTTAATTATGTCAAGTCCATCGTTGCTGTTTCAATTAAAAATCATGTTTATACTTCAAATAGGATAAAGACTATATTTTTCCCAAAATAAAAAGTGGCGGTAGAGATGGGCGTTTTACTCGCCCTGCCCGAACATGTCTAATTTTTTTAATATTTAAAGTGATTGATTGCATGTTTATTTTATTGAAATAGATTATATATAAACGACTACAAATACATATATTAATCACCATTCATATTGCCTTTAATATTGATCAAATATTTTTACTCAAATAAATAGTCTCTGACTCATAAAAATGACAATATCTCTTATGAACTATGATTGGTGGTATTTTTTGTTTAACTAGTACATATATCTTCTTTAAAAAAAATATATTGATATGAATTTATATAGATGATAAAATAATATAAGATGACAATTGACAAATGTTATATAAATCCATATATATATCATAATAATATATATATATTATATATATATATATAATATATTATATATATAGCATTCTCAATTTTATATATATCTGCCTCTAACCATTAATTCCTTTAGGTTTTATTTAGAAATTATTAATAATTTAAAAAAAAAGATATTAATAAATCTTAATTGTTACAAAAAGCCCTGAAAAATTGAAATATTTACAACTTTGCCTACATAAACCCATTAACCACAAATTGCGCACCACCAATTCCAAAATCAAAATCGAAGCAGCCAAACTCCCAAGCCTTGAAACCTATTCCTAATTGCTGTCTGCCGCCACAGCGCCACTAAATTCCCCCTCTTCTGCCGTCAACTCCGGACTCCTTGGGAAATTAACGATCTCCATGAAAGATCAGCATGCATGCATGAAGAGTGTGGAAATGGAGAAGAAAGCATAAAAAAATTGGATTCAAAAAACTGGTTTTCAAACAAGCTTGGAAAAGAGATTATACCTATCCTTTGTTTGGATTGATGAAGATCAGCCTCAAAGTAATGAGACCTCCACACTTTAACACAACTTGAGAGGTTTAGAGAGTGGTCGTGGCTTTTAGAGAGAGTTTGTTTTGCTTTGAGTGAACATGTGTGTTATATACAAAAATGCAACTTTTTGCATTTATATAACTGGGCAATTGTAATTATTTATTTTTCACTTCCAAGCCCATAAATCTTATTTTATAAAGGGACCCCACGAATTAATTGCTACCCTTTGAATAATCAATATTATTAAGGGCCCATGTAAACTAAACTAGTTTACATTAACAACCCAAAATTTACCCCTTTTTACCCTTTAACTATTAAAAGGTTATTTTGTTCATCTCATTAATCTTAACACTTTAAGATATATAATTAATATAATAATTATTGCTTGACCATTTTAACCCTTAAAATCTCACAAATGATTTCTATGTAACTATATATTGAAATCCCGTTATTACCCTCGGAAGGTGCTAGCCCTCTTCGGATAATCATTTCTCTCTCTATCCTTCTCTAACTTCCCAAGGCTATGTGTGGGACATGTAGGTCCACCGTGGATTAGCAGTGAGCCGGTTCTAGATGAATCCGGAAAACCTGTCCGGAGGCCCAACGACATGGTAAACATCAGCAATGTGCCATAGTCCCTAAACCACGATGAAGAAATACTTCATCGAACCCATTTAGATCATACGTACCATGCAGGTAAAGTCCCTCCATTGGATATCCTAATGAGTATGGATTCATGAAACGTCAAAAATCCTAAACTCGATCTTCTACCGAATTGTCGATCAATATGTCCGGAACTTGTCATCACAAACTTACTTTTGTATGACTAATAATAGACTGCGCCAGAGATTCAGTTTTCTGACATTTACGATGTTCGTCTAGGAACTCGAATCCGGATGGAGTCAGCGGTACTCCCGATCCTATTTCGAGTCAAGGATCCCCTCTTGATCATCGTTCGTTTCTGCATATGAACAACGCTGACCAAATAGGCTTTATTGTACGAAAATGATTAGTCTCGTACTTATACACCGTATGAACCATACGCATCCATATCGGATCCGACTACAATGTCTCAGGTCAAAGGAATACATATGCACTGATATAACCAAACGATAAATCATTGACTACATGCTTTTCCAGTGATTTGTCGTTATTCGGTCACGTTCGAAAAATAGTTCCAAACGTTAATCCATACCGATGCCTAGTGACATGGAATATCATCGTCATCCGTACTTATATCACTCATGATATCTTTCGAAAGCATCGGTATGCCTACTGTACAATATAGTGTCCAAATTATATTGCTCGCAGGGAACCTTTTCGATAATTCATTTACCTATTAAATGAATCATCTGGACAATTATCTATACTTTATTTAAATGCATGACTGAATAAAGGAAGAATTTACATATGAATTGAAGAACTCTTTCTTCTATTATTTATGATATATATAGATACAAGACAATGCTCTGAAACCGACAACACGAATGGTTTCTAGGGCATACACTAATATACACTAACACTCCCGACTCTGGCCAGATTTATCTCGTTCCAGCGATGACCTGTGAGTACACCCTTTTTCTCCTGTAATTGTTAGATTCAGTAGAAGCATGTAGTTCGGTGTTTGTGTGATTGGTCTATAGTTACTTGTTATGAGATTTGTGTTTATGATTGTGTCTGTAATTAATAGAACCCAATTGTCTTATTAGATTAATTCAGTTGGGAGTTTAACCATAAATCCCAACCTCCCATTTCACCAATTTTTAAAGCAAGTAGTTCTCTTAAAATGAGATTTAAGTTGTTTAGGGATGCAAAAATTCGCGTGTTAATAAAATTTGTCCCACAACTGTGAAAAGTCAAACAAGGTTAGGTAGAGGTAGTTCGAGTGCAGTCGTGAAGAAATGGTGATGAGATATGATGTCTGTGGTGAAGCATGGAAAAATTGTATTGAAACAAATATGTCAACTCTTTTAAGTCTCTTTCATTACTTTAATTTATATAAACACAGCCCACACACAGAACATGAAAATTGCTTGCACTCTTCTCTCTTCCATGACCACTGGAACCAATGCATCTAAAATTTTGTCGCAAAGTTACTAGATCAATTGCCTTGTTTACGGATGCATTTATATAAATGTTTCTGTTCTTGTTGCTTTCATATAATACTATTCAATAACTAAATATAATAAATAAATTCCACATGGGTTAAAATAATATTATCACTGATTTAAGTGAGCTTGTGTTTGGATTTGGTCCCACTCAAAATTCTCTTAATGCATATTCAATAACTAATATAGTTCAGTGAAAGCGTATATATTAGTGGAACCATGTTTAATTTAATTTTAAAGCGAAACAAGTGTCCGTGGCCCATTTTTTTGCCTCTTTCTTTTAAAATTCATCATTGACAAGTTTAATTAGTATGACGTGATTTTATTATAAAAATGTTTTAATTCACACAATGGAGTCATTGATATAAACCTGAACAAGAAACCCTGCAAATATGAATAAGAAAACCTTGCTGTTTCTAATTTCCCCTATCTTTTTTTTAAAAATAAAAAAAAAAATCAGTTTTATATACTCTTCTCGTGTAAAGTTTGGATTGAATCTCACAAAAGAAAGAAAGGAAGCAAGCTTACTAGAAGACTTATGTAATGCTTTGTATTCTCTTTAACTATTTCTTGTTTTATTATGCTCACACATCCAAGCTAATTTATAAATTTATTTTGTAGTTTAGTTTGATTGATTAAAAAACAAGTAGAAGGACAAATCTTATTGAATGATGATGAAATATTTGAAGAGGTCCTTGGTCCAGAGAAAATGACTATCTGCGTGCTTATGGTCCAAGAAAAATATCACTGAATATTTGAAGTAGACCAATTAAAGCACAACTTATGAAACAAGTACAAACAACAAGGAAGGAATCTAATGAAAGGTTGAGGAGGCAAAGAGGAAGCAAATGAGAAATTATAAGAAGTAAAAGGCAAATGAAGGAGATGAATAGACGATGCGAAGAGAAGTTCAGATGATGCTTACAACTTAAGGTCAACAATCTTCAACAAATAACCAAATCTCTGGATGAAATTGTAAGTTATTTTGGAAATTGCATATATACTAGAAAACTATTTTCTTTTACATTAATCATAAAGTAATGCAATAATGACATTAGTCTATATGATTAATCTTTTTTTTTTTTTTTTTCAATTGTATTGCAGGTTGGTGGAAATTCTTAAATGGTCAAAAGGTTCATATAACATTAAAGCATTCATATTTGTAAAAAATGTTGATAACATTTTAATAATAAGATGAAAGATTTTGAGTAAGACAATATTGGTTAAAAATGACTTATTAATGTTTATTTTTTATATTAGAATTTTCTCATGACGTTATATTATCTATTTATATAAAAATTATTGGTATAAATTTGTAATTTATTATATTTGTTAATTATAGCAATATTGTTACAATTAAATTTAACGGAGCAATTAAATTATAAATTCTTGATATAAATTATTTGTTTCATAGCAAATAATTATAATATTTAGCTACAAATCAAAAGTATTCATAATAAGTAATTTCAATATTTAGCCATTAACAAACTATGTCCATAGCAATATCTTTTCGTATATGGATATGACTTTTATATGTCCGTAGCAAATAATTTAATATTTAGCAACGAATTCACTATATATGTGGCAAATGATCTTTTTATTTAGTTATGAATTTAGTGTTCACGTAGCCAAAATGTTAATATATTTGCCATGGATATTATTTTTGTAGCAGAAATTTTCAAGTTTTAGTTATAAGTTTATATTTGTGTAGCTAAAACGCAAACATAGCTATATGGACTATTTTCCATGGCTATAAAGACAAAGCTTTTGCTTCAAGTTTATTATTGTTGTGGCAAAAACATCTAAGCTTTTAGTTACATATTAATCTCATTCATAGCAAAAAATATAAACTGTTAGCTACGTAAG
Organism: Pistacia vera; assembly: GCF_008641045.1. NCBI lineage: Eukaryota > Viridiplantae > Streptophyta > Magnoliopsida > Sapindales > Anacardiaceae > Pistacia > Pistacia vera. The sequence continues at coordinate 183,558 of NW_022196401.1, forward strand.
CAAAAAGTTACATGGCTAGCTTTTAGCTACGCCACTTCTAGCTACGATAAGCTACAAAACATTGCATTTGTAGCTAAACTATTTAGCTATGCAAATTCATATCTTTAGCTACAATGAATGTCATGACTAAAAATGCATAATGTTGTAGTGAGTCTAACTGGGCCATGATCAAAACATAAAAGTTGTAGCTTCGTCTCTTAGCTTTAAAACGCCACTAGAACCATTCAATTGGAGTTGTGTAGCTCAAGTTATGATCATTTTCGTGCAGCATGTTTTGGCAAAAAAATTTCTGAACATAAATTTCCCGCATTGCGCCGCGGCATGATTTTGTGGTGCCGTAGCATGAAGTTCCTGTCCATTTGCAATTTTATGCTGTAGCATGGGAATAGTTCTGCTGCGGTGAACAATCTTAAAAAATTCATAACTTCTTTATTTGAGCTCCGATTCTCGAACCGTTTGTTTCTACCCGCTTATGATTCTTTCATCTTCAATGTCCAAGCTTGAAATCCTCATTTTTCAACACCTAAACACCTGAAAATTCACAAAACATACCCGTGATTCTAGAAAACAAAAGAGATATAGAAATTAAGTAAAATTAATCAATTAAACCTAATTCCCTCACAAAATACCCTTAAAATCACTAAGTATGAGTGCACTTCCAAGCACTCATCATCCACGTTCTGATGAGATCGTTTTAGAACATCATTCTGAACAACCTCCACCACAGGTGGAATGACAAGTTGTGCAACAGTCTCAACAAGAGGCTATTGATACAACATTAAGGAGATCTACTAGAACAAAGAAATCAGCAATTCCTACTAACTATATAGTGTATATGCAAGAGTCTGACTATCACATAGGTGTTGAGGATGACCCGGACACGTTTTCACAAGCTATGGACAGTAGTGAATCTGAGTTGTGGTATAATGCCATGATTGACAAGATGAATTCTATGGCAGATAATAAAGCTTGGGACCTTATCGAGTTACCTACTAGAAAGAAACCTATTGGTTGAAAATGGGTATTTAAACCAAAAGGGATTCATTAGGCAACATTGAGAGATACAAGGCTAAGCTTGTTGCCAAGGGGTTGATGCAAAGGAAAGGGATAGATTATAAAGTAACGTTTTCTCTAGTTTCTAATAAGGATCCTTTCCAATCATTATGACATTAGTTGGCCATTTCAATTTAGATTTACATCAAATGCATGTTAAAACGGCTCTCTGTAATAGAGATTTGGAGGAAAAGGTTTATATGAAACAACCTAATGGGTTCATTTCAAGTGATGGTGAGCATTTGGTTTGCAAGCTTAAGAAGTCCATTTATGGACTTAAACAAGCCTATCGATAGTGGTATTTAAGATTTCACATTGTTATATCTTCATTTGGTTTTGTAGAGAATGTCATGGATCGGTGTATATACCATAAAGTCAGTGGGAGCAAAATCATATTTCTTGTGTTATATGTTGATGATATTCTACTTGCAACCAATGATTTGGGTTTGCTGCATGAGGTGAAACAATTTCTCTCTCAACACTTTATGAGTGAAGCGTTTTATGTCATTGGCATTAAGATTCATAGGGATAAGTCCCAACATGTTTTGAGACTATCTCAAGAAGCCTATATTAATAAAATTCTTGAGAGATTTAGGATGAAAGATTGTTCACCCAGTGTTGCACCCATTGTTAAGGGTGATAGGTTCAATCTGAACCAATGTCCTACACTTGAGATTGAAAAGGAACAAATGAAAACTATTCCTTATGCTTAAGCTGTTGGAAGCCTAATGTATGCTTAAGTTTGTACTAGACCTGACATTGCTTTTGCAATTGGCATGTTAGGAAGATATCAAATTAATCCAGGTTTGGATCATTGGAGAGCTGCAAAGAAGGTCATGAGGTATCTTCAAGGAACTAAAGATTTCATGCTTACTTATAGACGGTCCGACATTTTAGAAGTAGTCAGATATTCAGACTCAGACTTTGTTGGCTGCGTTGATTCTCGCAAATCAACATCCGAATATGTTTTTATGCTTGCCGGAGGTGCTATATCTTGGAGAAGTGCCAAACAATCTTTAGTTGCCACTTCTACCATGGAAGCTGAGTTTGTTTCCTGTTTTGAGGCCACTACACAGGGTATTTGGTTGAGAAGTTTCATTTCTGGGCTTGGAGTTGTTGAGTCTATCTCTAGGCCAATAAAGTTATATTGTGACAATTCAGCTGCTATGTTCTTTGCTAAGAATAATAAGAGTGGAAGTCGAAGTAAACACATCGACATTAAGCACTTAGCAATAAGGGAGCACATTAAAGCCAAAGAAGTGCTCATTGAACACATACATACTGAGCAGATAATTGCTAATCCTCTAACGAAAGGCATGCCACCAAAGACGTTCAAGGATCATGTTGTCCAAATGGGACTATGTCCCGCTTTGTCACTATGAGAGGTAATACTTTCATTGTCTGAAACTTTGTAATTTAGATTGTTTTCTCTTTTAAGTTGTATACATTTTGGTTGGAGCAAACAAGCATTTTAGAGGACCTGGAACAAACATTTGAGGTTTGTTCATAAAGTGATATTCCACATTTAAGCATTTATTTAGAAAGAGAAAAATTGCATTGTAATACATGGAAGGTAATACTTGTTTCAAAGGGACTTACCGCTATGATTCATGTACTTTTTCCTCTTTCTAATTGAACATACCACATATACATCTCTTGTGTTCTAGATTATATTAGAGTTTGGACCAAGTGGGAGAATGTTAGACTTTTTACATTATGGTCCTACACTTTTAATATAATTTCATTAAGGTCCTACACTTTTATGCTGATGTGGATTTTAATGTAAAAGTTGTGTCTCTTCCCTTGAGCAGTTGTCTTTGATGGAAAGACAACTGCATATAAAGGAGACTTTACAGGTCCCCATTGGATGCAATTTTTTATTTTGATTCTCATAAACCATCATCCAAAAATTGCAGTCAGTGGAAGATCCTGTAATTTATAAAGGAGCAAGAAGATCAAAGAACAATTGCTATGGCTGGAGGTTTGTCATTTACTTCCGCATATATTCCATGGAGGTTTTATATTGAAATTGATTGTATTATCACTTTTATATGAATATTGGAATATGAATATATTTTACAGAGAACTCACAACCGGGCAATTCTGATCTCTTTTTTTCTTGTATCTTTTTGCGACACAAGCATAAAGGTTCACTTTTTGAGGTTGAGTGGTCATGAAAGAACCATGGTGTGCTTATTAATGAAAACCATTGGAAAAAAAATTATTTATTTGTTTCAATTGTAAACCATATAGTATTTATCCGATCTGAAATTGGGAAGGACCAAATGGAATATTATGTAGACAGAGCAGAACAGGGTCCCTAAGTAGTCAGGCAACATGGTCCTTCATCAAATAAGAATTGGTGTAGCTATCATCTTCTTTCTATAACAGATCCATTAAGCAAGGAAGATTAGCAGAGGCATTGGTGCTAGAATTTTAATTAGAATTTTTAATTAAAATTCATTGCCTAAAATTACTATTTGGTCCTTCGCTTTTATATATAAGTTTTATATAAAATTTAACTGCTGAGCAGTTATCTCCAACGGTTGTCTTTGATGGAAAGACTTTTGCATACTTTAAGAGAGGAACAATTACAGGTCCCCAATATACGCAATTAATTCTGATTTCCCAAAAATCATCGTTCTGAGAATTGTAATGCATTGGAAGAGTCTGTAATCTTTGAAGAACACAGTAACAACAAATTGTTATGGTTGGAGGTTAATGATTAAATTATTTCGCTTCCGCAAATCTCCATGAATACATGAACATGTATATGAATAATGATATGAATATATACATGTTGATCCTAAGTGATTTACATTATAGATCTTACATTTGTATCAAAGTAAATTTATTATCTCTGCCTTGACACGGTTGTTGTGGTATTTAGAATATATAAATTTAGCACTATAAAGTATGATTCTGGGTGCTATTTGATTCTTCATATTTAGTGGATTTTGCAATTGATGAATATAAATTGAAATTGATATAGTTCATGTGTGTGGAGACAATCAGTTCATGCCAAATTTTCAACCCATAAGTCGCCAGAAATTTGGCCAGAATCAGCCTCAACAGCCATGAAAATGGAGGCTAGAATTTTTAGAGAACGGGTCAATTTTCTGGGTTTTACTAACCCAAAACCCGGTCCATTAAAGTTAACTCAATTCTATTATATTGAGAAATAAAGTGCAAGCCCAATTGATCAATTAAAATGTGTAAGCCGAATTCATTTAAATTGGTCAGTCCATCTGATTAAGCCCAATTTCTTTAAATTGGTCAATGCATCTCATTAAGCCCAATTTCTTTAAATTGGCTAGCCCATCTCATACAATTCAATCCACTTAAATTGGTCTATCGAGCCCTTTAAGAGTCAAACCTGGTCAAAGAGCCAAACGGGTCAAAGTCAACCTAGACCAAGATTAAGTTGGACCAACATGACCCGACCCAGAACCGAATCGGGTCGACCTGACCCGATACCAAATTGAGTCAATTGACTCGATTAGAGTTGACTTCAAAGTCAACAGTCAAAGATAACAGTCAACGGTTAACCTTAGCGGTCAACAGTCAAATTTAATGGTCAACTATTAAAGTTAATGGTCAACTGTTAAATTTAATGGTCAATGATCAAAGTTAATGGTAAATAGTTAAAGTTTACCCGATTTTGACCTTGGCGCGTGACTGGGGTGAGGTGGTTATGTGGGTGCGTGAGTAGGTTTTTCTGGGGGCGTGTGACGGATCGTACAGGGTTGTCATGCCATGTGTGGGTCTTTTTATGCATGAATAATGAGCTATTCTTGTTTTAATTTATATTATTTTGTGTTATGTGCAATAATAGATTATGTCATTTTGTGATGTCTTATGATCATATATATTTGATTAATTTAGAGTGGCCACAACATTTAGTTATGATAATATATGTATTAAGTAATATTAATTATAATCATATTAAAGTTAATGACACCGTTTTGTAGTTAATCTTGTTAATATAATCATTTTACCCACAGGGAATGTTACATTGTCATGATTAATTAGGATCAATTATCCTACAGGTATTATGAAATATTAATAATTTTTAGTTTCATCATTAAAGGATAATGAATCATAATATGTAATGTCTTTACCCACTGGGAGATTTGATGATATGTTGATTCATTTAAATTTTGTTATTTGTTTTACATTGGTAAACTTATATTTTTTGTTGATGGTTTGGGCCTCATAATTTATTTAGTAAGCATATATGTTGATATACCTACAATTGATCAAACTTTGATGATGGTTGAGGATAAAGTTCCTTATTTAAATGGTGACAACTACAAAAACTGGAGGGAGACTGTTCTTTTTTATTTAGGGTACACTGATCTTGACTGTGCTCTTTGTAAGGAAGAGCCACCTACACCTACAGATACTAGCACTCAAGCTGAGATTGCCTTGTATGAACAGTGGGAGCGATCCAATCATTTAAGCATGATGTTTATCAAATCTCACATTATGAGTAGTATTCATGGGTCAATACCGAAGTGTGAGAATGTCAAGGATCTGATGGATACAATTCATGCTCAGTTTGAAACATCAGATAAGGCATCACACAGCACCCTAATGATTAGATTGACATCCATGAAGCTCACCGATATTAAAGGAGTTTGTGAGCACATTATGAAAATGAGGGACATCGCTGCTCAGTTGAGATCCCTTCATATGGTGATTAATGATGATTTCCTGGTGCATTATGCCCTGAACTCTCTTTCATCTCATTATACTCCTTTCAAGATATCCTGTGACACACAAAAGGCTAAATGGACAATCAATGAACTTTTGACCATGTGTGTTCAAGAGGAGGAGAGATTTCTTTAGGAAGTGAATGAAACTGCACATCTGGTGATAGGAAATATCAAGTACACTTCAAACAATAATAAGAAGTGGAAGGGAAAAGGCAAGTTGCATGATGTTACAAGCAAATGAAATAAAGATAACACCAAGTTTTTCTTCTATAAAAAGAAGGGACACATGAAGAAGGATTATCCCAAAAGAAAGGCTTGGCTTGACAAGAAAGGTAATCTCTCATCTCTTGTATGTTATGAATCTAATATGATTTATGTTTCTCATACTGATTGGTGGATTGATTCTAGTTCTACAATTCATGTTTCTAATACCATATAGGGTTTTCTGGATCAAAGGAAACCAATGGGAAATGAATGTAGCATCTATTTAGAAAACAGGATGCCTTCATGTGTTGAAGTTATTGGAACATATAGACTTATTTTAAGCACTAATTATATTTTGGATTTGGAAGGAACCTTTTATATTCATAGTTTTTCTAGGAATTTAATTTCACCTTCTAAACTTCTACCTTGTGGATACTTTTTCAACTTTTACAGTAGTTCTTTAATTTAATTAAGAACTCATCTATTGTTGGAAATGGTATTATGGTTGATGGTCTGTCTAAAATTGATTTAAGTGATATTCTTTCTTATAGTTTAATTACTTCACATGCTAGTACTGGTATTAAACGTACTACTATGAGTGAAAACTCTTCTTTTCTGTGGGATAGTAGATTAGGACACATCTCCACTAATAGGATTAAGAGGTTGGTAAATGTTGGAGTTCTTGAAACACTTGACTTTACTAACTTTGATACTTGTGTAGACTGCATTAAGGGAAAGCTGACTAACAAATCCAAGAGAGGTGTCAGGAAGAGTTCTTTTAGATATCATGCACACATATATTTGTTGCCCTGGCGTGAGCTCTAGCGGTTAGAAATATTTCATTACTTTTATTGATGATCACTCACGATATATGTATCTCTATTTACTTCATCACTAGGATGAAGCGTTGGATGCTTTCAAAATATATAAAGCAGAAGTAGATAAACAATGTGGAAAACAAATTAAGATTGTGAGATCTGATAAAGATAATAAATATTATGGTAGATACAGTGGTACAGGACAGACACTTGGTCCATTTGCTAAATTTCTTCAAGAGCAAGCTATTGTGGCTTAATACACCTTACCTGGCACACCATCTCAGAATGGTGTAGCAGAACGGAGAAATAGAACATTAATGGATATGGTACTGCGTATGCTGAGTAACTCCAAACTTCCTCATTCTTTGTGGATCGAAGCTCTTAAAATTATAGCGTATATATTAAACCGAGTTCCAACTAAGGTGGTTCCCAAAACATCATTCGAGTTATAAAAGGTTGGAAACCGAGTTTAAGTCATTTACGCATTTGTGGTTGTCCAGTTGAAGTTAGAGTTTATAATCCACAAGAATGGAAGTTAGATCCTATGACTATTAGTGTATATTTTATTGGATATGTTGAGAAATCCAAGGGATACAGGTTTTATTGTCCGAAACATTCTAGTAGAATTGTTGAATCAAGAAATGCCAAATTTCTTGAGAATAGAATGACGTGGTCAATGGGAGTGATCAACTCAAAGAATTAGTCTTTGAGAAAATTGATGTTTTAGATAATGCTCCTACATAAAGTAAAAGATTGGTTGTTCATCCAAACAGGGTGAACAATGAGGAACCAATCATTCAAAGTCCAAAAACTTGATGAATAATTTTACTTCCTCGCAAGTGCATGAATCGCTATGATAGTATAGTATGCAAAAGCAAGGGTCGATCCCACAGAGTTTGTAAGTTATCAAATAATCCTAATAACTATGTCTTAATGAAACAAATAAATTCAAGCAAATTAAAAAACTAGTAATTAAAACTAAATGTAAAAAAAAAAAAAAAATTAACTACTATTGACTGAGCCAAGATAACACCAATAAAAACTAATTTAAAAACCAATGAACTATAACCTAGGTATCCAGCTTCACCATAATAATCCAATTTTATGCCAACTATCAAACTATTGTTATCACAATCCAATTTCTAGGGTTTGCACTCATATAATTAAGGTATTACCGTAAGGCGTTCAGGATTAACCTAGTATCTTTAACACGAGACTAGCTAGGGCATATAGTCTAGCCTAATGATTAAAAACCCATTAAACACAAGAGCACTTGAAATCATGAATAAAGGCGCAGGCGTATGCACAAATACTAATCATTTAAGAAATCATGAACCAATTAGCATTCTGCCAAGGCTTATACACAAAATACTGATCATTTATTCACAAGAGCTATTCAAGATTGGCTAGGGTGTGTAGTCTAACCTTGTCTTACACAATCAATTAATTAACATTAAAGGTGATCAAGCAATAACATCAACTAAAGATTGAATAAAGGATAATGAATAAAAATAGAATTGCAATGGATTGAGAAGACAAATAGAATTAATAAAGACATAAAACCTTCTTATTAGGCTACATTGGATCCCTAGAAAAGTATTTAGTTACACATGAGCATAAAGAAATCAAACCTCAAAATCTTGAAAACCATGAAGTACAAGAAGAAGAAGATGAAACCCTAAGTAAGATCTCCTCTCCTTGCCTCTTCCTAATTATATTTGATATTATAAACCCTAGCTTCCTAAAATATTGCTAAGGACATCTATTTATAATATTAAATTCGTGAGAGTATTATGGTAAAAAGTTATACTTCAATTAAAACACATAATAACAAATCTGCACATCTCCAAGCACTAACGTAACTTTCATCTCCATTTTTAACCGTATTCCAAGTCACTACAACAATATACACATATAGCTATGAAAATTAGCTACAGAAAGGAAAACTGTAGCAAATACATATTTACAGCTACAAAAGTCAATATTTATAGCTAATTGAAATAATTTTAGTGATAAGATTTTCTCCCTCGAAGCTAATATTCATCTTTTGCTTTAACTTATTAAAATTGTGGCAATAACTAGTCATTTAGCTACAATGTATTAGCTATGGTAAAACATTGTAGCTAATGAATGTATTTAGCTATAAATATTTCATTTACATGGCATATAGTATTATTATTAGCTACGAGTTTAACTATATAGCTATTATTTGTGCATTAGCTATAAAATATTGAAATTTATAGCTAATTAATGTATTTAACTATAAACATTGAGTACATGACATATAGTATCATTATTAGCTACGAGTTTAACTATATAACTATTTGTGTGTAGCTATAAATATTAAAATTTGTAGCTAATTAATGTATCTAGCTATACAAATTTATTTTCATGGTAGTAACATATTTTTAGTATCATTATTAGCTACTAGTTTAATATATAGCTAGTATGTATGTATTAGCTATAATTATTGAATTTGTAGCAAATAAAGAATGTGAAAATTAATTGCTATAATCCTTATAGTATGCAGTTATAGATATTCTAATTTATCCCCTAAGTAATTATATTTTTATTACTTATGAATTAAATAGTTATAGTCAAACAAAGTGTTAATCACACCGCTAAGGTCAATAGTAAATTGGAACCTTCAACCAATAGCTAATTTAAAAGCATCTTTCCAACTTATCAAACTTAGTTTAATACAATTTAAATATCTCAACAAATATTAGACTTTTTTCCACAATATACCCTTCTGCAATAGAACCTTCTGGCCGACTTTTATTATGAATATACGCTTCAATTTTCCTAAGAACCTATACAAATGTTTCTTCAACTACTATAATAACTTATTATAACCATACATTGATTTAAAAAAAAATAGATATATGAAATAATGAAAACAAAATATTGTTATCCGTTTGAACGTCTAATGCTCAGCCCACTCCATATACTCATTTGCTACACGTTCCACATCAGTAATCAATAGTTGGAGATTAATTTGCAAGTTCATTCTATGAACAAGAAATAAAGAATTCATATAAAGCTAGCAATGAAGATAAGTGGCTCTCGTCTCCTTGTGATCTATAAATTGTTCTCAAGGTATCAATTGCAATTGATTCATACCACTCGTGATTTAATTCACAAATAAGTTTACTTATAAAAAATTGAACTGTGAATCCAAGAGACTATGGTTAGCTTGTGTAACAACTGCACTATTGAATAAGCTTGTGTAACAACCACACTATGTAAATATTATTCAAATTATTTTTCTTAAATATGTAGAATTTAATTTTCTTCATTATAATTTATCTTTTAAATGTGAATAATTAATAAATAATTTATAACATTACTGATTATAAGATTAATTAATAAGATAATTTGTTTAATCTTAGTTATGCTGGATCTTATTATATTTAATTATGTCAAGTCCATCGTTGCTGTTTCAATTAAAAATCATGTTTATACTTCAAATAGGATAAAGACTATATTTTTCCCCAAAATATAAAGTGGCGGTAGAGATGGGCGTTTTACTCGCCCTGCCCCGAACATGTCTAATTTTTTTTAAATTTAAAGTGATTGATTGCATGTTTATTTTATTGAAATAGATATATATAAACGTACAAAACATATATTAAAATCACCATTCATATTGCCTTTAATATCTGATCAAATTTTTTACTCAATAAATAGTCTCTGACTCATAAAAATGACAATATCTCTTATGAACTATGATTGGTGGTATTTTTTGTTTAACTAGTACATATATCTTTCTTTTGAAAAAAAAAATATTGAATGACTTTATATAGATGATAAAATAATATAAAGATGACAATTGACATAACATGTTAAAATCAGCAATATATATTATATAATATAATATATATAATATATATATATATATATATATTTATAAGCATTCTCAATTTTATATTATATCTGCCTCTAACCATTATTCTTTTAGGTTTATTTAGAAATTATTATATAATTTAAAAAAAAAAGATATTAATAATCTTAATTGTTAACAAACTGCCCTGAAAATATTGAAATATTTACAACTTTGCCTACATAACCCATTATACACAAATTGCGCACAACCAATTCCAAAATCAAAATCGAAGCAGCCAAACTCCCAAGCCTTGAAACCTAAATTCCTAATTGCCTGTCTGCCGCCACAGCGCCACAATTCCCCCTCTTCTGCCGTTCAACTCCGGACTCCTTGGGAAATTAACGATCTCCATGAAAGACAGCTGCATGCATGAAGAGTGGTGGAAAGGAGAAGAAAGCATAAAAAAATTGGATTCAAAAAACTGGTTTTCAAACAAAGCTTGGAAAAGAGATTATACCTACTCCTTTGCTTTGGATTGATGAAGATCAGCCTCAAAGTAATGAGACCTCCACACTTAACACCAACTTGAGAGGTTTAGAGAGTGGTCGTGGCTTTTAGAGAGAGTTTGGTTTGCTTTGAGTGAACAATGTGTGTAATACAAAAATGCACTTTTGCATTTATATATACTTGGGCAATTTTGTAATTATTTATTTTTCACTTCCAAGCCAATAAATCTTTATAAAGGGACCCCCGAATTTAATATGCTACCCTTTGAATAATCAATATTATTCAAGGGCCCATGTAAACTAAATAGTTTACATTAACAACCCAAAATTTACCCCTTTTTACCCTTTAACTATTAAAAGGTTATTTTGTTCATCTCATTAATCTTAACACTTTAAGATATATAATTAAATATAATAATTATTGCTTGACCATTTTAACCCTTAAAATCTCACAAATGTTTCTATGTAACTATTAATTGAAATCCCGTTATTACCCTCGGAAGGTGCTAGCCCTCTTCGGATAATCATTTCTCTCTCTCATCCTTCTCTAACTTCCCAAGGCTATTGGTGTGACATGTAGGTCCACCGTGGATTAGCAGTGAGCCGGTTCTAGATGAATCCGGAAACCTGTCCGGAGGCCAAGACTATGGTAAACTATCGCAATGTGCCATGTCCCTAAACCACGATGAAGAAATAATCATCGAACCCATTTCAGATCATACGTACCATGCAGGTAAAGTCCCTCCATTGAGATATCCTAATCGATATGGATTCATGAAACGTCAAAATCCTAAACTCGATTTCTACCGAATTGTCGATCAATATGTCCGGAACTTGTCATCACAAACTTACTTTTGTATGCTAATAATAGACTCTGGCAGAGGATTCAGTTTTCTGAACATTATCGATGTTCGTCTAGGAACTCGAATCCGGATGGAGTCAGCGGTACTCCCGATCCTATATTTCGAGTCAATGGACCCCTCTTGATCATCGTTCGTTTCTGCATGAACAAACGCATGACCAAATAGGCTATTGTACGAAAATGATTAGTCTCGTACTTATACACCGTATGACCATACGCATCCATATCGGATCCGACTACAAGTCTCAGGTCAAAGGACTACATCATGCACTGATATAACCAAACGATAAATCATTGACTACATGCTTTCAAGTGATTTGTCGTTATTCGGTCACGTTGAAAATAGTTCACCAACGTTAATCCATACCGATGCCCTAGGACATGCTATCTCGTCATCGTACTTATATCAACTCATGATATCTTTCGAAAGCATCGGTAGCCTACTGTACAATATAGTTGTCCAAATTTATATTGCTTCCGCAGGGAACCCTTTTCGATAATTCATTTACCTATTAAATGAATCATCTGGACAATCATATACATACTTTATTTTAAATGCATATGACTAAAGAAAGCAATTTAACTTATGAATTGAGAACTCTTTCTTCTATTATTTATGATATATATAGATACAAGAACAAATGCTCTGAAACGACAACACGAATGGTTTAGGGCATACACTAATATACACTAAACACTCCAGACTTGGCCAGATTTATCTCGTTCCCAGCGATGACTCTGTGAGATACACCTTTTTCTCCTGTAATTGTTATATTTAGTAGAAGCATGTAGTCGTGTGTTTGTGTGATTGTGTCTATAGTTTTACTTGTTATGAGATTTGTGTTTATGTGATTGTGTTGTAATTTAAAGAACCCAATTGTCTTATTAGATTAATGCAGTTGGGAGTTTTAACCATTAAATCTCCACCTCCAATTTCACACAATTTTTAAAGCAAGTAGTTCTCCTAAAATGAGATTTTAAGTTGTTTAGGGATGCAAAAATTCGGGTGTTATAAAATTTGTCCCACAACTGTGAAAAGTCAAACAAGGTTTAGGTAGAGGTAGTGCGAGTGCAGTCGTTGAAGAAATGGTTGATGATATGATGTTGTGATGAAGCATTGGAAAAATTGTATTGAAACAAATATGTCAACTCTTTTAAGTCTCTTTCATTACTTTTAATTATATAAAACACAGCCACACACAGAACATGAAAATTGCTTGCACTCTTCTCTCTTCCATGACCACTGGAACCAATTGCATCTAAAATTTTGTCGCAAAGTTACTAGATCAATTGCCGTTTACGGATGCATTATATAAATGTTTCTGTTCTTGTTGCTTTCAATAATACTATTCAATAACTAATATAATAATATAAATTCCACATGGGTTAAAATAATATTAACATGATTTAAGTGGCTTGTGGTTTGGATTTTGGTCACTCAAAATTCTCTTATCATGCATATTCAATAACTAATATAGTTCAGTTGAAAGCGTATATTATGTGGAACCATGTTAATTTAATTTTAAAGCGAAACAAGTGTCCGTGGCCCATGTTTTTTTGCCTTTCTTTTAAAATTCATCATTGACAATAATAGTATGATTGACTTTTATTATAAAAATGTTTTAATCACACAATGGAAGTCATTGATATAAACCTGAACAAGAAAACCCGTCAAATATGAATAAGAAACCTTGCTGTTTCTAATTTCCCCTATCTTTCTTTTTTTAAAATAAAAAAAATAAAAATCATTTTATATACTCCTTCTCGTGTTAAAGTTTGGATTGAATCTACAAAAGAAAGAAAGGAAAGCAAGCTTACTAGAAGACATTATGTAATAGCTTTGTATTCTCTTTAACTATTTCTTGATTTTTATATGCTCACACATCCAAGTAATTATAAATTTATTTGTAGTTATAGTTTGATTGATTAAAAAAACAAGTAGAAGGACAAATCTTATTGAATGATGATGAAATATTTGAAGAGGTCCTTGGTCCAGAGAAAAATGACTATCTGCGTGCTTAGGTCCAAGAAAAAATATCCATGAATATTTGGAAGTAGACCAATTAAAGCACAACTTATGAAACAAGTACAAACAACAAGGAAGGAATCTAATGAAAGGTGAAGGAGGCAAAGAGGAAGCAAATGAGAAATTATAAGAAGTAAAGGCAAATGAAGGAGATGAATAGACGATGCGAAGAGAAGTTCAAGATGATGTTACAACTTAAGGTCAACAATCTTCAACAAATAAAACAAATCTTTGTTGGATGAAATTGTAAGTTATTTTGAAAATTGCATATATACTATGAAAACTATTTTTCTTTTACATTAATCATAAAGTAATATGCAATAATGACATTAGTCTATATGATTAATCTTTTTTTTTTTTTTTCAAATTTGATATTGCAGGTTGGTGGAAATTCTTAAATGGTCAAAAAAGGTTCATATAACATTAAAGCATTCATATTTTGTAAAAAAATTAGTTGATAACATTTTTAATTACTAAGATGAAAGATTTTATGAGTAGACAATTATTTGGTTAAAAATGACTTTATTAATGTTTTATTTTTTATATTAGAATTTTTCTCATGACGTTATATTATCTATTTAATATAAAAATATTGTTATAAATTTGTAATTATTATTATATTTGTTAATTATAGCAATATTTGTTACAATTAATTTTAATCGGAGCAATAAATTATAAATTCTTGATATAAATTATTTGTTTCATAGCAAATAATTATAATATTTAGCTACAAATCAAAAGTATTCATAATAAGTAATTTCAATATTTAGCCATTAACAAACTATGTCCATAGCAATATCTTTTCGTATATGGATATGACTTTTATATGTCCGTAGCAAATAATTTAATATTTAGCAACGAATTCACTATATATGTGGCAAATGATCTTTTTATTTAGTTATGAATTTAGTGTTCACGTAGCCAAAATGTTAATATATTTGCCATGGATATTATTTTTGTAGCAGAAATTTTCAAGTTTTAGTTATAAGTTTATATTTGTGTAGCTAAAACGCAAACATAGCTATATGGACTATTTTCCATGGCTATAAAGACAAAGCTTTTGCTTCAAGTTTATTATTGTTGTGGCAAAAACATCTAAGCTTTTAGTTACATATTAATCTCATTCATAGCAAAAAATATAAACTGTTAGCTACGTAAGCAAAAAGTTACATGGCTAGCTTTTAGCTACGCCACTTCTAGCTACGATAAGCTACAAAACATTGCATTTGTAGCTAAACTATTTAGCTATGCAAATTCATATCTTTAGCTACAATGAATGTCATGACTAAAAATGCATAATGTTGTAGTGAGTCTAACTGGGCCATGATCAAAACATAAAAGTTGTAGCTTCGTCTCTTAGCTTTAAAACGCCACTAGAACCATTCAATTGGAGTTGTGTAGCTCAAGTTATGATCATTTTCGTGCAGCATGTTTTGGCAAAAAAATTTCTGAACATAAATTTCCCGCATTGCGCCGCGGCATGATTTTGTGGTGCCGTAGCATGAAGTTCCTGTCCATTTGCAATTTTATGCTGTAGCATGGGAATAGTTCTGCTGCGGTGAACAATCTTAAAAAATTCATAACTTCTTTATTTGAGCTCCGATTCTCGAACCGTTTGTTTCTACCCGCTTATGATTCTTTCATCTTCAATGTCCAAGCTTGAAATCCTCATTTTTCAACACCTAAACACCTGAAAATTCACAAAACATACCCGTGATTCTAGAAAACAAAAGAGATATAGAAATTAAGTAAAATTAATCAATTAAACCTAATTCCCTCACAAAATACCCTTAAAATCACTAAGTATGAGTGCACTTCCAAGCACTCATCATCCACGTTCTGATGAGATCGTTTTAGAACATCATTCTGAACAACCTCCACCACAGGTGGAATGACAAGTTGTGCAACAGTCTCAACAAGAGGCTATTGATACAACATTAAGGAGATCTACTAGAACAAAGAAATCAGCAATTCCTACTAACTATATAGTGTATATGCAAGAGTCTGACTATCACATAGGTGTTGAGGATGACCCGGACACGTTTTCACAAGCTATGGACAGTAGTGAATCTGAGTTGTGGTATAATGCCATGATTGACAAGATGAATTCTATGGCAGATAATAAAGCTTGGGACCTTATCGAGTTACCTACTAGAAAGAAACCTATTGGTTGAAAATGGGTATTTAAACCAAAAGGGATTCATTAGGCAACATTGAGAGATACAAGGCTAAGCTTGTTGCCAAGGGGTTGATGCAAAGGAAAGGGATAGATTATAAAGTAACGTTTTCTCTAGTTTCTAATAAGGATCCTTTCCAATCATTATGACATTAGTTGGCCATTTCAATTTAGATTTACATCAAATGCATGTTAAAACGGCTCTCTGTAATAGAGATTTGGAGGAAAAGGTTTATATGAAACAACCTAATGGGTTCATTTCAAGTGATGGTGAGCATTTGGTTTGCAAGCTTAAGAAGTCCATTTATGGACTTAAACAAGCCTATCGATAGTGGTATTTAAGATTTCACATTGTTATATCTTCATTTGGTTTTGTAGAGAATGTCATGGATCGGTGTATATACCATAAAGTCAGTGGGAGCAAAATCATATTTCTTGTGTTATATGTTGATGATATTCTACTTGCAACCAATGATTTGGGTTTGCTGCATGAGGTGAAACAATTTCTTTCTCAACATTTTAGTATGAAGGATATGGGTGAGGCGTCTTATGTCATTGGCATTAAAATTCATAGGGATAGGTCTCAACATGTTTTGGGACTATCTCAGGAAGCCTATATTAATAAAATTCTTGAGAGATTTAGGATGAAAGATTGTTCACCCAGTGTTGCACCCATTGTTAAGGGTGATAGGTTCAATCTGAACCAATGTCTTACACTTGAGATTGAAAAGGAACAAATGAAAACTATTCATTATGCTTTAGCTGTTGGAAGCCTAATGTATGCTTAAGTCTGTACTAGACCTGAAATTGCATTTGTAGGTGGCATGTTAGGAATATATCAAAGTAATCCTGGTTTATATCATTGGAGAGCTGCAAAGAAGGTCATGAGGTATCTTCAAGGATTCATGCTTACTTGTAGACGATTTGACATTTTAGAAGTCGTTGGATATTCAAACTCAGATTTCGCTGGCTGTGTTGATTCTCGAAAATCAACATCCAGATATGTTCTTATGCTAGACAGAGGTGCTATATCTTGGAAAAGTACCAAACAATCTTTGGTTGCCACTTCTACCATGGAAGCTGAGTTTGTTTCCTTTTTTGAGGCTACTACACAGGGTATTTGGTTGAGAAGTTTCATTTCTGGGTTTGGAGTTGTTGAGTCTATCTCTAGGCCAATAAGGTTGTATTGTGACAATTCAACTGCTATGTTCTTTACTAAGAACAAAAAAAGTGGAAGTCAAAGTAAACACATCGATATTAAGTATTTAGCAATAAGGGAGCACATTAAAGCCAAAGAAGAGCTCATTGAATACATACACACCGAGCATATGATTGCTAATCCTTTGACAAAAGGAATGCCACCAAAGATGTTCAAGGATCATATAGTTCAAATGGGACTACATCCCGCTTTGTCACTATGAGAGGCAATACTTTCATTCTCTGAAACTTTATAATTTAGTTTGTTTTCTCTTTTAAGTTGTATAGATTTTGGTTGGAGACAAACAAACATTCTGGAGGACCTGTAACAAACATTTGAGGTTTGTTCATAAAGTAATATTCCACATTTAAACATTTATTTAGAAAGAGAAAAATTGCATAGTAATACGTAAAAGGTAATACTTGTTTAAAAGGGACTTACAACTATGATTCATGCAATTCTATTTTTCTAATTAAACATAAAAAATATAAAACTACTATGTTGTGGATTGTGTAATAAAAGTTTAGTCCAAGTGGGATAATGTTAGAATTTTGATTAGAACTTTTAATTAATTAAAATTCATTGACTAAAATTACTATTTGGTCCTTCACTTTTATAAGTTAGTTTTATATAAAATTTAACTGCTGAGCAATTTCTTAGCAGTTATCTCCGGCGGTTGTCCTTGATGGAAAAACTTCTTCGTACTTTAAAAAGGGTACAGTTACAGATCCCCAATACACATAATTAATTTTGATTTCCCAAAAACCGTCATTTTGAGAATTGCAGTGCATTGGAAGAGTCTGTAATCTTTGAAGAACACAGCAACAACAAATTGCTATGACTGGAGGTTAGTGATTAAATTATTTCGCTTCCACAAATCTGCATGAATACATGAACATGTATATGAGTAATGATATGAATATATACATGTTGATTATAAGTGATTTACATTATGATCTTACAATTAGAATAGCAGTTGCTTTTAGAAATTCCTCATTCATATCCTTTCAAGTATTCACAATTTGTTCGTGAAACAATTTAACAACCTCTTCCTCTGAAACACCATGCTTTGCTTTATGTAACATTCAACTGTTGAGGCAACACGCCCTCTCTTTTGCTCAACCTCCACAAAACAAATAATATGAAATTGAAGAAAGAAGTGTCTAAATCTGAATTGGGCTTGAATGAAGAGTATGAACCAAATGAGGTAATGCAGTTACTTATGACCTGCAATGTCATCCATGAGTTTGCAAATTATTGAGGAGACCTGAAAAATTTTAGGATTGCTGAGTACCCATTCAAATGATTTTTTGGTTACTATATCTCCCATTCCCACAAATGATATGGTTGCTAACATTAAGTAACCATAAACTCTTCCATTGTCGGTACATATTTTTGGTCACACCAATTAGCTTCAATGATGTAATTTCTCACTAAAATCTTCATCTAAGAAACCATAAAAAATAAATCAAAATTTGTATTGCAATTAATAATCACTGACAAGAATCTTACTTGCTTCAATTAATAAATTAAAATGAGATTTACCCTTTCTTTTGCATAATCAAGACTGCATAATTTTCCTCAGCTGGCCATGTCTTTCTCAATTTCATCGTAAACATCAAGGAGAGCCCTATAACTAACTTTCATATACCTATGAGTTAAGGATACGACATAGTAAAAATATAAATTAGAATAGAATAATAAATAATTACTGATGAGTTAAGGATACGACATAGTAAAAATTGAGGAAATACAATCAAACCTCTCAATTGCAGTAGTTGAAAGTTCAAGTTCCTCAATTGCACCATATGCATCATAGATGTCATCAATAATGGAAGACATGGCAATCACTTTGGTTAGAATCCTCGTAGCCAACCTATAACCAGGCTCGAAATACACTCCCACTACCCAAAAGTGTAACTCTATCACTCTGTCTCTTACAAAAGGTAGCTTATTCTTAACATCTAAAGTTTTCCACCACCTAATTAAACAACAATAGTAAGAGGCCATTTAAATAAGCAATAGTTGAAAAATCCTTACGACAATCTGGAGTCATTCATACCTTGTGATGTTACTGAGTTCTTTCTGGTACACGTTTTGTAATACATTAAAATCTTATTTTGCAAATTCTAAAAGAACTTCACTGTGCAAAGGGTCTTCTTGATAGATAAGCATGTAATATCTTGCCTCTAGCCTTGGTATGCTTTAGCAAAAAGGTCCAATTAAGGCATGGTTAACTTGTACTAAAAGTTGAGAGCTGAATTGGGTTGCTACTAGTTCAAGATAAGTAGTAGTGAAAGTAAGCACTTCATCTAGTATAGTTTCTCCATCCACCTTGAGAAGTGCAACTTCATACAAGCTTAACATTCCTAGAACATCTCCTAAAAAGGATGCCTAGAAGTTCCCATAGCTGTCCTTGAACTTTTTGAAGACATCTGCCTCACCATACAACACATACAGCATGAACTCTAATCATATGCAAGAGCTACAACCACTTGAATTATATTTCATGAAATTTTCGAAGACGCTTTTTTTGGCAAAAGGTACAAACAATGCGACAAGCTTTAAAGAACAAAGGAGCAAGGAGGAAAAGGACATATTACAACAAATTTCATACCCATGTTGTCTAGGTAACCGAAATTCCAGAGAGATAGAATAGAGATCATGTTAGAGTTGGTGAACTCTATTCAAAGTTTAGATACCCATGTTAACTTGTCAATCAATCTACAAATGTAAAGCACACTAGCATCACTACAAGGAAAAAGGCCTTTCTTGACGAGGATTTCCTGTCAAGAAAGGGGTACAATGACAATTTTTGAATTGCCATTGTAGCCCCTATCAAGAAAGAGTCATGACAGTTTTAGAACTGTTAAAGACCTCTTGACAGATTATTGACAGTTCGATAACTGTTAAGAATTTAATAGAACTTGAACCAAATCCTTGATAGTTCAATAACTGTAAAAAATTTAGCCAAATTTTTCAATTTTTTTTTTTTTTTAGAATTTTAGCCAAATTGTTGACAGTTTTCACACTATCAAGATTTTGTTTGTTAATTTTTTTTTAAATTAATAAAATTTCTTTATTATTACATATTAAATTATAAAATAATTGAATGAAATGCTTCATAATATTATGACCATTCAACAATATGTAATGAGACATCGAACAATTGATCGAATAATACATAAATTATTGTTGCTTTGAGTAAACAAAATTGAACAACAGTATAAATTTTACAATATTGCATAAACAATAATGAAAAGTTTGATACATAGTTTTTGCCCTCATTGGCTTTTGACATCACTGAAACAACAATATATAATCAACTACTCTCTCGGGGTCTTGAAGTTAAATCAACTGGGTTACCATGGAAGAAGAAAATAGACTAAGAAATCAACAATTTAAACTTTCAATGAAAAGACCTGTCTATGAATTTCTTCAGCTAATCCACCAGTTCGCGACCAAGATGTTGTGACTTTAATTTGTGAACAATTGTTGCCATTGAATCAACTAGTTGTCCATGTAAGAGGATATCAAGTTTCACCAAATCGGATTCTTGATATCTGTTAACAACATCGCTCAGTATGTGTCAAACAGAAGTAAAACTAAAATTCTAATTGTTCCATCAAAGTATCTAAAACGACTGCCTTCTGAAGAAATGAGAAATTATCTTAATGATGAATCACATTGAGACATAACTCCAAATATGAGGAAAGTCTATTGGGAGGCTTCATACAAAATCAATTTTATCAAGTGGCATGAGATAGGCTGTCCAAGGGTGTGAATTTCTAAGTAGTCATTACAACTCCCAGTAGCCCAGTAGTAATAAAAAAAAGTTGCAACTCCCCCCAAACATTAGAATGTGAACTTGAATATCACATACTCCGGCTAGTGCCATTCTTTATGATTCAGATTGTGTGTGGGTGCACATATGCACATGTATGTGTGTGTGCGTGAGAGAGATAGAGTGAGAAACTTACTCTGAGTCCTCATAATCAAATGATGCATAACTTGATGTTATACTCTTCAATTCATTATAAAAATCAACAACAATCTCTCTCAAAGGTAGGTGACACTTCATAAAGGCCTGTTGACTGCATATATGAAACTCAAACGATTAACATTTTAGCTGCGGAATAGTTCATGTCAGGGTATATATGAAACTTGGAAATTTAACTAACAAAATGAGCAACAAATATTAATCAAGGCGAGACCAATGTATATATAGGACCAATAAAACCTAGTATTTGCATTTTATTTACAAATTTTCATTGGTTAACTGAAAAATTAAGAACAATTGACAATAACATAAGAATTTCAAAAGGACTACCATTTGGCCTGGCACCAACCTCTCAGAGCAAAGTGTAATGACAGACCCCACGTAACTTGAAGCATACAACAAATTAGCACAGGATGAATAAATGTTTTGCATGGTGCAATAATAGTTATTAAGTAAAGGGACTACGAGAGCTTACTTACTAGGAATGATAATTGTAGCTAACACTGCAGGTTCCCAAGAAGCTGTGACTTGTTGTTTGGGATTAGACGACAGTGTGACAGGATTCTGAACTTCTACTTTGCTAAAAATCATCAGGTAGTGTTTGGTAAAGCATAGTCAATGACAAAATTATAAAGCAGAACTAAAAGGCATACCTCCCATCAAAATACTCAAATATATAAGGAACGGCGGGAATGGTTGAAATGACGTGTGCTCCATACTCCTATATTAATTAAGGGGTGATAAACGGCGGGAATGGTTGAAATGACGTGTGCTCTATACTCCTATATTAATTAAGGGGTGATAAGAATAAGCAAATATTTTTCTTTTTCTTTTTTCATAGAGCTCTGCTGCAAATACTCAGAACATCACAATCAGTACAACAAACACTGTAAAACCCAAAAAAATCAAAGTTTAAAGCATAATCACTTACCCTCTTCAGCATCTGCAAACTCAGGAAGAAATCTACCATCTTCTTGAACTTTCTTCTGCAACCCAAATAAAAAATGCTACCCCAAAAACAGTGCATAGATCAACCAAAGAATAACCCAAAAGCCAAATTCATTGTAAATCTAAAATCAACCATACCTAGGCTGAGACTTGTGGAAATGGACACCACAAACTGAGCCATCATGCTTGTCAAACCTATCAATCAGAGTCCCCATATGATAGTCCCGTAGCTGGATCACACCATTGTGAAGACTTGCAAGGATCCATGGTCTCTTACTATGGAAACTCAGTCCCTTCACTCTATTACTTTTTGTCTCAAACTTGGTCAACATTTTTCTCCAAACTAGAGCTGGGCATTTGGGACCGGGCCCAAAAGCTTAGCATCAAAACCTGGTTCTAGGACCGGTCCTAGGACGGGCCCAAGCCCTCCATTGGGCCCTCCTCCAAGGCCCGGGCTTAGGCCCAAATTTTTTTTACATTTTATCATTTTAGTCTTTTGTAAAATTACATGAAACCCCCTAAAATAAGTATAAATTAAAGGACTAAAATAAAATTTTATAAAATTTATTAACAAAAAAAAATTTAACTTTTTATAACCGTTGGCTGCTGCCAAGGGTTATAAAAAATTTTATACCAACGGTTATAAACTTATAATTATAAGTTTTTTTTTCATTCCCCCCCCCCCCCCCCCCCCAAAAAAAAAAAACGACACTATAAATAACCCTAAAACCTTTAATTTTTTCACACCATCAATTTCTCATTGTTTCAATCCTCAATCTCTCTACTCCAAATCTCCAATAAATTTCTCATTCAATTTATATTTATAATTTATTCATATTATTTATTTATATATTCAATTTTTTTTCTATTTTTCAATATCATCATAATTTCATATTATTATTTAATTGCTTTTCATTTTAATTATTTATTATTTTATCATAAATTTATAATGTCTTCCCCAAATGAGTTTTACATTCCATCCAACGAAGAAATTAAAGCCTTCAATCCATTTTCACCATTTCCTCCAGAGGAAGCACTGTAGTTCCAAACCCACATTCGGTCAGGACAGAGATGTACCAAACACATGCGAGCTGCATCAACAGGCACGGATTAGTCCAACCCCCCTGACCGTCAAAGAGGATCGTGTCGCATGTCTGCGTACTTCACCAAATCAAAACGGCCAAAGACAAATGGGAGGGGAAAATCATGTGGGATATGTAATTTATGTGGAACCATTATGGGGCTGAGAAGGGGACTTTGATGATGCGACGACACATGAGAAGAAGCATCCCTAAATAAATGCATCTTCAAGCGGATCAGGTAGGCAAATTCAAACTCAACTTAATTTTAATCCACAATCCTCAACTCTCTCAACATGGCAATACAATACACATGTTGCACGAGAGGAAAATAGCAAGATATATAGTTGCTACGGACTCTCCCATTGTTTATATGAAATCCTTTTTTTGTTAATATGGTTAAAACTGCATTTTGTCCACATATACCCCTGTTAGTAGAAGTACAAGTAGAAGAGATATAACTAAAACTTTATAACAAAATAAATAATAAACTTAAAAACGAATT
Source organism: Pistacia vera (assembly GCF_008641045.1). Lineage (NCBI taxonomy): Eukaryota > Viridiplantae > Streptophyta > Magnoliopsida > Sapindales > Anacardiaceae > Pistacia > Pistacia vera. The sequence goes on from NW_022196401.1 coordinate 207,477, forward strand.
TCAAAATTTTAGGAATATATCTATTGCACTTACATCAGACATATGGGCTTGTAGATCAAAAACCGATTTTTTAACTGTTACAGTACATTTCTTAGATCATAATTGGAGTTTACAACAAAAATTGATAGGTTTTAAACCATTATATGAAAAACATAGTGCTGAAACTATTTATTTTACAATTCTTGAAGTTTTGCAAGAATATTTATTAACTGATAGAGTTGTAGCGCTAACGCTTGATAATGCAGCTGCTAACACCGCGGCAATCTCTTTATTTGAAAAGAAATTGGATCCGCTTGGTGAAGGCAAATTTTATCACCAGAGATGTGCTTGTCACATCATCAATTTGATAGTTAAAGCAGGTTTAGATGCTATACATTCAAAGATGGAGAGGGTGCGTAGAGCTATCGGATTTATCGTCAGCGGTAGCAATAAAAGATGGCAGGAGTACGTCAAATATTGTAAGCAAGAGGAGCCACCGGTTTGACCTTTGAAGTTATGTATAGACATGCCTATCCGTTGGAACTCTACCTTCTTGATGTTGGAAAAAGCTTTGCCAACCGTGAAACAAATTACAGATTTCGTCAACCAGAAGAACTATCCAGAGGAAGTTGTCAACTATGATGATTGGGCGGTTTGTGAACTTTTTTATTCATTTCTTAAAAAATTTTATGATGCTACTAATTTAGTGTTAGATATTTTAGTTCAAATTGCTAAAACTTTTGCTCAATATAGATATGATAACATTTTAAGTGAAATTGTTTCAAGTATGGAAAAAAAATATAAGAGATATTGGTTAGATATTCCATTCTTATATGGATTAGGCATTTTTCTATATCCTAGGTTTAAATTATCCGTAGTTAACGGTGTAATTAGTGAGTTAGGCCATTATTTAGGACATGATTATACGTCTTATTTGATTGACTTTAAACACAAATTGGATAGGCTTTTTTCTTTATATGAGAACAGGTACAAAGGAAGTGGAAGTGGAAGTGGAACGTCTAGGAGAGGCGATCAGGACCTTGATGCAGCCCCCCCTCAATGATCGAGCAAGTGGGTGTATGTGGAACGTGGCGGAAGCTCCAGTTCCAGCTCGTACATACATAGACCAAATGAGATTACTCGCTACCTACAGGTGGACCTGACCTTAATGACGATGAAAGAGCAACTTGACATGGATATTCTTCAATGGTGGAACCAACATGAAAGTCAATTCCCCATTATATCCCAAATGGCACGTGACATTTTATCTGTGCTGGTTTCTACAATTGCATCCAAGTCAACATTTTTAACGAGTGGTCGGATTGTTGAAGACAGAAGATGTTCTTTAACGGATCAGATGATTGAAGTGATAATGTGTTTACGGGATTGGACTCATGCAGAAAGAAGACTACAATAGCACCCTGAAGATCCCGAACTACTCGAACTCTTTAGGAATACAAATTTGAATAATGTAACTAGTGTTGACGATGAAATTGAAAATGAATAATTTAATTAAAAAAATTATTTAATTGTTTATTTGTGAAGCGTGAATGTGTGAAATGTGAATATTACATTTATGTTAAAAATTAAAATTAACTATTAATTTATTATTTTTTAAAATTAATTAAATTTTTAGAAACTTACTAATCAACCCCTAAAAAATACTAAAAACCCCCTATAAAATTTCGTTTTGCCCCCAAAATATAAAAAAATTGAGGGGAGAAAATAAAATTATACAAGCCCCATGGGACCGGTCCTGGGCCCATGGGACCAGTCCCGACCAAGCCTAAGGCCTGGTTCGAGTCCTAGTTTTTCTCATAGGCCTGGGACCGGTCCCATGAGAAAAACCAAGATTGGACCAGTCCCAAGGGACTAGTCCCAAACGAGCCCAGGCTTGGGCCCGCAAGGGACTGGTCCCTTGCCCACCTCTACTCCAAACAAATCACCCAAATCTAATTTGAACACACAAACAAACAAATTCAATCAAAATACCCAACAAGAATGTTCACTAACTCATACTTATCACCAGGCCCGGTTCAAGGGGTAGGCAGGTGAGGCACCTGCCTAGGGCCCCCCAAAAATAAGGGTCCAAATTTTTTATAATTTTTTTAATATATTACAAAAGTAAAAATGGTGTATGATATTTTATCCAGGCCAAGGAGAAAAAAAAAAAAAAAAAAAAGGCGCCAAAAAGACCCAAATTTATTATAAATTTTTTACACCCAAAGTTTGATAAAATAGTAAGTTTGTACCTCTAGTTCCATATATTCCAATTTACACCCCTAAATTAACACATTAAATTTCTTTTAACAATAAAAGGCTAAAATAATCATTTATATGTCTTAAATTACTCAACCCCAATTCCATCCCAAATTTGGACATTAACATAAATTATCTCCACCCCTCTTTCGCCGCCAACCGTTTGGAGCTGATTCCCATCAATTTTCTCACCAAAATTGACTGGAATCATCACTTTATCATTTTCCCAAGTGTTTTTCCAGTTTTGATAGCCCTCGATTTGACCGATTTTTTTTCAAATCTCATAACCCAACTCCACTGTGCACGACAACCATTTTTGACCTTTTCAGCATGTACCTAGCGTTGTTGGCCTTCCTTGACACCACCATCTTCCTCCCCTTAACCCTCTCACCAAAATCTCTATCATACCTCATTCGTTTACTCCGTTAAATCGCCGACCACTGATACCTCTTGGATTGCGACTTCTCAAGCCTTTTCTGGCCAATCCAGGCATTGGAAATTACCTATTTTACCACCCATCACTTCTCCAACATCTGCTCTCCAAAACCCCCCACCAACTTGACCCAGTTAGCCTACCGATCGTCATCCACGTCTCCTAGTGATTTTGCATCTCAAAAGGCAAGAAAATAAATTTGAAATATTTTTTTTAATATATGCTTATATTATTAGAAGGCCTCCAAAGTAATTATTGCCTAGGGTCACAAATGTTCTTGAGACGGCCCTGCTTATCACGTATCCTACACACCAATTGATATACACCTCGAAATTAATAATTCCAACAAACAACAACAGATCTTCAAAAACCATAATCCAAACTCTAACACCGTAACAATACTGAAGAGATTGCAAATTATCAGTGAACAAACAGAGGAATTGAATTATGGTTAGATCTAGCAAGATCGAGAGCTAGTAATAATGAAAATTGATAAAGGACGGGAAAAAAATTACCACAGATTTGATCAGAACATGACCATGAAATGATCAATCAAACAATGAAAGAAGAAGGTTTGTGATAGAATAATTAAGAGATATGAAGAGATCGATAGAGAGAAAACGGGTCCTCCTCCTTCTCTAAGTCTCTCGCCTCCACACGCGTCTCTCAACTGCAACACCTCATTGACCGCCCCAAGCCTCTGCTAAATGACGGTGTCTTCGATTCTAAAGGCTTCAGTTCCTCCATCGAGGACAAGATCGACGAACTTAACAACGTCGATGAAGGACAAGAAAACGATGTTGCGGATGTCAATACTCAAGATCAAGTTCACAACCAGTGTAAGGTTTCTTCATCTAGCTATTATTTCGATCACGTGACTAGATCAATCAAGCGTGTATTTAATAAAAGATCAATTGATGAGTGGCATTTTGAATTTTTGATTAGTGGAAGAGCGAGAAAGAGAGATTTTGGGCGGAAGAGAGGAAAATTTTCTGGTTTTTGGGCGGAAGAAATGGGTTTTTGGGCGCATGAATTTTGGGCCGAAAAAATGGGTTATTTTAATATTTTACCCTAGACCAACTTTGACTTAATGGAACTCCGTAGACAGTCGATGTAAGTGATTTCGATGACTCAAGGGAAGAGATTTTGGCAACTTAGGGGAAGAGATTTCAACGATTTAGTGGAAGAAACTTGGGCGTTTTGGTGTAGACGATTTAGGGTTTACGAGCTCTAATTAGTTTAGTATAGGAGATTTGGGTGGGAGAGCTTTGGGTGGAAGACACTTCAATTTTTTGCGGTAGTTTTCTTGTCCTATTTTTGACTTCGTAGAATTTTGGGGGAAATGGGTTTTGAGTGTTGACATGTTTTGGTTTGGGCGGGAAAATTTGCCTTCGCAAATTTTAGGGTGGGAAGCCTTGGAGCCAAATTTCAGACTTTTTTTTGAAAAAAAAAAAAAAAAAAAAAACTTAATGCTTGACATTTAAACATTGTCAAGGATTTGTCAAGGATTTTTAAATGTCAAGGATTAAGACTATATCAGTCAAGGAATTAAATTGCACCTCTTAATTTTTATATGATCCTTGACAGTTAATAACAGTCAATGATTAGCTAAAACAGTCAAGTATTATCTCAAATCCTTGACAGTTAAAAAAAAGTTAAGAAGTTGTCAAGGAAAATATTTTTTTACCATTTTTTAAAACAGTCAAAAAATTCTGTCAAATTTTCTATCAAAAAATGCCTTTTTCCTTGTAGTGCTATACATGGTTCAGTTAAATCCAGCTTTAGCTTATATCCATGGGACCTTGTCCAAATCGAAGAAAATCCACTAATCAACAAACATTACAAGATATAGTTCAAAGTTGATTTTAGCCACAGTAAAGAGAATTCCATGTTCTAGTTACACTAAACACCATCCTTTGAATCTTTAATGTCTTGTTGCTCTTCGGATCTCTTCACACTAGGTTCACTCTTGGAAAATGCTTGAGCTCCACCCAAGCTTCAATCGCCAAAGTCACGCTCCAGCATCAACAATAGAACCAAGTTCCAGTAGCCATTCAATCAAGTATAAGATATGATGAAGGTTTGGCACAATAACATATGGTGAACCTTTGAGGAATAAAACTCTCTGAAAATTTTAGAGCACAAGCAAATAAATTATCAAAGATTAGCTTTACAAATGAGCAATAATGAAGATGATATAGACAAATTTCGTGCTCAACAATTTATGCCAAGTCAACAAATATGGGCTGACATATGTTGGTCCAAAAATGGAAAAGATTTCATCTATCTTTCGAGACCACAACCAAAAAAGGGAAAAGGCTTATTTCCCTAGACCACAAGAGGATATTGGGATACCTGTAGGTGGTCCTCATGATAACACAACAGATGGGAAAAAATATCTCAGCTGATAAAGATAAAAACATAAGTTGTGCAAAAGTAAGTCAGACATGCAATGTTAGCACAATAGAAAAGCGTGTGCACACACGAAGTAAATCGTAAAATAAAATACAAACAAATGTCTGACATAAGTGTGCAAGCACACATCCATTGGGCACATACATGAAATGAAAAATCAAAAGGCATAAGCCTAACATAATTGAACACAGGGAGGACAAAAAGAATTCAAACTTTTTGTTAGATAGTAAACATATGTTTTCTCTTTCTTGTGAGACCACAGACAAAGTCTTACAATCTTTTAGGATCACATAAGGAAATTGTGACTGAAAGATCTTGTAGAGATGAATTGAAACTGAACAAAGAGAAGAAAAATCTTGCATGAAAAAAAAAAATTGCTATGTAGCGGTTTACTGAATTGTTTTCTGTTTTGAAGAAGACGAGTACCAACTATTTAATAGTTGGTATCTGTAACCAAATGCAGCGTTTTGGCAAGACAGTCACAAAAATGTTGCGTTTGACTTACTTAGACACAATTACAAGCACACCGTCCTTTCTTTTCAACCTTGCAGATTACTCCTACATCCTATCTAATATTCCCTCTTAAGCTAGACTTTCTTACCTAAACAAGAAACATTCTCCTGCACTACATCTAATATTCCCTCTCAAACAAGACTTCTTCCTTCTGATTACAACTTCTTTTTACACTTGTATTGTCAACTAACACATCCAGCTACTGCATTGACCACATGCATCAAAACTAACATCTCATTCAGCTTTCTACACTTTCTGCATTGCACTTCTTTAGTAGTCATTTTTTTTTTCTGCATTTTCTACATTACACTTCTTCAGTCTTCATTTTCTACATTGCACTTCAAACCTGCATTCATCTCACATATTCATTCAGCTCACTTAATTTAATTTTTTGCATGTTACAACCACACTCATTTTTTTCTGCATTTTCTGGTTTGCATTAGCAACATTGAACTACTTTAGTAATCATTTTCTACATTGCACTTCAAACCTGCATTCATCTCACAGATTCATTCAGCTCACTTAATTCAATTTTCTGTAGATTCAGTTTTCTCAGCAACCATGCATTCAGCACACAGATTTAGTCAGTTCACAGATTCAATTTTCTGCAGGTTTAATTTTCTCAGCAACCATGCATTCAGCACACAGATTCAGTTAGCTCACAAAGATTCAATTGCTCACAAAAATTCAATTTTCTCCAGTTTCAGCTATTCAGTCAGCTCACACATTCAATTTTTTGCAGTAGCAACCATGCATTCAGCACACAAATTCAATTTTCTGCAGTTTTAGCTATTCAGTCAGCTCATACATTCAATTTTCTGTAGTAGCAACCATGCATTCAGGACACAAATTCAACTGCAGTTTTCAGTTTTTCTCATGTGCATCAATTGCATTATCGCTTAGTAAGTGCACTCAGGTAATTCTGTAGTGAAATTTAACTTCTCTCGCAACAGTTGAAACCTAGCTCTAGATAAGGGTTTAGTCAAGATGTCTGCTTTCTGATACTCAAATGCAACATACTGCACTGCTACAACCTTCCTTGCAACCAGTTCCCGCACATAGTGAACCTCAATTTCTATGTGTTTAGTGCGAGCATGAAAAACCGGATTTGAGGAGAGAGCCCCTGCACTCATATTGTTGCACCAGATCACAGGAGCATGCTTGATATCAACATTTAATTCTTGAAATAACTGCTGTATCCAGACAAGTTCTGTGGCAGCTTGACTGAGGGATCTGTACTTAGCTTCTGTTGATGAAAGCGACACTACTTTCTGCTTTTTGGAACTCCATTGAACCTGATTTTTACCAAGGAAAATGGCATACCCACTAGTTGATCTACGATCATTAATATCGCTTGCCCAATCAGCGTCGGCATAAGCTTCAAGCTCCAGATGTGAGTATTTTGTAAACAGCAGACGATGGTTCAGTGTTCCTTTAATATACCATAATACCCTCTTACATGCTACCCAATGTGCTATGGTCGGATGTTGAAGAAACTGACTTAACTTATTCACTGTGAAAGCTAAGTCAGGCCTGGACAACGTTAGGTATTGTAAACCTCTAATTATGCTCCGATAAAATGTAGGTTGATCAAACAACTCTCCCTCTTCTTTGCTGAGCTTAGTTCCAACAGCCATAGGAGTAGAACTAGGATTACACCCTGCCATATTCGCCTTTTCCAGTAAATCTTTTGCATACTTGGACTGTGTAAGCAACAGACCAGAAGCATTCCTTTTAACCTCAAATCCAAGGATGAAATGGACTGGACCCATCACCTTTAATGCAAACTGACTATTCAGGTCTTGAATCACCTTAGTTATAAGTTCAGGAGAATTTCCAGTTACCAAAAAATCATCAACATACACCAACAAATAGACTACAACTGATCCAGCATTGTAGAAGAACAAACTTATATCCGAAGTGCTATTTTTAAAACCCCAAGACAGGAGGGCTATTTTTAGTTTATCAAACCAGGCCCGGAGGGCTTGCTTCAACCCATATAAGGCCTTTCTCAGTTTGCAAACTTGTGCTGGAACAGTGGGTTAAGAAAAGCCTTCAGGGTGCATCATGTACATGTGCTCCGTAAGATCCCCATTTAAAATGTGTTGTTCACATCCAGCTGATGAATCTCCTAGCTGTGATGGACTGCTAGAGTGAACATAATGCAATTGTAGTAGCCTTGACCACTGGTGAAAACGTATCAAAGTAGTCTAGGCCGGGGGTTTGTTGAAACCCTTTAGCCACAAGCCTAGCTTTATACTTCTGTAGAGTTCCATTAGAGTTAAGTTTGGTCTTAAATATCCATTTACAGCCAACAATGTGCATACCTTCCTCATATGGAACTAACTCCCATATTTGATTTTCAAGAAGAGCTTGATATTCCTTCTCCATAGCAGCCTTCCATTCAGGGACAGACAATGCTTCATTAACTTTCTGAGGTTCTTTGAGAATAACTTGAGTAGTGAGTAAAGCTTGAGCTGATGATTATGCATACTTGGCCTTAAGTCGTGTGACCATAGGATATGTATTAGCAGAGGAAACTACATGATTTGGTGTTGTTATAGGCAGAACTACTTCTAAATTAATGCCTTGATGAGTGTTGGGACTTATATCTGAAGTTATGTCATCGACAGAGTATAAGGATTCAGCATGTACACATCCAGGAGAGACAGAAGATGTTACAGCCTGTTCATGGTCTTGAAATGCTGTAGGTAAAACACAACCTGGAGAGACAGAGGATGTGACAATCTGTTCGGGTTCTTGAAATTCAGTGGGTAATTCTCCACTTATATCCTTTGCAGTAGTAGTCCTAGAACACACAGTGTTTTTATTAACATTTCTCCCAGTACCTACTGGAAATTCAGCAGGTAAACTTGTAGCTACAACAGGGTCAATAGGTCTGCTTGAAGAAATAGTTGTACATTCAGGTATGAACCATGTAGAACCAAAGTCAGACTGTATGTTTGGCACGGAGCCAGAAGACCCAATGTTTGCAGTATCATCAAAACCAGATTTGAAGGGAAACTCCTCTTCATTAAACTTCACCTATTTGGCTACAAAAATTCTCCTAGATTTGTTCATACATTTATAGCCTTTATGAGAAAGACTATAGCCTATAAATATACATTTTTCAGTATGAAATGAGAGCTTATGTTTGTTATATGGTCTGAGGTATGGAAAACAGCTGCATCCGAAGACTCTAAGATCAAGATAATTAGGTTCATGCTGCATCAACACAGTGAGAGGAGACACAAGATTGAGAATAGTGGATGACAGTCTGTTAAGTAGATAGATTGCTGTGGAGAAAGACAACCACCAAAAATTTAGAGGCATGCTGGCATGAGCTAGGAGAGATAGTCCAAATTCAGTAATAGATCAGTGTTGTCTTTCTATCCTTCCATTCTGCTGGTGTAAATAAGGGCAGGGATGTCTGAAAATTATACCATGCAAGTTGAGATACTTTGAGAAAGACCTAAACCCCCCACCCCAATCAGTTTGTAGACTTTAATCTTAGCATTGAATTGTTTTTCAACAAATACGTGAAACTGAGTAAAAACTTCAAATGCTTCAGACTTGACTCTGAGTGGATAAATCCATGTAAATCCACTGAAATCATCCAAGAAAATTATATAATACCGGTACCCTTTTCTGGACAATATTGGGGCAGGTCCCCATAAATCAGAATGTATTAATTCCAATGGAGCCTTTGCTCTTGATAAAGACACAGGAAAACTGCACTGTTTTAACTTCCCAAACAAACATGCTACAAAAAAAGAATTTGCATTGTAATCTAATGAATGTTTTACATTCAGTTTATTTAATACAACTTGTAATGACTTAGCACTAGGGTGCCCAAGTCTAGCATGCCACAGTAATGAAGAGGCAGATACATCATCAACACTCTTGCAGGCAGAAATCTTATTTGATACAAATGATGAAATGACAGCTTTATTAACTACTGGACTTAAAACATCTTCTGAATTATTCCTAGAGTGCACTTGAGAGCCAAATAGAACACCAGAATTGGTAGCAGTAAATGGGACATCATGACTAGCAGTAGCAATAGCAACATCAGCAGCAACTTGTGATAGAACATCTAACTGGTACAGACTATCCTTAACCGTACCTTGAAGTAGTATCAATTTGCTACTTCTATCCTTTATCACACAATTATCAGAATAGAACTCTACTATCACATTATTGTCCCGTGTTATTTGTGATATACTCAATAAATTCTTAGCAATGTTTGGAACACATAAAATGTTTTGAAGATGCACAGCTCTATTTGAATTAAGTGATGGAATTAACAGTGTACCTGTATGAGTAATCTGCAGAGATTCTCCATTCCCAACCTGAACCTTGGAACCACCTGAATAGTTGGTCCTGTTCACTATTTGAGATGGATCAGCAACCATGTGATTGGATGCTCCTGAGTCCATGTATCAGGACTGATCCTTCACAGTTTGTGGTGTTGCCATCTGAGAACCTGAAGCTAAATTCACATCAGGATTTGCAACAGGATGAGAAAAAGCTGTATGAACTGGAGAACCAGCAGAATGTGATTGATGTTGATGTAATCCTTGAGAAAGAAAATTACCATTAACAGTTCCAGGTGCATACTGATTTCTCAGGGGTCCTCCATAAGCAGTATAATCATGATGAGCTCCAACATCATTATAAAAGGACCTATCCTGAAAATTTGTTCCAGTAAAAAAGGCTTGTGCATGTGTAGGGTCATTGGATGCTGATGGAAATGGGGACTGAGCTGAACCATTATGCCGTGCATTAGGAAATCCAGTTGTAGAAAAACCCTGATAGTCCTGATCAAATCTGTGGTAGCAGTGAAGAGCTGAATGGCCAAGCTTCCCACACACTTGACACATTAATCTTGGCTTACTATAGCCTCTTCCTCTTCCTCGGCCTCTAGGAAAAGGCATAAAACCTCCAGAGAAACCTTGAGGTGCAGTGTTATAAACCATACGATCATACTCTGTTATGTAGTGACCCAGTTGATTCAGTCCTGGANATGCTACTAAGGAGAGGAAGGGTTACCGGAGTCTGATCAGATTAGAGCTACGACGAAGGTGCTAGTTCTTAGGAGCAAGAACTTTAGGAGCTAATAGGTGCTATTGAATAATGAATCCTTAATGAGAGGCAAGACCTCTCTATATAGTGGTCATAGGATCTTCAAATCTTAGTACGACTCTGAGTCTATAATGGTGAGTTTTAATAAATAGGAAAGTTCTAATGTACTTGCCTTTGAAGGAGTAAAATTCCTAATTCATATAAGACTTGAGATCTTTGATGAATTAAGATAAAGGTAGAGTTCTTGAGAGAGTTTAGGATATTGATGAAATAGGAAGTAGAAGATATAGGGTTTAAGTGAGGCCCTTTGAAGTTGTCATGGGCCAATGGGTTTAAGCCTAGGTGGGCCAATGATAAAGCCCAATCTGGGTAATCCAACTCATGAGAGGCTTAGTTGGTGTGACGGGCTGACCCATGGTATGGATCTTTAAAGTAGGCCCAATCAGATTTGAGCAGTAGTATTAGACTATGTAGTAGATGTTTTAATGTTTGACCCCGATAAGGCCCAAAATGTTTTTTTTTAGCCCATACACAGTTTCCTTTAGTTGCCTTTTAGTCTAAAGCTGTATAAAACAACACAACATTGTACTCTCTTCTCTAACCTTGCAAAATGAAACCAATTTTCTAGAATTTTCAGTTCAGTTCTTCTCTAACCTTGCAAAATGATTAGTCTCGCTGTCTACTTGATACCTTAATATTGGATTATTTAAACTATAAACACTAAAACTATTTAAGAAATTTATTTACGAATGTTGACTATCTCCTTCTATCTTAAATAAACTTCTTCCATATGATAATATATGGTTTGAAAGTTTCAAGTAGCAGAAAGTTGATTAATTTTCTTCCACAGGAAATTTATCAAAATACCTTGAGTTAGATAGAACCGAGGAACTTTCTCATATTACATATAACACATGCTTAAGAGCTCATAGATAATACGTTGGCTTTCAAGAGGCTTTTCCAATGGTATCTAAGATTATCATGCTTGTATTCCATATTTTCCTCTCTTTACAATTAGGTCCATCAATAGCGCAAACTAATTTGACCAGGGTTGGTTATTACTCGTATTCAGAAGATATGATTCCCGTTTCAGAAATAAATTCTTCTCTCTTTACTCACCTTATTTGCGCTTTTGCTGGTCTTGATCCCGCCTCCTACCAAATTTATCCATATGAAAAATATATCTCCAACTTCACACAAACTTCCCCGACAATTGGCGAGAAATCAAGTGCCAGAGTAAGAGGGGTTTTGTGGAGAGTAGACCAAAGGTTCAAATTGTGATAACGGAGAGAATTTTTGCTGTCAGAATCGACCATAATCGACTTTGGGTAGTAACAGAATATTAACTTTAGATGAGAAAATGTCATTAGGCAAACCTTGGGTGGGAAATAGTCGTTCACTCCATAATAAATCTGTACTGTCACCTATTTTTGTAGTGTCAATTCAGCAGCTCAAGTTTAGCTCAAGTTTAGAAGATTCAGTGTATTTTTGTAACTTAGTGTCCATGCTATTAAGTTTGCTTCAGTAGGCTTAGTGTTAGTTAAGAAATTAGTTATTACCTCTTTTAATATCAGCCGTGCATGTGGACTATAGTCACATGGACTGGTGAGGTTACTTTTAATCTGCTGAATTAAAATGCTGAGTCTGTGCTTATGCTAAGCTGCTGCTGAATTGAATTGCTGAAGTAACTATTGATTTTCTATGCTAAGCTGAGAGTGGAATTGCTCAGTGTTGATGCTGCTATGGATGAGTTGTTTTTGAATGACTGAGGCTACTGTTGAAGTTTCTCTGCTAAATGTGTTTATGGGCAGAGTGTTTATGCTGCTATGGAAGAGTTGTTTTTGAATGACTGAGGTTACTATTGAAGTTTCTCTGCTGAGTGCTTTAGTTTCTGGTGATTTTTCAAAGCTGCTGAATTGTGTAATTGCTACTGGTGATTATTTTTCAAAGCTGCTGAATTGTGGAGATTTTTCAAAGCTGCTGAATGTTTTACTGCTGATTATCTATGTTGAACTGCTGAATTATGCTGAACTGCTGAATTGAGGTATTGAGTTGCTGAATTGATTTACGGCTGACATCTATGCTGGATTTACTGCTGATAAGCTGCTGAATTGAGTTACTCTAGCTACTGAATTAATTACTGCCGATTTTCTATGCTGGACTTACTGCCGAGTGTTTATGCTAATGAGAAGAGTTACTGCTGAATGCTGAACTTAGCCACTTCTGTGTTTATGCTGCTGAGAAGAGCAACTGCTGAATGTAGTCACTGCTCTGTTTATGCTGCTGAGAAGAGCTACTGCTGAATTTAGTCACTACTGAATTTAATTGCTGTTGAATTTGATTGTGGCTGCTCAAAACAAGATTAAAACAACCAGTTTAGCTTAAGGAAGGATGTTAGAGTTATAAGCCAAACTGGTTAAGTCAAATAACTTGCTATTAAGTTCCTGTTAGTCACCTACAATTTGTAGACGATAAAAATCTATGGTTACGGAACGGACTAATCCTATGAGGTTGAGGTCACTGATGATCTAATGTCCCTGCACACAAAAAGAAACAAGCGCAAAGTTACATAAAACACCAGTGTAGTGTCTGTTGTAGGTACTACGATGCTCAAGTAAACAAGGTTCCGACACTCAAGTCAACAAAGCTAAAAGAGGTGCTAAGGTGTGGTGTCTAGTGTAGACATTCCAATGCTACTAAGGAGAGGAAGGGTTACCGGAGTCTGATCAGATTAGAGCTACGACGAAGGTGCTAGTTCTTAGGAGCAAGAACTTTAGGAGCTAATAGGTGCTATTGAATAATGAATCCTTAATGAGAGGCAAGACCTCTCTATATAGTGGTCATAGGATCTTCAAATCTTAGTACGACTCTGAGTCTATAATGGTGAGTTTTAATAAATAGGAAAGTTCTAATGTACTTGCCTTTGAAGGAGTAAAATTCCTAATTCATATAAGACTTGAGATCTTTGATGAATTAAGATAAAGGTAGAGTTCTTGAGAGAGTTTAGGATATTGATGAAATAGGAAGTAGAAGATATAGGGTTTAAGTGGGGCCCTTTGAAGTTGTCATGGGCCAATGGGTTTAAGCCTAGGTGGGCCAATGATAAAGCCCAATCTGGGTAATCCAACTCATGAGAGGCTTAGTTGGTGTGACGGGCTGACCCATGGTATGGATCTTTAAAGTAGGCCCAATCAGATTGCGCAGTAGTATTAGACATGTAGTAGATGTTTTAATGTTTGACCCGATAAGGCCCAAAATGTTTTTTTTAGCCCATACACAGTTTCCTTTAGTTGCTTTAGTCTAAAGCTGTATAAAACAACACAACATGTACTCTCTTCTCTAACCTGCAAAATGAAACCAATTTTCTAGAATTTTCAGTTCAGTTCTTCTCTAACCTTGCAAATGATTAGTCTCGCTGTCTACTGATACCTTAATATTGGATTATTTAAACTATAAACACTAAAACTATTTAAGAAATTTATTTACGAATGTTGACTATCTCCTTCTATCTAAATAAATTCTTCCATATGATAATATATGGTTTGAAAGTTCAGTAGCAGAAAGTTGATTAATTTTCTTCCACAGGAAATTTATCAAAATACCTTGAGTTAGATAGAACCGAGGAACTTTCTCATATTACATATAACACATGCTTAAGAGCTCATAGATAATACGTGGCTTTCAAGAGGCTTTTCCAATGGTACTAAGATTATCATGCTTGTATTCCATATTTTCCTCTCTTTACAATTAGGTCCATCAATAGCGCAAACTAATTTGACCAGGGTTGGTTATTACTCGTATTCAGAAGATATGATTCCCGTTTCAGAAAAAATTCTTCTCTCTTACTCACTATTTGCGCTTTTGCTGGTCTTGATCCCGCCTCCTACCAAATTTACCATATGAAAATATCTCAACTTCACACAAACTTTAAAACAAAGAAATCCATCAATCGCCAACACTTTAATCCATTGGGGGTGAACGTGCAAATTCTTCAACAATTTCTTTAATGGTAAGAAATTCTTCTTACAGAAAATCTTTTATTAACTCCTCAGTATCATTAGCCAGGCTTTACGATTTCCATGGCCTGGACTTTTCTTGGATATCTCCAGAGACAGAATCTGATAAGTCCAATATGGGTATTCTACTTCAAGAGTGGCGAGCTGCTATCAGTTCAGAGGCAAGAAACTCCAGCAAGTCTGAATTGATTTTGACGGCGAGGGTTCTATATTCACCATCATATTCAGGAAAATACCCTATAGACTCGATGCAACAATACTTGGATTGGGTTCATGTTATAGGCAGTGACTACTCTAAGCCCCAGTGGCACAACTTAAGTACTGGGGCTAATGTAGCTCTGTATGATCCAGGTAGTGATAGAAACACTGATTACGGTATAAGGGCATGGATCGATGGAGGATTGTCAGCTAATAAGTTGGTTTTAGAGTTGCCTTACTATGGTTTTGCGTGGACTCTTGTGAACCCGGCTCAAAATGGTATTGGTGCACCAGCGACAGGACCAACTATTAAACAAGATGGATATCTGACCTACAAGGAAATCAAGAATTATATTGAGCGATATGGTCCTAATACTGATATCATGTACAATGAAACTTATGTGGTGAATTACTGCTCAATCGGAAATTCTTGGATTGGCTTTGATGACGTTGAGGCTATAAGAGCAAAGATTTCTTATGCCAAGGAGAAGAAGCTACTTGGTTATCATGTATGGCTAGTCTCCTATGATCATAATTGGGTGCTTTCTCAAGTTGCAGGTAAGAAATCCTTCTCTCATAGTTGTAATCTTCTTGATCATTTCACAGCACGCAGTATTAATATTTGACTATTTCAACCAGATTCACTCCCAATGATTTGAATTAAAGATCTTGATGGCACCTAGTGTTAACATATATAGATGCAGCTACCAATGGATTTTCAGTTGAAAATAAGTTTGGACAGGGTGGATATGGTCCTGTTTACAAGGTACATTTTTGTTAGGCTATTAATCATTTTTAATCTTTTCAGTCTTCAGATCAATAAATTTTGGAATCAAAAAAATTAATTTGAACTTTCAATATTCTCCCAGGGTGTACTAACAAATGGACAAATAATAGCTGTGAAGAAACTTTCAAAAACCTCGGCTCAAGGATTTGAAGAATTAAAAAATGAGGTTATGCTTACCGCAAAGCTCCAACATGTAAATCTTGTTCGAGTTTTGGGTTTTTGTATTGACAGAGAAGAACAAATACTAGTCTATGAATACATGCGAAACAATAGCTTAGACGCTTATCTTTTTGGTTTGTATTTTAATTTATGTGCTATTCTTATACATTCAATTGCAATTTTCTCCATTTGTGTTAGCTCGGATTATTGATTAATTTTTCACTATTACATTGTTTCAAACCCCATTAAACGATATAAAAAAATGTGTGCATATAATTGAAGGGATTACTCAAGGCCTCCTGTATCTCCAAGAATACTCAAGATTGATTATTATTCATAGAAATCTAAAAGCTAGCAATGTCTTATTAGATGGAGAAATGAAAGCAAAAATATCAAATTTTGGTATGACTAGAATATTTGCGAAAGATGATCTAGAAGCAAACACAAGCAATATTGTTAGAACACTGTAAGTATATTCACTCTTAATACTATATAATATTATAATCAGGGTTCCGATTGTTTCACATATATCTCGTTTAGTCATTGTCTCTAATAAATCAATGCAATGGTTATGTTTCCCTAAATACATCCAAAAAGGCACATACTCGATTAAATCCGATGTTTATAGTTTTGGGATTCTACTATTGCAAATTATTAGTGGCAAAAGGATTTCCCTTTACTATGGTTATGAAAATCAGAGTCTTCCTCACTCTGTAAGTTCTTTAATAATACCTATGTCCTAACTCCTAAGGATATATAGATCAAACTATTAGCATGAGAATATGGTGATAATTCCAAGTTATTTGATAATTTCAAGCATATGGGCTATGAAGTGATGGTAAAGGCATAGAGTTTATGGATGAATCACTAGACGATGCTTCTTGCTCATGTAAATCCAGTTGTAGACCGTCCATGTTGGAAGTTTTCACGATGCTTAACAATGAAAACGCCAATATGATGATTCCAAATAAGCCTAGTTTCTCAAATTAAAATGAAAGAATTAAATCTATGGTGCTGCTAGAACGCTATTCAGGGAGCACTTCATCACTTAATGATGTAACTGTTACAGATGTGTTAGCTAGATGAATTATATAATCTAGGCTATTTGACATCATCAATATTGCTATTGGTGTCCTGGAACTTGGGCAACCTATAGACACGGTTAGTTCCTTCCAACTGCAGTGTGTTTATTTTCACTTATTGTTTTGTCCGTTATCATGATTGTTATTTTCTATATTTTCCTCTCCCTACAATTGCGTCCTCAATTGCCAAACTACTTAACTTGGATCAGAGTTGGTTATTACTAGTATTCATCAGAATATGAGTTTCCCATTTTGCAAAAAAATTCTGCTCTTTTCACTCACATTATTTTGTGTTGAGAAGCTCTGCTTAGCTTGGAAAGAGGTTATCCCTCTCTATGGTGTCCAAACGAGCTTTATATACACTAATTTAAACCTAACAACTCCATTAACAAATTACATCTACTACATTCCTTTATTAATTGAGATATTTTTACATGATTTTTCTGGATACAAAACTATATAATTGGGCTAAGGAAATTAGAAAATATGGGTTAGTAAATATAGACTAGTGACAAAATTGGATTAGCTACCTGTAGCCTCAATGTGAAACAAAAACCCAAAAAGTCATAGGCCGAATTAAGTTTAATATTCTACTCACTTGACATGGTTGTAACTCTTAAGTAGTACTCCAAGCTTTAGAGATCATTGTGTCGAGCGTCTTGGTAAAATGATACATGTCGGCAACTTGATTTTGCAAAAGATAATGTTGAAGCAAACAACCAATGTATATTTGGAACACGATGAGTGCATTACTCTTAGTTTATATTAATTATTGTCAATACTCTGCTTGTTTTATTAATACTCTTAGTAATTTAGTAATTTTAAATCCAATGTTTATAGTTTTGGGGATTCAGTAATTGCAGCTAGATGATTATAGGCTTTTGTAATAACAAACTCGGTGATCCTGAGATGGTTGCAGAGTCTAGAAATTTGGCAGGATTTAACTAGTTATAATTCTAGTTGAAGCTTTTTTTTATTTTTAATAATTTGAATTTGAATTACCCTGTTGAGGCAAGAATTACACATGAGATGCCGTATGAAATTTGGATCAGGCTGGCATACTTCTTAGAAAATTGTTCCGGGGACTTGCTTCCCCTGAACATGGTAATGAACATGATCTGTTTGACTAAAAACTAAGACCAGATGTATCAGGCAATGGGAAATGCAGGAGATACTGATTACAAAGTTTTTATTTTTTTATCGAGTGAACTATATATAATGATATTATCTATTTGTTTTATAGGAGTCCAAAAAATATGAATTGGATTGTAGGAGTACATTGCCAGATAGTGTGACACACACATTGAATCCATAGGATATGAATCAAGAGGATTCACTTGCGTAAGATTAATTAATTGAATCCTACTGAAGCTATAGTCTGGACTCTCTCCCTGTCCTTGGTATCATAATTCCTCTTTAATTAATTTTTAATACAAAGAAATGATGAAGGCCCAATTTTGGATTTAATGCAGGCATAGACTCGGGAAAATCCAGTCAAAATTTTAATCAGCAATAATAGCTGCTCGCCAAGAATGAGCTTGATTTAATTTGAGGTACTTGCAAATAGCTTTGCTATGTGTCTAAGAAAATGTAGATGAAGGACCGTCTATGTTGGAAGTTCCCGCAATGATCAAAATTGAAACCACAGATATAAAGACCTCAAAGAAGCCTACTTTCTCTAAACGAAAATGAGGATGAACTAAATAAATCAACATATGGTGGTCGGTTAATCGTGAATCAGGCCAGATCGAGCCTGGATCGGGCACTGTAGCAGGGATTTTAATTTTATGGATTTTAGTAACTCGATTTAGCCATTGGTTTGGTTGAACTAACGGTTCAGAATTGTTCCCCGGGTCAAATCCGAGCTAATGGCATGAAATTGATTTAGAGTGTCCCTAGATCGGGGAAGGGGTTAGTTCTGTCAGACTAGACAAACCGACTGGTCAGTCTGGGTTTTTAAAACCATGTCTTTTGCTAGAAATTAAAGCCGAGGTGAATGATTAGACCCAGTCCGCACAGAAAAAAATAAAAAAAATAAAAAAACTCCGTGATTTTCCATAATGATTAAAATCTTTAACTTCCTACATCAGCGCCCCAATTATTTCATAACTTCATTATGTTTGAGCTTAAAATTTCCATAGAATTCCATGAATTGTAGTGATGACCTTGACTTTGCTATGTCCATAAGATTTATACGAAAGTTTCATACGCAAAAGAGAGCATATGGAAGACAGCTAGCATTGAGATAGAAAAACTTTAATTTGCGTTACTTCATAATCAAAGTCAACTTAATATAACTTATCTCGTATTTAACTTTGTATCATTGAAACACATAGCGCTTTAAAGTTGATATCCACATTGATCAAAAGGATAAAAAATACAGCTTAATTGTCTCACAAAGGATACAAAACGAATATCCTAAAACTGGCCCGTATTAATATTGATCCAAGATTGTCTTGGTGGAAAGCCCAGTATTTTTTCACACGATGAGTGCATTACTCTAGTGGATACTAATTATGTCATTACTCTGCTTGTTTTACTAATACTCTCAGTTATAGTAATTTTAAATCCAATGTTTATAGTTTTGGGGATTCAGAAATTGTAGCTAGATGATTATAGGCTTTGTAATAACAACTTGGTGATCTTGAGATGGTTGCAGAGTCCAGAAATTTGGAAGGATTTCACTGTTATAATTCTAGCTGAAGCTTTATTTTTTTTTTTATTTTTTTTTATCGATTGAATTTGAATTACCCTGTTGAGGCAAGCATTACACAGGAGATGCCGTATGAAGTTTGGATCAGGCTGGCATGCTTTTAAGAAATTGTTCCGAGGACTTGCTCCCTGAACTGGTAACGAACATGATCTGTTTTAACTAAAAAATAAGACCAGATCTATCAGGAGATGGGAAATGCACGAGAGAATGAATATAAGTGTTTTATTTTTTAATAGACTACAGGATGATATTATACATTGTTTTTAAGAGTCCAAAAAATATAAATTGGATATAGGTGTACACTGCCAAACAGCGGGATACACGCTGAATCCCAAGATATGAATCAAGAGGATTCACTTGTGTGAGATTAATTAATTGAATCCTACGGAAGTATAGTATGGACTCTCTCCCTGTCCCTAGTATCATAATTTCTTTAATTAATTTTTAAAACAAACTAAATGATGAAGGGCCAATTTTGGATTTAATGCGGGCATAGACTCGGTAAAATCCAGGTAAATTTTAATCAGCAGTAATAGCGCTGGCCAAGAATGAGCTTGATTTAATTTGAGGTGCTTGCAAATAGCTTTGCTATGTGTCTAAGAACATGTAGATGGAGGACGTCCATGTTGGAAGTTTCACAATGATCAAAATTGAAACCACAAATAAAGACCTCAAAGAAGCTACTTTCTCTAAACAAAAATGAGGATGAACTACATAAATCAACATCGATGGTGGTTAATCGTGATCAGGTGGATCGGGCTTGGATTGAGCATGTAGAGGGATTAATTTTATGGATTAGAACCGATTTAGCCATTGGTTTGGTTGACCAACGGTTTGGAACTGTTCTGCCGGTCAATAAGGACTAATGGCTGAAATTGGATTTAGAGTGTTCCTAGATCGGGGAAGGGGTCAGTTCCTAGTCAGACTAGTCGAACCGACTGGTTCGGTCTGGGTTTTAAAACCATGTCTTTTGCTAGAAATTAAAGCCCAAGGTGAATGATTAGATCAAGTCAAAAATAAAATAAAATCATATAAAGTCTCTGTGATTTTCCATAATGATTAAAAATCTTTAACTTCCTACATCAGCGCACAAAATTAAATTTAATTAGGTTTTTTCTTTACACCTTTTCCCCCCACTTTCCTACTTTCCATCAAAATGTATGATTATAAAATAATCAAACTCTTTAAGAGTTCAAAATTAAATAGATTGCTATTAATTAACTAATTACAAAAAGATTAATCCCTAAAATTTATTTATTAAACCTGAAAATGTCACGTAAACCTAGTAAGTCATATGGGACATATAAAAAATTAGACTTTGGTATGGCTAGAATATTTACAGGAGGTTATTTAAGGAGCACTTCATGAGTTAATGATGCAACGATTTCAGATATGGCAGCCAGATGATTTGTATAATTAATTTAGCTTTTCAGATTTCTAATATGTGTCCTGAAATCCAGGCAAACTAGACAGGATTAAGTTCTTTTATTACAAAAGCAGAGCATCAATGGATGGCCTGAAAGCTCATTCAGAGAAATGTGAACCTGTTCTTTCACCAGGGAAAGGATCTTGAATGTGATATTCTGATGCTACATGAATTCAAAGAAAACAAAAACAGTGAGTTCTTAGATCTTGTTCCAAGATTATCTTGGAAAGCCCACCTTTATTAATTTAATCACGATTAAGGTTAAGTCGTGTGTATATATATATATTTATAGCCTAGTGAAACTTATTCTGTGAGATTCATTCTTAGATTGATTCCTGAAACTAAGGAGCTCCATTTGTATATCAACAGAGAGCTCCTCTATCAAGTTTCTTGTATTATCAATCAATAAACAGAGTTGATTGCTTGATTGGTGAGCCAGAAATTTTCCAACTCCATGTGACGCCTAGATATGGAGAGAGAAAATGTTCAATCCCATCAAAGGGTCTCCATTAATAAGATGGCTATATAAGGATTTGGAACAATTTGAAAAAATTAATGTCCTTAGAAAGTACTGATAAAACTTAAAAGGGTTTCCATGAGGTAGACTGACTTTTAATCCAAGCCAAAAATAATTAAAATATAATAAGAATAATAACCAAAAATACAAAGAATTTTTTTTATGAAAATAATGTGCTTAGAAATCCTACTTGTATATGTAGCAGAAAGGATCACAATCTAAAACCAATTATTGTATCTTTGATATTGGAGAATGAGATTGCAAAGTCGATCCTGAAATATATGCCAAGAAAGAATAGAGACAACATATATAAATCCTCACGTCTTAAGCTAGCAATCTGCAAGATAGGAGATCACCCAGTGGATCATAGTGCATTTTCTTCGGCCCTAATCTGGTTCAGTGGAGCTCCAAGAAGTAGAAGGTGGTTACCCCTTCATCCACAGAAACAGAATGCAGAGGTTTAGCTCAAACCGCTACCTTTNGATATGAATCAAGAGGATTCACTTGTGTGAGATTAATTAATTGAATCCTACGGAAGCTATAGTATGGACTCTCTCCCTGTCCCTAGTATCATAATTCCTCTTTAATTAATTTTTAACACAACTAAATGATGAAGGGCCAATTTTGGATTTAATGCGGGCATAGACTCGGTAAAATCCAGTTAAAATTTTAATCAGCAGTAATAGCTGCTGGCCAAGAATGAGCTTGATTTAATTTGAGGTGCTTGCAAATAGCTTTGCTATGTGTCTAAGAACATGTAGATGGAGGACCGTCCATGTTGGAAGTTTCCACAATGATCAAAATTGAAACCACAAATATAAAGACCTCAAAGAAGCCTACTTTCTCTAAACAAAAATGAGGATGAACTACATAAATCAACATACGATGGTCGGTTAATCGTGAATCAGGTCGGATCGGGCTTGGATTGAGCACTGTAGCAGGGATTTTAATTTTATGGATTTTAGTAACTCGATTTAGCCATTGGTTTGGTTGACCAACGGTTCGGAACTGTTCCGCCGGTCAATCCAGGCTAATGGCTGAAATTGGATTTAGAGTGTTCTTAGATCGGGGAAGGTGTCAGTTCCTAGTAAGACTAGTCGAACCGACTGGTTCGGTTTGGGTTTTAAAACCATGTCTTTTGCTAGAAATTAAAGCCCAAGGTGAATGATTAGATCAAGTCAAAAATAAAATAAAATCATATAAAGTCTCTGTGATTTTCCATAATGATTAAAAATCTTTAACTTCCTACATCAGCACACAAAATTAAACTTAATTAGGTTTTTTCTTTACACCTTTTCCCCCCACTTTCCTACTTTCCATCAAAATGTATGATTATAAAATAATCAAACTCTTTAAGAGTTCAAAATTAAATACATTGCTATTAATTAACTAATTACAAAAAGATTAATCCCTAAAATTTATTTATTAAACCTGAAAATGTCACGTAAACCTAGTAAGTCATATAGGACATATAAAAAATTAGACTTTGGTATGGCTAGAATATTTACAGGAGGTTATTTAAGGAGCACTTCATGAGTTAATGATGCAACGATTTCAGATATGGCAGCCAGATGATTTGTATAATTAATTTAGCTTTTCAGATTTCTAATATGTGTCCTGAAATCCAGGCAAACTAGACAGGATTAAGTTCTTTTATTACAAAAGCAGAAGAAGTAGAAGGTGGTTACCCCTTCATAGGAGATCACCCAGTGGATCATAGTGTATTTTCTTCCGCCCAAATCTGGTTCAGTGGAGCTCCAAGAAGTAGAAGTTGGTTACCCCTTCATCCACAGAAACAGAATGCAGAGGTTTAGCTCAAACCGCTACCCTTGCTCTGATTCAGAGTTTGTTCCAAGATGTAGGCCTTACTGCAGAGACAAACTTAGAGTGGCTCTACCACCCTTGAGCTTGACGGACGCTGAGAAGTTTTTAATAATAGCCAATCTTCTGTACTGCTGGAGTGAAGTACTGAAGCTGACAAGGTATTACTGAACCTAGGAGTGAAGTACCAGAGTTTTTAACTATTTGGACTTTTTCTAAAGTTACTATTATTTTACTTATATGATACGCAACTCGTGTGGACCTGAAATTAATTGTTGATAACAAATCTAGAAATCATTAAATAATTAAGGAACATTGTGAAGAGCATATATATGAGTCATGCAGAAGAGATAATACAAACTTAGGTTTCAAAACCTACAGCTTTTCTAATGGAATCCAATATTCTCATGTTTGTATTCCATATTTTCCTCTTTTTTCAATTGCGTCCTTCCAATGCCCAGGATTTGATCAGGGCTGGTTATTATGATTGTTCGGAGCAGCACAATATCAACGTTTCAGAAATAAATTCTTCTCTTTTCACTCACCTCATCAATGGTTTTGCTGCTGTCAATTCCACCACCTACCAACTCTCTTTGTTATCTTCTGAAAAATGTTTCTCCATCTTTACAGACACTGTGAAACAAAAGAGTCCGTCAGTCATCACACTGCTATCCATTGGGAACCGGAATGGATATCATTCAACCTTGGTCTCAATGATAAGCAACGCATTTTACAGAAAATCCTTTATTGACTCCTCAATACAAGTAGCTAGGCTTTACGGTTTTCAAGGCCTCCTTTTGCGGCGTTATCCAAACACAAAGTCTGACATGTTCAATATGGGTTTCTCCTTGAAAAGTGGCGACTGCTATCCAATTGGAGGCGAAAAACTCTAGCCACTCAGACTGATCTTCACCGCAGGGGTTTATTATTCAACATCAACCTTCGGAAGCACTTACTCTGTAAACTCAATAGGACAATATTTGGATTGGGTTCATGTGGTAGCTTCTGAGTACAGTATTCCGGGCGAGAACAACTTTACTGGCGTTAATGCTGCTTTGTATGACCCACTGGTGTTGAAAATACAGATTAGGTATAGAATGGATTAACTTAGGATTATCACTATAAGTTGGTTCTGTTATTACCTTTCTATGGAAATGAATGGACGCTTCTGAACTCTAAGGATAACAGTATTGGTGCTCCAGCAGCAGGACCAGCTAATAAAACAGAAATGAATTTTGACATCAAGGAACAAGGATGAGATAGAGCGACGCGGTCCTAATGTTCAAGTCAATATATACGAAACTTATGTTACGAACTACTCACAATTGGAACATCTTGGTTAACTTTGATGACGTTGAGGCCATCAGAGCTAAGGTTTCTTATGCTAAGAAGAAGGGGCTGCTTGGCTACGTCGCGTGGGAAGTCTCTTTGATGATAACTGGGTACTTTCTGAAGCTGCTGCAAGTAAGAAATTATGGCTTCACTCATTGTAATTTGTAATTTTCTTGATCTTTACTGAATAGAACTATTACACGTAACAGCTAGTATTTTCAGGTGAGGCGCATATAAATAATTCTTCTGCTCAAAGAAATAAAAAGTTACAAAACAAGAGGACTTTTTTAGTAATCCTTTTCCTACAACAGCGCTTTTATTCACTATTAGGAATAATTTTGATATTTTACTGCTGGAGGAGAAAGCTCATATTCATGGTAGTTTCTCACAAATATATGACTGCTGTTTCATTAAAACTATTTTAATGGTGTCCTTCTTTTTTTTTTTTCTTTTACAACGAAGAAGAATTTAGCATACTCAAATTTTTTGTTCCTTTTTCTGCAATTCTTATGTTCTCTTGGTTGACAGGGATGAGGACTCCGTAAAAGAACCCAATATTGATAAAGTAAATAAAGCAGTAGCAGCAAGAGATTTTAATAGCAATGTTCCTAATCTGATAGAGTATTCTTTGGCCGCTATTGAGGCAGCTACCGACGGATTTTCAATAAAAAGCAAGCTTGGACAGGGTGGATATGGTCCTGTTTACAAGGTACCGTACCTTATTACGATTTTTATCATTTTACGAACTTGTGCTTATCAAGTGTGTATTTTGCCAGGGTGTACTATCAAATGGACAGGAAATAGCAGTAAAGAAACTTGCAAAAGCGTCCACTCAAGGGTTTGAGGAATTCAAGAATGAGGTTACGCTTACTGCAAAGCTCCAACACATAAATCTTCTCCGAGTTTTGGGTTTTTGCATTGATGAAGATGAACAAATACTTGTCTACGAATACATGCCCAACAAAAGCTTGGACTCTTACCTTTTCGGTTAGAATTTTATTTGCAATCTTATGCTTTTGTGTCAGCCATTTAGTTTACATTGTTACTGATCGTTTATGATTTAATTTATATATGCAGATCCTATTAGACAATATGCTTTGGATTGGGAAAAACGTATTCAAATAATTGAAGGAGTTACTCAAGGCCTTTTATATCTTCAAGAATACTCAAGATTGACTATTATTCATCGATATCTAAAAGTGAGTAATATCTTGTTAGATGAAGATATGAAGCCAAAAATATCAGACTTTGGCATGGCTAGAATATTTGCAAAAGATGATCTTGAGGCTAATACAGGACGTATTGTTGGAACACTGTAAGTGGTTAGAAAAATGCAAATGGATATAGAATTATATTAGATCTTAATGCTATATTATTGTCTCAAGATTTTGCTCCTTTTATATAACTTAATTTCATTTTTCATTTTTTTTTTTTATAATAATCAAATGCAGTGGTTATGTTCCTCCTGAATATGCTAGAAAAGGCATATACTCTACAAAATCCAATGTTTATAGTTTTGGGGTTCTACTTCTACAGATGATAAGTGGCAAAATGATTTCTCTTTTGTATGGTCCCAATGAAAGTTTGAGCCTTCTAGACTATGTAAGTTAATATCTTTAAAATTATTCATTACTTCTAGGATTTGTAAATCATATTGGACTTAGCCGTATAATAAATTATTGGATAATTTTTCAGGCTTATGAGCTATGGAATGATGGTAAAGGCGCAGAATTTATGGATGAATCACTAGATAATACTTATTCATCTTGTAAATTAGTGAGATGCTTGCAAATAGCTTTGTTATGCGTGCAAGAAAATCCAATTGATCGACCTTCTATGTTGGAAGTTTTCACAATGCTTAAAAATGAGAACATAAATATGATGATTCCAAAGAAGCCTGCTTTCTCGAAACTGAGTGTACAAAATAAAACTACAGGACAATTGCAAGGTTATTCAGGGAGCACTTCATCAATTAATGATGTAACAATTTCAAACTTGTTAGCTAGATGAGCTTTATAATGTAGCTTTTGATCAGATCACCAATTTTATCAATTGTTATATATCCAGAAATTCTGGCATGCTAGACACTGTTAATTTCTTCAACTTGCTATGTGATTATTATGTGTCGTTTTTGTATTACCCAGTTGATTCATGAAACTAAATGATTTTTTATATGCAGGGAAAGTATGAATAATTCGTTACGGATCTATTTCTATGTTCTTAGTGTTTTGTGTGACAGTGATGAACAGCCTGATGAACTTAATTTTATTCAAAGTGCAAGTGTGTAGAAGTCCAAGCTCCATTTATAACTTATAAGACTTGGTCAATCTCATAGACTTTGAGGAAATGCACACAAATTATTTCTGCACAGAATTATTTCTGATTGGAATGTTGTAATTGTTGCATGCACAAAAGAAAAATATCCATTCTCGAGAAGCCTTTGAAACTTGCAAATCGAAGAGGCAACTATTGTAGTTCTATGGCCTCAATTACAGTGTATTAACCTAATCTAGCGAGGAGCAAAGAATTTAATTCATCTCTAAAATTTTCTACATACATTATCTTTATAATTAATATGATTAATTAGTGATTTCTAAACTAAAAACTTATCAATAATGCTAGGGACACCGATTTTTTTACACCAAAATCTTGTACCGGGCTATGTGTTCCGTAATTTACACCAGCAAATCAGATATGTTTCACGTTATTAATTATTTTTCTAGTGAACGACCGTCCATAAACTATGGATGGTTGTTCACTTACGATGGACTCCCGTCCATATTATATGGACTGGGGTCCATTTACTACGGACGAGCGTCTCCATATAAAGGACGCCCGTCCATCAGTAAAATAGAATAAATTTTTTTTTATAAAAATTAAGGACGGCCATTCATCAGTTATGGACGATCGTCTCTTGATTTTGGACGCCCGCCCATAAATTGTGGACAAGCGTCCCTTGATTTTGGACGCCCCTCNTTGAACATCAAGCATGACCTGCATTATCATTCTACTCCCACATTCATTCTACTATCCCATTCAGCTTTCTTCATTTTCTGCATTGTTCTTCTACATCATGCTACTCACATATTCAGCTGTCTGCATTTCACTAACACTTTCACCTTTCTGTATTTTCTACATTGAATTCCAGCATGACCTGCAATATCATTCTACTCCCACATACATTCTATAAACACATTCAATTTTCTGCATTTTCAGCATGTCCTGCTATATCTGTTCATTAACATAGTCAGCTTTGACATGTTTTTCTAAGTCAAGTTTCTGTTGTGCTTCTGCTGCATTATTTCTCAGTTAGTGCACTCAAGTAATTCTGTAGTGACATTTAACTTCGCTCTCAACATTTGGAACTTGGCTCCAGATAAACGTTTAGTCAGGATATCTGCTTTTTCGTACTCAGATGCAACATATACACTGCTACAGCCTTCCTTGCAACCAGTTCTCGCACATAATGAACGTCAATTTCTATGTGTTTAGTGCGAGCATGAAAAACCAGATTTGAGGAGAGAGCCACTGCACTTATATTATCGCACCAGATCACAGGAGCATGCTTGATATCAACATTTAATTCTTGAAATAACTGTTGTATCCAGAAAACTTCTGTGGCAGCTTAACTGAGTGATCTGTACTCAGCTTCTGTTGATGAGAGGGACACTAGTTTCTAGTTTTTGGAACTCCATTGAACAAGATTTTTACCAAGGAAAATGGCATAACCACTAGTAGATCTGCGGTCATTAATATTGCTTGCCCAATCAGCGTCAACATAAGCTTCAAGCTCCAGATGTGAGTGTTTTGTAAACTGCAGACCATGGTTCAGTGTTCCTTGAATATACCATAATACCCTCACTACAAGAAAACTGGCATTCTGCGTCTAGCAAAATTAGACGCAGAAAGTCACTTTTAGACGCTAAGCCATTTTTAGCGTCTAAATTTGGTTGTCGCCCCCTTAGTTGTAGTAGGCTGGTCGCAGATTCATAGCACGTCTATATTGTGGTTTAGATACAAAAGGTTTTTTTTTTTTGCGACTAGCAAAATAGTCAGTAAATGTTGGTTAAAATAGTCCCCCAACTTAGACGCTAAAAGTTCAAGGGTAATTTGGTAAAATTGTATAGCGACTAATCAATTAGTTGCAAAATGTCAGTTTTAGTATCNCATTTTACAAACACATTCACCTTTCTGCATTTTCTACATTGAACATCAAGCATGACCTGCATTATCATTCTACTCCCACATACATTCTGTAAACACATTCAATTTTCTGCATTTTCAGCATGTCCTGCTATATCTATTCATTAACACAGTCAGCTTCGACATGTTTTTCTAAGTCAAGTTTCTGCTGTGCTTTTGCTGCATTATTTCTCAGTCAGTGCACTCAGGTAATTCTGTAGTGACATTTAACTTCTCTCTCAACATTTGAAACCTAGCTTCAGATAAAGGTTTAGTCAGGATATCTGCTTTTTGGTGCTTAGATGCAACATACTGCACTACTACAGCCTTCCTTGCAACCAGTTCTCGCACATAGTGAACCTCAATTTCTATGTGTTTAGTGCAAGCATGAAAAACCGGATTTGAGGAGAGAGCCCCTACACTCATATTATCGCACCAGATCACAGGAGCATGCTTGATATCAACATTTAATTCTTGAAATAACTACTGTATCCAGACAACTTCTGTGGCAGCTTGACCGAGTGATCTGTACTTAGCTTCTGTTGATGAGAGGGACACTACTTTCTGCTTTTTGGAACTCCATTGAACAAGATTTTTACCAAGGAAAATGGCATAACCACTAATGGATCTACGGTCATTAATATCGCTTGCCTAATCAGTGTCGGCATAAGCTTCAAGCTCCAGATGTGAGTGTTTTATAAACTGTAGACCATCTTGCATGCTACCCAATGTGCTATGGTTGGATGCTGAAGAAACTGACTTAATTTATTCACCGTGAAGGCTAAGTTAGGCCTGGACAGCATTAGGTATTGTAAGCCTCCAATTATGCTCTGATAAAATGTAGGTTGGTCAAACAACTCTCCCTCTTCTTTGCTGAGTTTAGTTCCAACAACCATGGGAGTTGAACTAGGATTAGACCCTGCCATATTTGCCTTTTCCAGTAAATCTTTTGCATATTTGGACTGAATAAGAAGTAGACCAGAAGCATTCCTTTTAACCTCAAACCCAAGGAAAAAATGAAATGGACCCATCACCTTTACTTCAAACTGATTGTTCAGGTCTTGAATCACCTTAGTTATAAGTTCAGGGGCATTTCCAGTTACCAAAATATCATCAACGTAGACCAAAAAATAGACTACAACTGATCCAGCATTGTAGAAGAACAGACTCACATCCGAAGTGCTATTTTTAAAACCCCAAGACAGGAGGGCTGTTTTCAATTTATCAAACCAGGCCCTAGGGGCTTGCTTTAACCCATATAAGGCCTTTCTAAGTTTGCAAACTTGTGCTGGAACAGTAGTTTGAGAAAAACCTTTAGGGGGCATCATGTACACTTGCTCTGCAAGATCCCTATTTAAAAATGCATTGTTCACATCCAACTGATGAATCTCCTAGCTGTGATGGACTGCTAGAGTGAACATTATGCGAATTGTAGCAGCCTTGACCACTGGTGAAAATGTATCAAAATAGTCTAGGCCAGGGGTTTGTTGAAACCCTTTAGCCACAAGCCTAGCTTTATACTTCTGCAGAGTTCCATCAGAATTAAGTTTGGTTTTAAAAATCCATTTGCAGCCAACTATGTGCATACCTTCCTCATATGGGACTAACTCCCATGTTTGATTGTTAAAAAGAGCTTGATACTCCTTCTCCATAGTAGCCTTCCATTCAAGGATAGAGAGTGCTTCTTTAACTTGGTAAGGTTCTTTGAGAATGATTTGAGTAGGGAGGAAAGCTTGAGCTGATAACTGTGCATGCTTGGACTTAAGTCGTGTGACCATAGGATGTATGTTAGTAGAAGAAACTTCAGGGTCAGGTGTTGTTATAGGTAGTACAACTTCTAAATTAATACCATGATGAGTATTAGAACTCATATCTGAAGCTATGACACCAGCAGAGTGTGAAGGTTTAGCATGTACACATACTGGAGAGACAGAGGATGTTGCAATCTGTTCATGTTCTTGAGATGCAGTGCGTACTTCTCCACTTATATCCTTCACAGTTGCACTCTTGGAATACACTGTGTTTTTGTTAACATCTCTACTAGTACCTCCTGGAGATTCAGCAGGTAAGTTTGCAGCTACAGTCGGGTCAGTAGGTCTGCTAGAAGAGACTGCTGTACAGCCAAGAATGAACCATGCAGAAGATGATTTTGAAGTAACAGGATCAGACTGTATGTTTGGTACATAACCAAAAGAATCAGTCTCTCCAGTACCGGCAAAACCAGATTTGAAGGGAAATTCCTCTTCATTAAACTTCACCTGTTTGGCCACAAAAGTTCTTCCAGTTTTGGTCATACATTTATAGCCTTTATGAGAAAGACTATAGCCTATAAATATACATTTTTCAGTATGAAAAGAGAGTTTATGTTTACTGTATGGTCTGAGATATGGAAAACAACTGCACCCGAAGACTCTAAGATCAAGGTAATTAGGTTCATGTTGCATTAACACAGTGAGAGGAGACACAAAGTTGAGCACAGGAGAAGGCAGTCTGTTAAGCAGATAGACTGCTGTGGAGAAGGACAGCCACCAAAAATTTAGAGGCATGCTAGCATGAGCTAGGAGAGATAGGCCAAATTCAGTAATAGATCTATGCCTTCTTTCTATTCTTCCGTTCTGCTAATGTAAATAAGGGCAGGGATGTCTAAAAATTATACCACAATGGCTGAGATACTTAGAGAAAGACCGAAACTCCCCACCCTAATCGGTTTGTAGACTTTTAATCTTAGCATTGAATTGTTTTTCCACAAAAATATGAAACTAAGTAAATACTTCAAATGCTTCGGACTTGACTTTGAGTGGATAAATCCATGACTGGCAGTAGCAGTGGCAACATCAGCAACAACTGTAGGACATTGAGATGGAACATCCAACTGGTATAGACCATCCTTAACCATACCTTGGAGTAGTATCAATTTGATGCTTCTATCCTTTATCACACAATAATCAGAATAAAACTCTACTATCACATTATTGTCCCGTGTTATTTGTGATATACTCAATAAATTCTTGGCAATGTTTGGAACACATAAAATGTTTTGAAGATGCACAACTCTATTTGAATTAAGTGATGGAAGTAACAGTGTACCTGTATGAGTAATCTGCAGAGATTCACCATTCCCAACCTGAACCTTGGAACCACCGGAGTAGTTGGTCCTGTTCACTATTTGAGATGGATCAGCAACCATGTGATTGGATGCTCCTAAGTCCATGTACCAGGACTGATCCTTTATAGTCTATGGTATTGCCATCTAAGAACCTGAAGCTAAGTTCACATCAAGGTTTGCAACAGGATTAGAACAGACTGTATTAATTGGAGAACCAGTAGAATGTGGCTGATGTTGATTAAACCCTTGAGAAAGATAAGTGGTATTAACAGCTCCAGGTGCAAATTGATTTCTCAAAGGACCTCCATAAGCAGTGTAATCATGATGAGCTCCAACATCAATATGAAAAGACTTATCCTGAAAATTTATTCTAGCAAAAAAGGCTTGTGCATGTGTAGGACCATTGGATGCTACTGGATATGGGGAATGAGCTGAACCAGGTACAGAATATGATTGATTATGCTCTACATTAGGAAATCCAGGTGTAGAAAAACCCTGATAATCCTGATCAAATCTGTGGTAGCAGTGAAGAGCTGAATGGCCAAGCTTCCCACATACTTGACACATTAATCTTGGCTTACTATAGCCTCTTCCTCTTCCTCAGCCTCTAGGAAAAGGCATAAAACCTCCAGAGAACCCTTGAGGTGCACTGTTATAAGCCATTCGATCATACTTAGTTCTGTAGTGTCCGAGTTGATTCAATCCTGGAACTCCATTGTAGTGTTGAGAATATCCTAGTCCGAAATTAACATTTTGAGGAGGTTATGATTGTTGAATTGTCATTCCACCTTGAGGATAGGCATTTGCTAAATTTATCATACCAGGAGACTGATTTACCACATTTCCTGAACTATTTTGAGCACTAGAGGCAGGTCCTTCAACTACACTGCTTTTAGAGGCCATTAACGCTGATGACATTTGTTCATGAAAATGCAACAATGCACTGCTCTGTTTTTCCAAACGCATTTCATGCTTATGGAGCAGAAATTGTGCTTCTTGAAAAATTGTATGACTGACATTGGATACAAGATTGGCTACTACTGCATCATACTCTGAGCCTAACCCATCCAATATGTATAACAACAGTTCTTCATCACTAATGTGAACTCCACTATCATTCAATTCATCTCCTAACTCCTTCATTGTTAAAATATAGTCATTCATGCTTTGTGACTCTTTTTTAGTAACTTGTAATAAGTTTCTAAGATGGAGTGTTCTAGCCTTTGAGACTGACTGAAAATGTAATTCAAGTGTATGCCAAATTTCATATGCACTATTACATTTCGATACATGCCTAAACATGGATTCCGAAATTGATGAGAGTAACCAACTTACTAAGAACTGATCAGTTTTCTTCCAATTAAAATACTTAGGGTTTGGTTGTTTAATAGAATGTTCAGTACCTTCTACCTTCTCCATTACAAATAGGGTAGGGCAAGGATTCGTACCTAAAATGAAGCTATCTAGCTCGTGAGAGGCTAGAGCTGGTAAAATTTGAGAGCGCCAGTAGTTATAGTTCTTCTCTACCAGCTTTACGGACAAGTTTGGAAGTGATGAATGACCTATGAATTGCTGAGATCCGCCATTACTAAGCTACTCTGCTTCAATTTTTGATGAATTAGCAAAGGATTCGAAGTTCATGTTTGCCATCGACGTTAGTCTTCGGCTCTGATACCATGAAAGATCTTGTTGATAAAATTGTAACTGAACGAAAAACTTGCAAAAAAAATATGTTCTAAAAGTGTGACTGGTTTTCTTTTTGAAGAAGATGAAGACCAACTCTTTTATAGTTGGTGAATAACAATGAAGAAACGCAGCGTTTTGAACAAATAGGATTCAACAAAACGCTGCGTTTGATTTTCTTTGGACTATTACAAAGTAAACCCCTTTTCTTTACAATATTACAAATTCACCTCATTCAAAAACATACAGGACAACTCTTCTACATTTTATCTAAAACCTTACAAACCACATTCATGAGAGTCTCAAACTTAAGCAAAAGCAACATTGAAAATTATTCCCAAACTAAAGTAAAATTTGACTTATTCTAAATGCTACATGTCATTGAAATCATGTTATTATCATTGACATATGAATTAATCCAGAAAAATTGAAACACAATCAATTGAAAAAAAAAAAAAAAATCACAAATCTCAAGAAAAGTTAACAAAAAAAAAAAAAAAAATCACGAAAAGTAAGAAAATTCACGAAAATTAAGAAATTTAGGAAAATGGAACTTCCCCACCTCCAACCTAAAACCTACATTGTCCTCAATGTAACAATTAGAAAGAAAAACAAAAGAGAAGTTACCCACCTTAGAGACATTGTCAAAATTTGTGTGGCACTGCGACACCATTTTCATTGCGCCGTGGCATCAAGTTGCTGCCAAAATTTGGTTTTTACTCTTCATTGTTGTGCCATGACAAAAATATTTTGAACCAAGGCGCGAAGTTCTTTTCCTACAAAATGAATAAACCATAAAATACAAAGAACTACACTACTCTAACTCATCCAACAATACTAAAAAAAAAAAAAAAACTAAATTCCTAACTTAAACAACAAAAACACTGAAAATACTTGGAAAACAAAAGAAAATAAAACCATAAATTAAATTAAAGAAAAAGTTCAAAGAAAAAGCTTGGGTTGCCTCCCATGAAGAGCTATATTTAACGTCTAGGCTAGAAGGAATGCACGGTCTATTAGGCTCGATCATTGGAATATGAGGGAAACGCCAAAGAATTGAAAACTAAGAACTCCACTGTTTCATCCAAAACCATCATAGTGAGCTTTCCATTCTGAACATCAATCACTATCTTGGTTGTAGCCATAAATGGGCGGCTGAGCAAAATGGGCAAATCTTTATTATGAGTTGACGACTTTTCCTTATCTAAGACCACAAAATCAATAGGAATTATTAGTTTATCAACTTAGACCAAGACATTCTCTACAATACCTCTTGGTTATCTAATTAAATTGTTAGCAAGTTGTAGAGACATTGTTGTTGGCTTTAATTTTCCCAATCCTAATCGCAGATAAGTGGAGTAAGGCATGAGATTAATAATTGCCCCTAGATCTAGCATTGC
Organism: Pistacia vera; assembly: GCF_008641045.1. Taxonomy (NCBI): domain Eukaryota; kingdom Viridiplantae; phylum Streptophyta; class Magnoliopsida; order Sapindales; family Anacardiaceae; genus Pistacia; species Pistacia vera. The sequence goes on from NW_022196401.1 coordinate 242,583, forward strand.
TCATTCATCCTTTTTATCACCCACAGTAAAGTTGATGATGAAGCTACATAGATCTTTCAATTTGGGTGGTAGATTCCTTTGAAGTAAAACACTTACCTTTTCGGAAACATTGCTTTTTCATTGGGTTCAAACTTATGCTTGCAAGTAATCAAATCCTTCAAGAACTTTGCGTAAGCAAGCATATTTCTTATCACATCAAGCAAGGGCAAGGTCACATTAACTTTAGATAAAACATCATAAATATAAGAGAAAGGCTAATCCCATTTGCTTTTATTTAGTCGACTTGGAAAAGGTACAGGTTAAACATAAGGCTTTGGTTGAGCAATGATAGGATTGATCTCCTCATTCTAAATGGATACATGTGATTGCTTCTCCTTTGCTTTATCTTCCCCTACATGATCAATTAAAGGCTTATTAGATTCAAAATTAATTTCCTTGTGAATTACCTTACCACTTCGAAGCACTGTGACTGCTTTCGCTTGCTCAAGTTGGCTTCGTAATTTCCCAGGAACACGGCTTTGTACTGCCTCTGCTATTTGTCCTATTTGAACCTCCAGTTTTCTAATGGATGCCTCTTGTTGCTGAAACTTCTATTCAATATTCTGTTGGTTTTTATGAGAAACTTGAATAAAATTATTCAATGTCTCTTCCAAAGAGGGTTTCAACAGTTGATTGTTAGAACCTCCTTGTTGTTGATTGTTACTCTGGGAAAAATTGAGATGATTCCTCCAACTGAGATTGTAAGTATTTGAAAAGGGATCATATCGAGGTCTTGGATTGTAGGAATTCATCATATTGGCTTGTTTAACAAACACTAGAAAATTTTCACTAGAAGGACAAAAATTGGAAGCATGACCAATAATACCACAAATAGCACATACCTCTTTGGAATTATTTTGTCCTTATCCCATCATCATTGTGCACATGGTCTTTGTGGAATATTCATATTTTTCAAACTTATGAGTTATGAGTTATGTGTGCACAACAATTATTTGTGCACACTGGTTGCCAATCTTATGATTTGGCTTGTTTCATCTGTTGTGTGTGTGCACATTAGTTCTGCGTGCACACTGATTGCCAAACTTGTGTCTTGGCTTGTTTCATTTCGAGTGTGTGTACACAACAGGTTGTGCTTACATTCTTTCTTCAGACATTTGCAACCCAACATGAGTTGCATGTCTGATAAAGTGAAAAAGATATTGTTTATTTTTGTCTCTTAGTTTTTAGGACCTTTTTTAATGTGTCATTGTATCCTTAAGTGGTCCTAGGGAATAAAAATCTTTTCCCAATTTGTTTTGTGGTCCAATGCAAAAGAAGGAATACTTTCCTTATTTGGACAAACATTGGCCAGTCCTTTGTTGGCTGACTTGGCACTATGTTGTTGAGTAAGAAATCCTTCATTATATAATATTCTTTCTTGCGTGTATGAATCTAACCCTTTTACATTTTGTTTTATTGTACTCTGAATTTCTTAGAGTACTCTTTCTCTTAAGGTTCAGGTTCATTTCCATTGTGTGCCAAAACCTCACCATATCAAACATAGACTTGATGGCTCTGGCAACATGGTTCCTTTGCTAATGCTGGTGCGTGGCATCGGTGCTTGAAGCTTGGTGTTTCACAGGCTATTCTTGGGTGTGTTCCCAGTGTGAAGAAGATCTAAGGAGTTGCTACACGTTAAGGATTCAGAGTATGGTGCTAAGTGTAAAGTTCAACAGGGAGTTATTTTTATTGTAACTTAGATCAACTTTGAACATTATCTTGTAATGTGTTTTTGACTTAGTGGATTGCTTCGACCTGGACAAGGTCCCATGGATGTAGGCTAAAAGTGATTTAGCCGAACCATGTATATGACTGTGTTCTTTATTTTTCGCACTTATGTTTGATGTGTTCAAATTGGATTTGTATAATCTACTTGGTAAATATTCCACTGCACTTTAAAATGGGTATTTAAACACCAAAGTGAGTTGACCAAATCCAACAAGTGGTATCAGAGCGAGTTTTGATAAGTTAGTTCAGTAGATCCATACCTATTTTGCTTGTTTTTGTGTCCATCTGAGTGGTCTTGTGTTTGGACAAAATTTGATCTGTGTTGCGTTTTATTTTAGATTTACTGCGTGTCTGTGTGTGAACTACCATTTGCTGTGTTAGCATCTGTCTAATTGTTTTTTGTCATGAGTTTCTTCACTAAAGGTGGTTTTGCTCATCGTCATCCTCTGTTACAAAGACCTAACTATTATACATGGAGACCTAGGATGCGTGCTTTTCTTAAGTTTATAGATGAAAGAGTCTGGTCCACAGTTTTGAATGGTTGGACAACCTTGGCTATTATTGAAAATGAAGTGTCTAGACCAAAACCTAATGCTAGTTGGACTACTGATGAAATAACTTTGGCAAATTATAACTCTAAAGCCGTTCATGCTCTTTTTAAAGCTGTTAATGTGAACCAAATGAAAGTCATAGCTAATTGTGAGCTAGCTAAAGATGCTTGGGATAGACTTCAAGTCAAGAATGAGGGAACTAGTACCGTTAAAAGAAATAGGCTTAGAAGACTTGTCATTGATTTTGAAAATTTGAACATGGAAGAAGATGAGACTATAATTGATTTTTATTATAGAGTTTGTGATATCTCTAATGAATGTTTTGTTTTGGGAAGAACCTATTCTAATGTTGAACTTGTTAGGAAAGTGCTTTGCTCTTTACCCTGGAGGTTTATGTCAGAGGTCACCACCATTGAAGAATGCCGAGATGTGGATGCTATGGACATCGATGAACTTATTGGCTCTCTCCAAACTTATGAGTTGAACCTGCAACGCTAGGAAAAATAGAAACCAAGCAAAGGTTTGGCTCTCAAACATGAGGTTGTTTATGATCCTTTTGATGATTGTGATTTAAGTTCATTGGATGATGAAAATTGTGTTCTACTTTCAGAGAATTTTGTAAAGTTTTTAAAGAAAAACATGAAAAAGTCTCATAATAGTGGTTATGGTCGAAAACCTTTTGTGAAAAAGCCTTATGACCATCAAACCCCTATTACCTTTACAAAGAAATTTTCAAAAGATAAAGAAAAGAAAAATAAAGGTATCAAGTGTTTTCAATGTGAGGGTTTTGGGCACATACAGTCTGAGTGTACTAACATACTGAAAAAAAAAAAAAGGTATAGCCATGGTTGCTACTTTGAGTGAGAGTGACCATGATGAGAGTGATGATGATGATTCAGGTGGTGATGAGAATGTTTTAGCCTTCACCGTAAATCAAGAAGAAGGTAAGAGTGAGGATTCAGATGAAACTGTTGATTTCTATGCTGAATAACAAGAGGCATATGATAAAATGTATGACCAATGGCTAAAGGCTGTGAAAAAAATTACAATCTCTTGGTATTGAGAATGCTACCTTGTTGAAACAAAAGAAAGCCTTGTCCAAAAAGATTGTTTTTCTTACTTCTAAACTAACTGAGGCTAAGGCCATTATTGATAAGTTGAATAGAGGTTCTCTTAAGCTTGATGAAGTCTTTGGTCAAAGAAAATCCTTCAAAGATCGGTATGGTTTGGGATTCAGTCCTGGTGCTAGCACATCAAAAGCTGGTGCGAGCATGTTTGTGAAAGCCACCGAAACTTCTACTGAAGGAACTGTTGTGAGATAGGTTAGAAAGGTATCAAAATTCATTCCTATTTGTCATTTTTGTAACAAAAAGGGTCACATCAGACCCAAATGCTTTACGTTCATTGTTTATTTAAAGAAAGTTTTTAAAAACCATAGTTTTGTTGCTAATGTAAATCATAATGCTAACAATGGTTTTTCTTCCAAAAGAGTACGGAGACCTAAGGCTGATGTGAACTGTTTTGTGTCTCATACTTCCTTGCATGCATTTTAAAATGATCTTTGGTATCTAGACAGTGGTTGTTTAAGGCATATGACAAGTAATAAATCTCTCTTGACTGAACTTGAATCGGTTGATAGTGAACATGTCACTTATGGTGATGGAAAGAAAGCTAAAATTCTTAGAAAAGGGTCAATTATGCTTCCTGATTTTCCTATTTTGAAAGATGTCTTACTTGTTGATGGCTTGAAAGCTAATTTGATTAGTATTAGTCAAATTTGTGATAAAGATTTTGTGGTTCAATTATCAAAGAACAAGTGTCAAATCTTGAATGATAAAGGTGTTTCTCTACTTGAGGGAAAAATGTCAAATGACAATTGTTACTTGCTTTCTAACCGTGTGTCATGTTTCAGTTCAAAAATTGATTCCACTAATTTGTGGCATGAGAAACTTGGTCACATGAACTTCAAGGACTTGGTGAGACTTTAAAAAAAAGGAAGTGGTTAAAGGACTCCCAAAACTTGAACTTCCAAAAGGTAATGTGTGTGGTCCATGTCATCAAGGTAAGCAAACCAGGATATCTCATAAAGCTTTATCTAATCTCAATGCCTCATGTGTTTTGGAACTGCTTCATATGGATCTAATGGGTCCTATGCAAACCAAGAATTTGGGAGGTAAGAGGTATGTGTTTGTTTGTGTTGATGATTTTTCAAGGTATGCTTGGGTTGATTTTTTGCATGAGAAATCTAATTCTTTCAATGCATTTCAGAAGTTGGCCAAAAGGTTGCTTGTTGAGAAGAGTTCTAAAGCTACAAAGATAGAGAGAATAAGGAGTGACCATGGAAAAGAATTTGATAATGCTGATTTTGATAATTTTTGTGAATTGCAGGGCATATTTGATGAATTTTCAGCACCAAAAACACCTCAACAAAATGGTGTTGTGGAAAGGAAAAACAAAATGCTTCAAGAGATGGCTAGGGTGATGCTTAATGCCAAAAAGCTTCCTACAAGACTTTGGGCAGAAGCTATTAACACGGCATATCATATTTCCAACAAAGTTTACCTTAGAAAAGGTACTATTCAAACTCCCTATGAGTTGTGGAAAGGTAAGAAACCAGATCTTTCTTACTTTCATGTGTTTGGATGCAAATTTTACATCTTGAATGATAGAGATAATTTAGGTAAGTTTGACTCTAGGAGGGAAGAAGGAATTTTTATTGGATATTCTTCCAAGAGTCGTGTATTTAGGATCTATAACATATGTTTTGAAAAATTCTTAGAATCCATTAATGTTGTGTTTAGTGATGCAGAAGATTTTTTGAAATACTCTCAAGAATGTGAAATTCAAGACATATTTGTTCCTCATGTGCCCACACAAGATGGTGTAAACATTACTAAATCTCCTGAATCTAAACCTTCGTCAAATATGTTGTCACCTATTTTTTGGTGCTACAGCAACATGATTTGCTATGTGTAAAGAATCATCTACTAATTCATCATTGCAAAATGAAAGGATAGAGTTGGTTATTGATCTTTCTAATGAAAGCATTCAAAGGAGAAATCAAAGAAGAAAAGATCCACCAAAATGGGTTCAAAAAGCTCATCCACCTTCAACCGTGATTGGAGATCCAAATGAGGTAATGATTATAAGAAGGAGAAGACAAAATGAAATTAGCCATCTTTGTTATGTGTCTCTTGCAAAACCGAAGAATGCCAAACAAGCTTTAGAAGATGAAAATTGGATTGAGGTGATGCATGAAGAAGTGGAACAATTTGAAAGAAATGATGTTTGGACGCTTGTACCAACACTAGAGGGAATCAACATAATAGGTACCAAATGGGTTTTCAAAAATAAAATTGATGAGTCTGGTAATGTTGTTAGGAATAAAGCTAGGCTTGTAGCTTAAGGATATACTCAAGTTGAGGGAATCGACTTTGATGAAACCTTTGCACCTGTTGTTCAACTTGAATCAATCCGATTACTGCTTTCTGTTGCCTGATGCCTCAAGATCAAATTGTTCCAAATGGATGTCAAAAGTGCCTTCTTGAATGGAATGCTCACCGAAGAAGTGTATGTTGAGCAACCAATTGGCTTTCAAGACCCTCACAAACCTAATCATGTATTTAGATTGAAGAAAGCTCTTTATGGTTTGAAACAAGCCCCATGGGCCTGGTATGAAAGGTTGACAACTTTCCTTCCTAAGCATAACTATGAATGAGGTAATGCCGACAAAACCCTCTTTATCAAGCATGCTAACAATGAAATCATGTGTGTGCAAATTTACATTGATGATATTGTGTTTGGTTCTACATCTCATTCACATGCACTTGAATTCATTAGCCTCATGAAAAATGAGTTTGAGATGAGTATGATTGGGGAATTGAATATGTTTCTTGGACTTCAAATTAAACAAATGAATAATGGCATATTTGTTTCCCAATCAAAGTATGTTAGAAACATGTTGAAAAGTTTTGCTTAGGAAATACAAAGCATGCTAGTTACCCTATGAGTGCTACCCTTAAACTGTCCAAAGATGAACATGGTAAAAAGGTAGATAATAAGAAGTACCAAAGCATGATTGGAAGTCTTTGTTACTTAACTACAAGCCATCCTGATATTTGCTTTAGTGTTGGTGTTTGTGCTAGGTTCAAACTAACCCTTCTAAGTTGCACTTGAATGCAGTGAAAGAATCATGAAATATGTTTCAAGTACCTGTGATTTTGGCCTTTGGTACTCATTTGATTCTAATAGTTGTTTGGTTGGATACAGTGATGCAGATTGGGCAGGAAGTTCGGATGATAGAAAGAGTACTTCAGGTGGATGTTTCTATCTTGGAAACAATCTTGTCACATGGTACAGTAAGAAGCAAAATGCAATCTCCCTATCCACTACCGAGGCTGAGTACACTGCCGTAGGGAGTTGTTGCACTCAAATTTTATGGTTAAAGCAAATGTTGAATGATTATGGTGTTGATCAAGATTGTGTGACAATTTTTTGTGATAACACGAGTGCCATTAACAGCTCTAAGAATCTAGTCCAGCATTCTAGGACTAAGCACATTGACATAATACATCATTTCATTAGAGAGTTAGTTGAGGAGAACATCATTTCACTTGCTTATGTGAACACAAACTCCTAATTGACTGATTTCTTTACTAAAGCACTTGATTTTTCTCGAGGACGTCCATTGGACTAATTCAACTTGAATAGGTTTTCATTTCAGTTGATGAATAAAGCATGAACATGCTACTTTTATTTTTGTTTGTCAAGATTCCTTGATCTATGCTAGCATTCTAATTGTTATTTATTTTCTCTTATCTGTGTGCTAACTAGTATGTTGTGTCCACTAAGACTCTCTCTATAACATGATCTTATCTCATCATGAGATGTTTGTCCATTCTTGTCACCATTATGAAAGAGCTACCTTGCATGATGTGTGAAAGTTGTTTTGAGTAATTTTCAGATTTGCAGAGATGCTTATATCTTGGAAAATCTACCATTAAGAGAACTACCTTCTTGCAAGTGTGACAGCTACATTTTGGTTATGTTTATGAGAGTTATTTGCCCTTTGATAAAAATAAAAAGAGAAATCTTTATTTTCTATGCTGAAAAAGAAAAATGCAAATATAGTTGGGTATGAGGGAAAGGGGAATTTCTCTTGCAAAATTTAAAATTGACCAATGTGTCATTTTATCCTCTTGAGGACACTATCACATACCAAGACAAGCTCTTGGAAATTTATCTCTCTTGTGTGTGATTAAGGAAGTGTTGTTTTTGATTGCAATATGTTGACAACTTCCGTATGAGTTTTTGTGCCTTTTAAGATTGAAAAATTTGAATTGTTAGGATGATTTGCACAAATTGATTGTCTTGACCCTCAAAAATTCATGTGAAGCATTTCATCATTTTAATTTTATGATTTTAAAATTGTTCAATAAAGTCAAGTCTTTTGAAAATTTCTAGTGCCAACTTTGTTCTCTGTTCCTCACAATTTCTTTTCTCTCAAAATTTCACTGATTTTTCTTTGTATTTCTCTCATGGATTCAAGAAAGAAAGCTATTGAGAACCCGAAAAGGAAGTCCATGGAGGAATCACTCAAGAAGGGATTTCAAGACCTGAAGAAATTCACCAAGAAAAAGGCAATAAAAGAGAAAATGCCACTAGAGTCTGATTTTGCAACACCAGAGGAGTCCTATGAGGAAGAGACCAGCCATACATCCTTACTTGTTTCTTCCCCTGTTTCCAGTGATAACCAGGACTCCATGCACTCACAGAAGAAGTCTGCGTCTACCTCACCTGAGAAGTTGCCTGAAAAATGCTCTTCGGTGTTAGACGAAGCCTTAGAAAAAATGCCTATAACCACTCTGAAGTTGCACAAGGAAGGTTTTTCAAAAGCCATGCCTTCAAAGCCTCTGACTCTAGCAAAATTGGCGAAAAGGAAAGGAAAACCGTCATAGAGGAGCCTTCGTCTGTAAAATCTCTTCTTTAGTTTTACATGCTACTGAAGTTAGATTTAAGAGCCACATTGTCAAGAAGACAATTGTGTGTGAAGCAAATGTTAGGTTAGAAGATTTTGATGAATTCCATGCAATGATGAAGGAAAGGAATTGGTTAGGAACTGTCACTAGTTTGATTGCCTCTGTCCAAACTCTTGTTCAAGAGTTTTATGCCAATTTTGGCTTAGATAATGTTGAACCAAATTCAAATGAACACAATGATAGAGTCTATGTTAGAAGACATTGGATCCTGTTTACAAAGGAAGTTGTTAGGGATGCTCTTGGTTTGAAGAAGATCAAAAAGAAGTTTGATTTAAAGAGTTTAGACTTAGACAAAATTGTCAAAGTGATAACTGGTGGTTCAATTGTTGTTTGGCCGAGAACTGGTGTTCTTCAGCCTGGTGTGCTCACACTGTTTTACAGACTATTGTTTAAAATGTCACTGACAAATTGGTCTCCTTCCATGTACAATTCAACTGTTAGACCAGAACGAGCACAACTCCTTTATGGAATTCATCAAAGGAAAAAGATTGATTTGGCTGAGTTGATTTTTACTAGTATTAGAGTTACAGCGCAATCAACTCATTCTCTGTAGATTTTGTGTTTTCCTTCTTTAATCTACAAGGTCATTTCCACTTACAAGCCTAAATCCTATGAAGTGGAACTTGTTTTGAAAATAAAAACTATCATCAAGAAGTCTTTTGGACAGCCTACAGGGAACTTGCCCTCATCTTTCTTGATTGATCAATCAAGGACTAGCACTTGGCAGTCCAAGCTTTTTGTTACCATGCAAGACTTGGAAACTTCAATGGAGTCTGTGCTTCAATATGTGGAGGAAATTCACATTTCTCTCTGTTCTCAAATGGACAAAATGGAGGCTAATCTGAAGAAAAAGCAAAAGAAGAAAAAGAATGTGGTACCTCCAGTTGCTCCTACTGTCATTCCTACTCCTGCCATGCCTACTGAAGATGTTGGTCCTGAGATTCAAGTTGAAAAAGAACAAGCAATTGATGAAGATGAGAAAGACACTGCTGATAAGGAAGAAGAAAAAGCTAGTAATGAGGATGACCAAGAACCTGCTGATGAAGAAGATAAAGCCCTTGAAAATGTAGTTGCTTAAACAGATTCCCATGTGTGCACTGACGATGCCCCTCTAATTCAAGGTGAAGGTGCTGTCACCTCCTCTACTACTGTTCCAGAAGTTCAAGTGGAGGACTCCCATTTCACCATCACTGCCCCTCCAAAACGTAGAACCAAGAGGAAAGCTGGACGCTCTTCTCTACCCTCTCGAAAGTCTTCAACACTTATGAAAAAAAGGGGAGTAAGAAGTTTTTCTGTTATCTCTCCATGGGGGAGTTTGTTACTTTGTTTGCTACTATTTTAGTTTTTGTTTCTTCTAAACTCCTTAGTTATCTTATATTGATGTTTTATTTGTTTTATGTATTAACCATGTGTTTACATTTGTGTTGGTTATTTTGTTTGTATGGTTGTTTGTGCAAATATGCAGATTTAATTGGTTGATTGAAACAAGTTTGATCTTAATATTTTTTATGTTCTTTATTCATAAGTTTGACAAAGGGGGAGAATGTGGAATATTCATATCTGTCAAACTTATGAGTTATGAGTTATGTGTGCACACTGGTTGCCAATCTTATGATTTGACTTGTTTCATCTGTAGTGTGGGTGCACATTAGTTCTGCGTGCATACTAATTGCCAGATTTGTGTCTTGGCTTGTTTTGTTTCGAGTGTGTGTACACAACAAGTTGTGCTTACACTTTCGCTTCAGATATTCGCAACCCAACACGAGTTGCATGTCTGATAAAGTGAAAGAGATATTGTTTATCTTTGTCTCTTACGTTTTGAGACCTTTTTTACATGTGTCATTGTATCCTTAAGTGGTCCTAGGGAATAAAACTCTTTTCCCGATTTGTTTTGTGGTCCAAACCAAAAGAAGGAATACTTTCCTTATTTGGATAAACATTGGTTAGTCCCTTGTTGGCTGACTTGGCACTATATTGTTAAGTAAGAAATCCTTCATTATATAATATTCTTTCTAGCGTGTATGAATGTAACCTGTTGACATTTTGTTTCATTGTACTCTGAATTTCTTAGAGTATTCTTTCTCTTAAGGTTCAAGGTTCATTGCCATTATGTGCTAAAACCTTACCATATCAAACATAGACTTGATGGCTCTTGGAATGTGGTTTCTTTACTGATGCTGGTGCATGGCGTCGGTGCTTGAAGCTTAGTGTTTCACAAGCTATTCTCGAGTGTGTTCCCGGGGTGAAGAAGATCCCAAGAGTTGCTACACGTTAAGGATTCAGAATGTGGTGCTAACTGTAAAGTTGAACAAGGAGTTCTTTTTACTGTAAATTAGATCAACTTTGAACATTATCTTGTAATGTGTTTTTGACTTAGTGGATTGCTTCTATCTAGACAAGGTCCCATGGATGTAGGCTAAAAGTGGATTCAGCCGAACCATGTATATGGTTGTGTTCTTTATTTTTTGCACTTATGTTTGATATGTTCAAATTGGATTTGTATAATCTACTTAGTAAATATTCCGCTGCACTTTAAAATAGGTACTTAAACACCAAAGTGAGTTGACCAACTCCAACAGTCTTCATCTGCTTGGTCAATTCCAAAACCTGTATTGCTAATTCAGTGTTAGTATTCACTTCATACATTCCTCTAGATCTACCTCTAACACGTTTTTGCTATGAATTGGCTCCAAACATCTCATATAGCTCATACGTCTCTTGTGCAGTCTTCTCTCACATAGCACCACCTACAGCATTATCAACTATGGCTTGACAAGCATGTGTTAGTCCATCATAGAATAATTGATTCAACAACTCTAAAGGATATCTATGATGGGGACACTAAACTAAAAGCAATTTAAAATGTTCCCAAACTTCATGGAACGGCTCACCTTCAATTTGTGAAAAAGTAGCAATCTTACCTCTAAATTCTGTAGTTTTGGCATGGGAATAAATTTTACCTATGAATTTATTGTAGATTGCATCCCATGTGGTAAGTGAAGCTGGGGCCAAAGACATGTACCATGTCTTTGCTACATCCTTCAACGTGTATGGAAAACACCTTATTCGTAGTTGATCATTTGTCAAACTCTGCAAAGGAAAAGTCTGAACAGTAGAATAAAAATCACAAATAAAAGTTAAAGGATCCTCTGAAGCTACTCCATGAAAAGATGGAAGCATTTGAAAGCGAATATGTTTAAGCTCATAATTTCTTGCTGCATCGTTCAGGACTATGCACGATGGTGACGTTCTTATGATAGGATGTGCGGACTCCTTTAGGGGTCAAGGTAACTTAACCATCTTTTCTTCAATCTCTGAACTTGATTATGATGATTATTTAGAAATTTCTAGTACCTTCCTCTTTCTGCCAATTAAATCCACTCCATTAACATGTGGAAATAATTCTTCTTCTAATGATCGATGACCTTGCATTCACTAACTAAAAACACAAAAGACAACAAAAACAAAAAGGTAACCTAGACAAAAATAAAGCAAAAGTTAAATAACAAAAATTAAAGCACACGTTATAAGAGAAAACTAAGTAACTTAAATCAAATCCCCGGCAACGGCACCAAAAACTTGATGAACAATTTTTCAACCTCGCGAGTGTACGAATCGCTATTGTAGTCTACTGTGCAAAAGCAAGGGTCAACCCCACAGAGATTTGTAAGCACTCAATTAATCCTAATATACTATGCCTTAATTAAACAAATAAAGTAAACAAAATTCTAAACAAAAGAAATTAAACTAATTACTAAGGAAGCAAAATAAATTCTTAGCCAACCGAATTAAATAACACAATTAAAAATTATTTGAAAACCAATGATGAAAAACCTAGGTATCCGATTTCACCATAACAATCTGATTCTCTACTAATAACTAATTTATTGTCGTGTCAATCCAATTCCTAGGGTTCTGTCTTCCATTAACTTGATATTATTGTTTGATGTTCGGGTTTAACCAAGTATTCTTAACCATTAAACTCACTAGGATGTTTAGTAAAGCCTAACAATAAAGAACCCATTAAGAAGAACAATTACTCAAAATATCAACCAAATTGTATCTAGCCTGATGCTTGCCTCAACACAATCCAATCATTCAAAAGAGCTATTCAAGGTTTGCATATTATGTTTACCTTACCTTGTCTCAAACAATCAATTGTTTTTATATTTCAAAGTTAGCATATGATGTTACCATACTTATTTCATACAAAACATCAAGATCGAAAACTAGAAATATATTGAATCAATAGAAAAATAAAATTAATCAAAGCATAAAACCTTCATGTTAGGTTACATTGGATCCCTAGAAAAGTATTTAGTTACACATTGTCATAAGGAAATCAAACCTCCAACCCTTCAAAAACATGAAGTACAAGAGAAAAAGATGAAACCCTAGGTAGATCTCTTCTCCTTGTCTCCAATTCTCTCCAAGCTAAAGTCTCTTCTCCTTGCTTCTTTCAAAAGTTGAAGTCTCTCTAAAAAATACTTAAAGACATCCTTTTATAGTGCTAGGGTTGTGGGAAAGTAATGGGGAAAATCCTATACAAAATAGGAGAATAAAATTCGGATTAATTTAAGTAGAGTCCTTGTAGAATTAGGATTCCTGTGTTGACCCTCTGGTACTAAAACTAGAATATCTTTCTCTAGAAAACTTGGAATATCAAACCGTAAAATTCTACATAAACTAGACTTCAAAATGTTTAAAAAATATGTGCAACAGTGCCTAGTTTGTGCTGAAGAATTTATGGTAGCTTCGTGAAATTTCTGTTTTCTGTCTGTTTCTCCTTTACAGTTGCTACTGGAAAATTGTGCGCTGAAAGACTTCCACTTTTTAGTATGAAAACGTCTGAATCTGAAACACCCATAAAAATTTAACTGTAAATATTTTAACCATATTTCCTATGGTCCAAGAATCATCCCAATCTGAGGTCTTTAGCTCAAGTTATCGTAGCAACACTGAGGCATGTACCAGAACCCACGTCTACTTGTCTTCCACGCACTAACATAACTCTTGGATCAATGTTTAACCATCTTCCAGGTCTAATTGGATCACGAACACATAAAATTTATAGACCTATCTCTTATATTTCAAACTCCACCATAATTAGGTGAATCGGAGCTGTGTAGCTAAAGTTACACCTATTTTAGTGCAACATGTTCACTCACGTTGCTGCACAAAAATCCTCCGTAATGAACAATCTTCAAATATTTATAACTTCTTCGTTTGAGCTATGATTCTTGAACCATTTGTTCCTACATGATTTTGATTCTTTACTTTTTAATGTACATGCTCAAAATCCTAATTTTTCAGCACCTAAATACCTGAAAATTCATAAACATACCTATGATTCTAGAAAACAAAGAAGTACCGAAATTAAGTAAAATTAGCAAATTAAACCTAATTTCCACACAACATAGCCTTAAAATCACAAAGTATGAGTGCACTTTCAAGAACTCATTAGTCATCCTCTAGAAAGGTAGAAATCGTATTGATAATCACTTTCTTGTCAGTCTGACTATAAAAATAGTACCCTCTAGTACCTTTTGGGTACCCCACGAACATACATATCTTTGACATCACATTCAACTTGCTCTTACTGTCCTTTAGTACATATGCTAGACACTCCCAAACATGGATATGGTGTAAACTAACTTTATGACCTGTCCATAGCTCAGCGGGCGTCTTGGGGACATATTTAGAAAGGACCAAGTTTAGCAGATATCCTACTATCTGTAGTGCATAAACCCAAAAACTATTGGGTAGCTTGGAATAATTCAACATGTATCTAACCATGTCCATTAGAGTTCTATTCCTTCTCTTTACAATACCATTTTGTTGTGGTGTTCTCGGTGCAGTGAGTTGGGTCAGAATCCCATTGTCCTTAAGGTAGTCATCGAACTCCTTAGATAGGTACTCGCCATCGCGATCTGGCCATAACAACTTGATACTTTTACCTAATTGCTTTTTGACCTGAATATGATATTCCTTGAACTTTTCAAAAGATTTAGACTTATGGTGCATTAGGTAAACATAACCGTATCTACAGCAACCATCGGTGAAAGTGATGAAATAATCATATCCACCTCGTGCTCTCACACTAATTGGTCCACATACATCTTTGTGAATGAGCTCCAGACATTATGTGGCTCGATGTCCCTTTGCCTTAAATGACCTCTTGGGCATCTTTCCTACCAGGCAAGACTCACAGGTCGGTAATGGTTCGACCTCTAACTGACTTAGTGGTCCATCCTTAACCATTCTATGAATCCTTTTAATTTTTAATATGCCTTAACCAAAGGTTTCGTAGAAAAGTCTGGTTAGTGTTGGACAATTTAATTCTCTTGTTATTCCTTTCTTGTTCTGTATCATTAATTGATAGCATTCTTGGTTTTATAATGTATAAGTTATTAATCATTTGTCTGGAACAAATAAATAACTTAACTCTTCTAATGATAACAGATTTATCAAAAGAAATAGAATAACCTGAATTAATCAAGCAACTTACTGAAATCAAATTTCTAGTAAAATTCTGCACATAATAACATTCGTCAAAGTAATATTATTCGAGTCATCAAATTACAAATACAGTTTGCCAACTGTTGAAGTTGATACAAAATCTCAATTTCCCGGCCTCATGGATAGCTCACTCGAACTTAGCTGTCTCCGAAGTCAAAGGCCTTGCGAAGAATTAAAAAATTGGTCAGTAGCTCTGGAATCTACAGCCCAGTTGTTAATAGAATCCTCCACATAACATGATTCAAGGAAAAGTACATTACCTTTCTCTGCCTTCTTTTCTGCAAGGTAGATTAAGCAATTCCTTTTCCAGTGCTCATCCTTCCCACAGTGAAAACACTTGCCTTTCGGCTTGCTTTCTTTGTTCATGGGAACCTTATTGGGTACTATGTTGGCATTCGGTTTCTTCTTTCCTTTCTTGCCCTTCTTTTTGCCTTTCTGAAAGGTATTGGCAGATCACGAAGTATAAGCTTGAACCGAGTGTGCCTCTCCCTGTTTCCCTTTTATAATACCCTCAACTTACTGAAGATCGTTCATCAGAGTCACCAAAGTGCACTTTTTATGGTTCCGTTCATAGTCCAACTTGAAATGACTAAAAGAGTGATTCAGTGATGTGAGGACCATATCAATATGAGTCTCTGGGTCTATAATAGAACCAAATATCTCCACCTCATTCAGACAAGCCATTACATTCAACATGAGCTCCTAAGTGGGTTGCGAGCCACCTCGGCTCATACTGATAAATTTTGGATAGCTTCTCTCCTAGCTGGCCTACCTTGGTCATCGAACATCTTATGGAAGTTCTCTATAATCTCAATAACATTAGGAACTGGCTGAAAGTGTTTCTACAAAACATCAATCATGAAAGCGATCATCTATGTCCTATGTTAGGATTGTGGATTCAGAAGAGTTAAGAAGGTCAAACAGAGTTTGTCAACCATCGAAGTGGTCTAGAGAATATGGGGTCTAGAGAAGTCTCGACCGGTGGAAGAAGAAAACAGGAATATTTATGGAAGAAGAAAGTAGTAGAATTTATTATTAATTTATTATTTAGAATGTTTGGTTGTTATTTAGTTAGTGGTTTGGCTATGAAATAAATAAAGTGTAATGGGGGGTTTGTAGTCATTTTATAATTTTGGTTGTTATCTTGTAGGTGTTTGGTTGTTATCCTGTAAGACATATTTAAGGTCTGGACTCTTATGAATAAGCATGAAAGGAATTAAATTAATCTCTTTTTCTCTCTCAATATTCTTGGAGGCTTGTTCCCTCATATAGAACAAATTAACTCTAACATTTAGTGCTTTCGTTGAGAGCAATGACGGAAGGAACTCGTTCGAAAGTTTTAGATGAGCAAGTACATCAACTTATGGCTGCCCAGGTTGCAATGGTGGAGAAGTTGGATTCCTTAGAACAATATTTTAAGGATTTGGGTTTGAAGGTTTCGGTCTTGGATGGGAAATGGGAGCAGTTTCAATGGCAAACGCCATCAGGAGGGGGTGTGTTGTTGACAGGGGTTGATGGTAGCACGTCATCAGAGGGTGTGAGTAGTTTGCGCACCACTTCTTCTGGGATTCCAAAGTTTTTTCGCTTAGAGGTTCCCAGATTTGACGATACGGATCCAGAAGGTTCGAAATTTAAGGCAGAACAATTTTTCAATAATCATGAGATGCCACCAGTGCAACGCTTGACAATTTATTCTTTTCACATGGATGGCCTCACCTTGTCATGGTATCGTTGGATGCATGCTAATGGTCAGTTAAGAATGTGGCATTCTTTCCTTCAGGATCTCCAGACTCGTTTTGGTTCGTCGGATTTTGTTGACTACCAAGGGCAATTAGCCAATTCCTCAAACTGGTGTTGATAAGCCGCAACAGGATCTCCAGACTCATTTCAAGATGGTTCTATTACGGCTTATCAACATTAGTTTGAGGAATTGGCCAATAAGGTTTCAGGTGTCTCTGACTCTTTTTTACTCAGTTGTTTTGTTTCAGGGTTGCGTTCTGATATTCAGTGAGAGATTCACTCTTTTCGACCACTCTCATTGACATAGGTTATGGGGTTAGCAAAACTTCAAGAAGATAAGTTGAGAGAGCTTCGGCCACCATTTCGCTAGACTGGGTCTCGCATATGGGACCCTCCTCGATCGAGCCCTATGCCATCCAGTCTGTCGCCATTATTGCCTGCACCACCACACCGCATCGACAATCCCATGCTTGTTCATTCTTCCACGCTTCTGGTGAAGCGTCTCACCGCGTCTCAGCTTTAGGAATGTCAGGATAAAGGTTTGTGCTTTAATTGTGACTAGTGTTTTTCGCCTGATCATCGCTATAAGGCAAAATTTCATTCTTTAATATGGGAGGCGGAGGACTTTCATTCTCCTGCTTTGGAAACTGAGGTGGGGGATAACTCTAGCGATGATTAGGAGGTTGCTGCTATCAGTCTCCATGCATTAGTAGGGCAAAGGAATCCCAGTACAATTCATATACATGGTACTGTTCTGGGCAGGTGTCTAGAGGTACTTATTGATGGAGGATCGATGCACAATTTTATTCAAGAATGAGCAGCCGTCCACATTGGCTTGCCAATTCTTGGTTCGGCAAAATTTCAGGTAATGATTGGCAATAGAGATACCATGGGGTGTTCGGGTATGTGTGGGGATGTTGTTCTTAATTTGGATGGTCATGAGTTTGTGGTGGATTTGTTTGTTCTTCCTCTTTGGGGTGCTGATATTGTCTTGGGCGCCCAATGGTTTGGTGTTAGGAAACGATCAAGTTATGGCAGCGGAAACAAAAACATAAACAACATGGATCGTTCCTTAGAACCAAGATCAGGGTACAAATTTACAGTTTATACAACATATATTAGAATATGCAAAAAATCAATTTAAAATTAAGAAACCATACCCACGTTTGGAAGCTCCTCCAACTTAACACTGAATGGGTTTTGCTACCGATCCAAGGGTAGGATCGAACCACCGTTAGTCCACACTAAGATAACCTCAAGGAAATAAAGAGGGATTTGCTAGATCCTCTTTAGCCTTAAGAACCAAGAACAAAATCAAAAATATTTTGATTTAACAACCAAAGCAATTTGGCGTGGAAGAGAGGAAAAGGGCTGGGGTTTTTCTCAAAAATGATTGAAATGAAATTCTTATTTAATTTCACAAAGTGTTGCACTTATATAGTGCACACTTTACCCTATTCCATCATGGAATAGGCTTGGGCACCAACCCAAACAACCCCTATGTCCAAACAGCTGTAACGCCCCGCTTGAGGTACGTTGTTATTGTTTCCTCTTTTGCCCTTAATCGAGTTGGTTTTTGTTATTATTGTTTGATTGAGTGTTGTGTTGAATGTTTGCCCTGAAAATTGGTTGAAAACAGAAGAAGTTCAGTCTGCCGTGCTTCGCCGGGGCGAAGAAGAAGCTTCGCCGCGGCGAAGATGTGTGGAAACCAAGGGAATCTCCCTGGACAGTTTCGCCGCGGCGACAGAGGTTTCTTCGCCGCGGCGACAGGCCGAATAAAAGGTTGATTGAGTTTTAGATATTTTCTTCCTTAAGGACAATTTGACCTTTCTACCCCTAATTAGCAGGAAAAGTGGGGAGTTAATTGTAAGGATATTTCATGGAGAATAGGTTGAGATAGGGGTGAGTTTGTAATGAATCAAAGGATATGGATGGAATTCCCAAAGTAGAACAAGGGCAAAATGGGAATGAGTGTGTTTATATTTCATTAAAAGGAATTAGAATCAAAGAAACCCCTCATTTCTTCTTCTCAAACGTGACTCTCCATTCTTCTCCTCTCAACTTCTCTTTTCTTTTGATCAAGGATTTCCAAGGGATTTTTGAAGGATTTTGGGGTAGAAAAGCAACCTAAGGCTTCCTAAGGTAAGGATTTCTTCTTAAGTTGTGTGATTTGGGAGTTTTAACCCATATTGAAGTTTGAGGGTTTTCATTCTTTTGGTTAAGATTTGAGGAGATATCAAGCTAAACAAGTGAAAGGAAGAATTTGTGAAGTCTCTCCTTAACAAGTAAGTAAAACCCAACCCAAGTTGAGATTTATGAATTTTCTTGATTAGGGTTTTGATAGAAATGATGTATGTATGTGATGTGCATGTAATATAGCATGTATGAAGGATTAAATAGAGATTTCTATGCTTTGTGATTGTTTATACCTTGCAAATTTGAGAAATGGGTTGTTGGTTTGGCAAGGTAGTTGAGATGGAATTTAAGGGGTATTATGTATTCCCTTTTTGGAAGTGTTTTCTATGGCAGGTTTTGTGACTTTGTGAAGGGGTTTTTCCCCATTTTGGATGGTTAAGAAAAGTTTTAGAATCATGGCTATGATAGAGTTTTGTAGTGCACATGAGTTGTTTGATGAAATGCCTAATAGAGGTTTGAGTGTGAGAAATGAACCTTAATTCTTGCAACATTGCATGTTGGCATCTCATAAGTGCATTGGTGAAGATGAACCATCCATAGGCACTAGTTGTACATGGAAAAGTGATCTAAGAAAGTGTAAGGAAATGGTTTATGCAATTACCCTATGAGTAGAGAGCTTAGTGGGTAAAATTACTCTAAGAGTAGAGAGCATTGAAAAATGCTACAATAGAATGAATTAGAAGAGTAGTATAGTTGGGATGATGCTTTGTGATCATCACCCGACCGTTATGGGAATCGGATTGATGCTTTGTGATCATCATCCGAATAGCCCTTAGAGTGATGGGTCGATGCTTTGTGATCGTCACCCGATGAGTAGTAGAAATGGGTAGATGCTTTGTGACCGCTACCCGGTTAGTGATAGATAAGTAGGTTGATGCTTTGTGATCATCATCCGACATTTAGTAGAAACGGGTTGATGCTTTGTGACCATCACCCGATAGTGACTAGAGACGGGTAAATGCTTGGTGATCGTTACCCAAAATTCATGAGGAACGGGTAGGCGCTAGGTGATCTCCACCCGATAGTTAGAAAGAACCGAGTTGGTGCTTTGTGATCCTCACTCGGTAGTCACTAAGAACGGGTTGGTACTGTGTGAATTCCACCCGATAGCCATAGAGAGTGAGATGGTGCTGTGTGAACGCCATCCGGCCGTACCTCCGGTAAGATGAGGCCATGATGTTATTAGAAACAGAAATAGAATCAGAGATAGCATAAGGAAAGAATTAAGAGTTATTCATACGGGGACAGACAGATAGAGAGTTTTACTTACTGAGCATTATTTTGTGCTCACCCCGTTATTTTCCTTTGTGGATGCAGGTTCTAGATGATGTTGCGGTCGGAGGGGCGTCGGCAAGCAATGAGGAATAGCTACACTGTTTCCCCTGTTTTGTCTTTTAAAATACATTTTTGTAAACAGTACTCTTTATGTATAAAAGACACATGAATTGTAATGAAAAGAAAACTTTGGGCCCAACTTTTCTATTGTTATTATGCATGCATTGTACAGTTTTCAGTAGATGTTACAACAGCCCCATTTAGATATTTATTATTATTATTTCAGTTAAATTAAATTAATATATATTTCATATATTAACATTTAACAATAGCAATGATTCATTTAAATATATGCAAACACATATTTAAATATAATTTCACTTATTTAATTTTATATTAACAAATTGAATAAAGGCTACGACCTCAGTAAATTTAATTACACTGTGAAATTACCAAAATACCCTTTCACCTAAAATGACAAAAACGCCCTTCTTATAAATAGGTTCTTAAATTATCTTCTATGTGTGTGACCTTTAGGGACCTCATCATATCGGTAGTGTGTAGTGCCCTCGGTTGATGGTTAAAAACTTCATGCATTGAAATTACAACATGCAATGTGTAGCAAGTGCACTAGTCGCAAAAAGTAATAAAGTGATAAGTAGAGTATCGTTCTCACGAGGATTGCTTGTTAAGCACTGATTTTTCTAGTTGTTTATCAAGTTGGAGAAACTGAAAGATGTTTGGATTTGCGGAGAATTTAAGCTAAAGTTAAAAAAAAAAAAAAAAATCATTACGTACTTTAAAAGCTAATTAATGACAGCAAAGTTAATTCAAGAGAAATATCAATTAAACAAGCGGTTAGGGTTTTGACTTCACTAGGATTTTATGAATTAATCCACGAATTCTGTTACTTCTACACTCACATGAACGGATTATAAATCGGACACCCTAATGTGTAAAACATACTTTCTTAGGCTATGTTTTCCTACTTATCCCTATTTAGCTTCTACACCCAACAAATTGAAGGTTAATAGTTCCAAGTTTGTTAAGCTAAATGGAATCCTAAAATGATTTCATTGATTCTTAAACCTGTCTCTAGCGTTCAATAAAACAATGGCAATTACCCTAAGAAGCTAATACATCATTCACTTCTCAATCTCTTCATGCTCAACAAGTAATTTCAATAAAAACAAGAGTAATCACACAATCCATGTAATCGAATTTAAAAGCAACATCAATCTATTGATTAAACATTAAAATCCCAATTACATCAAAACCCTAACCCAAAAATGGGTTAGCTCGTACTAAAATATAACAAATCGAAATAAAAGCTGTAAACAATGCATTCAACATGATGGAATAAAGAAAAGAGAACAAAATCTTCCCTATTTGATGAATCCAAAGAGTTTCAATCTCCAATCTTCTTTTCTTTCTAAAATGACTAAGTCCCCTTTATATAGTCGATCCAAAAAAACCTAAAACTCTCGCCTAAATAAAACGCACAGTTTTAAGAAAAACTGAAACTTGCAGACTTCGCCGCGGTGAAAAGAGAACTTCGCCGTGGCATCGAGTTGGTTTAAAATTCTTTATCTGACCCGAGAGTTTATTGCCGCGGCAAACTTTTCTGAACTATTCTAAAACTATAAAACTACCCTCCGTTTGCTTCTTTGCTTGAATCTTCAATCTTTGGTGATCTCCAATAGGAACAAGCTTTATAGTGCTTCAAATCCACTTCAGAACTTCCTCGAATTCTGAGATTCGCTTGCTTCTAGGTCCAGAAACTCAATTCAGCTCAGTATTTGCTCTAATTGCACGTTTTGGCCTAAAACATAAAATATATGAAATTAAGTTGCAATTCAGGCACAAACGATATAAGAAGTATCCAAAATCCGGCCAAAAAACCTAGATAAAACAATATAATCCTAGGATTATCATGTGACCCGTAGGCTCCTCATTATATTGGTAGTGTGTAGTATCACGATTAACACCAATTAACCTTCTCACTATACACAGACCAAGATTGAACCCTAGCAAGGCATCATGGCCACCCAATAAATTCAGATTCAGTGAAGCAGCTACCTGACAACGATATGGTTACTGTACAATCCAATCCTTTCATCATTCGTTATCTCGACGAGACCGAGGCATAAAAATAGTGTCAACCTCAGTTACGCTCGATATTATGTATTCAGTTACTAGACCAATGACCTGAATTATAAACTGGATAGAGCAATAACTCAATTCCACTGTGGTCATAGTTTTAGTGGCATTGCCATTTACTGAATTACGTCATGAGATAACTCCCCCCGTACCTAGGTGTGATGAATCCTCTATCTATCCACCATAGTCTTGATACACTCCTTGATGTAGCCAATCACTACCGTATTGACAGCTCTGAATAAAACTACATTGGGCTAGTGTCAAACTATACCAATCGATGCACAAGGCGCTCCGGTGATCTCAAGTCTAAGGATCACATGCACCACCATTCGTTAGAGGATTTGTTCCATAGACACTAGGGTTACCATCTGATGGGAATGCAAAATGTCATATTTAACCCCCTTAATGTTTAGTCTTTTATACGTATTTGTTTCCTAATTGTACTCATTATTACTTTATTTTGGTTTAGGAAGCAAATGGAGGTGTTAATTGAAAAACTGAATTAATTAGGGGAATTCGGACAGTTTCTCCACTGGTTCGTATTCTGGGCATAATTCTCTCATCCGAGCTCCGATGGAGATGATTCAAAATGCTGTGGAACGCTAAGAAAGAGATCTACAACTTTAATGTTTTGAGTTTTTAGAGATACTGACTGACTCAAGGTTGTAATCGAGCTTGAAGTTGACGCACCTGCATTACCGACGTCCTGGAGCGTTCTGACTTGTTATACAAGTCAGTCTATTATTGCACGTTTTGAAGACATACATGCTGCACGAAAATTATAGCTGGAAACACCACCTTCCTATTTTATTAGGAATCTATTTTATTTTATTTCCAATTAGAATTAAATTAGGATTAATTTAATGTTATTTTAGGATAGGAGAATATTTCTTTTAGGAGATTGAGTGGGATTTGAATTCTTAAATTAGATTTTAAAAGGGAGATCAGATTAGGTTTTGAGGGGACCACACCTCTCTCTCTTTTCTTCTCTGAATTTTTCTTTCACTTGAGTTTTTGTGATGGCCATGAGCGGCTAGAACTTTTGTAACTTGGTCGAAGGAAACGGAAACCTCGGAATCAAATAAACTGTGAGATCTTTCTGTTTTTAGTGTTAAATTCATGTTTGAGTATTGAATGTTATTCTGTGCATATTTTCATGATTGATGCATTTAATTACTAGGAGGCCTACTAGTGTATTATTTGTTGAAATCTACTGCTAAGTTTGATATCAAATCCGTAATTGTTTGATCCCTCCAACTTGTGAAGCAATTAGGGTTAGTAATTTGCTGCGTCAGGAATTAATAACCTTATGAAGAACATTCAACTAAATTAAATACAACCGCTTGTGTTTGTGTTGTTTAGCTTCATCGATCTCTCTATATCTTAAGGCTGCCACTAGATTAAATCTGAGCGCTTGTCTAGGGTTGTTTAGGGGTAAGATTAATTAGGATCGCTTGTTTCCTGATTAATTACAATTAAGGAGAGAGTAGGAGAATATTTCAACGGTGAATATTCAATAGTGAATTGATTTTCTTTGCATCAATGATTAGTGTAAGATTCCGATGGTGGATGTTGACAGAGACCAAGTTCGTCATTTTGATTGAATTCGAATAAATTGTTTTTGTTTTTGCTGAAATTGTTTTCTGTTTTACACAAACCCCCCAGCCTTTTACATCAAGAAAATTCGGCTAGACACTCTTGTGGAATCGACCCTTGCTTACCCTATTTACAGTTCAGTAGTAGGTTCGGAAGGTTTAATTCTGGGTGCCTACGACAGCACGCCACCATCCATATGGAATCCTCTGGTGGGTCAGTCCAGTGAACTTGCTGTGGTGTAATCGCCTACAACAAACACCCATGTGTTGCACCAGGTTGTCACCAAACAACCTTGACAAGTGAGATCAGTCACTGCCTTTCGACAGGGTCGTTCAACACTATGATAGCCTTACCGTATTATCTGTGCCCTTAGTTCAGAATAATACTGGGGCTACGGACGTTTCTAGAATGGCCACCATATGTGCTCATAGGGTTCTCACTATCAAGATTTGAAACACTTGATACCCTCGTCACGGTTCTACCATTCTAAGGACATATATCAATACATATTGCAATAATGATGATTTACGCGATATAGAATAAAATGCCTTTTATTGATCAATGAACATTATTACAAAGAGTCAATTCTACAATAATTGATTGGCTCTAGGGCATTTACTCTAACAATCTCCCACTTGCACTATAGCCAATCATTCATGTATTTAATACCAAATGATCTCGAGTGTCTTTCATGCTTTTGCTGCGACAGAGACTTTGTCAGTGGATCTACGAGATTGTTGTTAGTATACACTTTATGATCTACGCATCTTTCCTCTCAACTATTTCTCTGATGAGATAGAATCATCTGAGTATGTGTCTGGACTTCTAATGAGACCATGGTTCCATGGCTTGAGTGATTGCTCCATTGTTGTCACAATAGATGTCTATTGGATCAACAATCATGGGAACCACACTAAGTTCAGTGATGAACTTCCTAATCTAAACTGCCTCCTTGGCCACATCTGCTAATGCAATATACTCATCCTCCATTGTAGAGTCCGCTATAGTGCTTTGCTTGGAGCTCTTCCAGCTCACTGCACCCCTATTGAGACAAAATACAAACCCTGATTGTAATCGATAATCATCTTTGTCCGTTTGGAAACTAGCATCACTGTATCCTCTTATAGTGAGCTTATCTTCCCCTCCATAAACCAAGAACATATCCTTAGTCCTTTTCAGGTACTTAAGAATGTTCTTGATAGCCATTCAGTGATGCTCACCTAGATTCAATTGATATTTACTACAAGTGCTCAAAGTACATGAGATATCAATTCGAGTACATAGCATGGCATACATGATGGATCCAATTGCTGATGCATATGGAATCCTCTTCATCTTATCTTTCTCATCTTATGTTCTAGGACACATTTCCTTAGAGGGATAAACACCATGTGACATTGGAAGAAATCATTTCTTAGATTCTTCCATACTGAATCTTTTCAGGACTTTGTCAATATATGCACCCTAACTTAGGCCAAGCAACCTACGCGATCTATCACGATAGATCTTTATTCCAAGGATGTAGGCTACTTTCCCTAAGTCCTTTATGGAGAAGCACTTGGATAACTAGGTCTTTACTGACTGCAAGTTCGGTATATCATTCCAGATCAGAAGTATGTCATCGACATACAGCACTAGGAATGCCACTACGCTCCCACT
Organism: Pistacia vera; assembly: GCF_008641045.1. Lineage (NCBI taxonomy): Eukaryota > Viridiplantae > Streptophyta > Magnoliopsida > Sapindales > Anacardiaceae > Pistacia > Pistacia vera. The sequence continues at coordinate 268,084 of NW_022196401.1, forward strand.
CACTTTCTTGTAAACACAGGGCTCATCTTCATTCTTGATAAAACCAAATTCTTTTACGGCTTCATCGAAATGAATGTTCCAGCTCCTTGAAGCTTGCTTAAGTCCATAAATGGATCTCTGTAACTTGCATACCCAATCCGCTTGCCTATTAAGAACGAAACCATTAGGTTGTGTCATATACACATCCTCTTCAAGGTTTCCGTGTAGGAAAGCTGTTTTGACATCCATTTGCCAAATCTCATAGTCATGATATACAACAATCGCAAGCATAATCCGGATGGATTTAATCATGGCAACCGACGAAAAGGTTTCTTCATAGTCAATACCATGAATTATTTTGAAACCTTTGGTAGCCAGTCTTGCCTTATAAGTATGCATCTTGCCTTCCATGTCAGTCTTCTTCTTGAAAACCCACTTACACCCTATGGGTTTTACCCCTTCAGGTGGTTCCACCAGAGACCATCCTTTGTTTTGGTACATGGAGTCCATCTCAGATTTCATGGCTTCAAGCCATTTAACGGAATCTGGATACAATATAGCGTCTTCATAGGTTTTGGGTTCATCGTCTTGGTAGACTAGTATGTCACCATGTTGGGTCATGAGATAACCGTATCTCTCAGGCTCATGGCATACTCTTCCAGATCTAGTAGCTCCTGTGCTACCTGAGGTGGTTCACTTTGATCCATAGTTTGTGGGGTAACCTTCCTCATGATGTTCAACCACTTCTTGTGGCACATCATCTCGTCCTTCGTCTAGTATAATTAGTGGTTCTAGAACTTCATCGAGTTCTACTTTTCTCGCATTAGTACTTCTTAAAAAAAAATCATTTTCTAGGAAGACACCAGAACGAGCAACAAGAATTTTGCGCTCTTCTAGGTGGTAGAAATAGTATCCTTTGGATACCCCACAAATATACATTTACAGGATTTTGGGCCCAACTTGTTCGAAGTTAATTTCTTAACATCAGCTTCACAAGCCCAAATCCTTAGATAAGACAAGTTGGGCTTTCGCCCACTCCATAATTCATATGGAGTCTTATCTATAGACTTTGATAGCACACGGTTCAAAACGTGAGTCGCAGTCTCTAGGGCATAACCCCAGAATGATGTATGTAGATCACTAAAACTCATCATGGACCTAACTATGTCAAGTAAGGTCCTATTCCTCCTTTCAAATACTCTATTGTGTTGGGGTGTATACGGAGGGGTGAGTTGTGATACTATCCCACATTCCTTTAGGTATTCAGAAAAGCCTGAGCTTAAGTATTCACCTCCTCAATCTGACCGAAGAGCTTTAATGCTTTTGCCCAACATATTCTATACTTCATTCCTGAATTCTTTTAATTTATCAAAGACTTCAGATTTATGTCTCAAAAGGTAGACATAACTGTATCTACTGAAATCATCAGTAAATGTGATGAAGTATGAATATCCACATCTGGCTTCAACTGTTAGTGGACCACATACATCACTATGAATGAGGCTTAACAGTTCAGTAGCCCTTTCACCTTGTCCTATGAAAGGAGACTTGGTCATCTTGCCTAACAGGCATGACTCACATACCTCAAATGACTGAAAGTCAAAAGGGTTCAAAACTCCATCCCTTTGAAGTTTTGCAATGCGGGTCTTATTAACATGACTCAATCTACAGTGCCAGAGATATGTCTGGTTTTGATCACTATGTTTAGCTTTCTTGGTTTCAACATTGAGAATATCTTTATTGTTTAAATCAAGAACATATAACCCATTATATAACCTTGCAATTCCAAATAGAATACCATTCAAACTAAAGAATAACAATCCATTAGATATCTCAAAATGATACCCTATATTATCTACTGAAATAATATTTCTAGAAATAGAAGGTACGTGATAACAGTTATGTAGTTCCAACAACAAGCCTGTAGGTAAAGATAAACAATAAGTCCCTACGGCCAATGCAACCACATGCACTCCATTTGTAACTCGTAGGTCCACCTCTCCCTTAGCGAGCACTCTACTCTGCCTTAGTCCCTGTACATCAGTATAAATGTGAATACCGCATCCAGTGTCAATGACCCAAGATGTTGAGGGAGCGAAGTTAATTTCAATCATAAATATACCTAAAGTCGTAGCATCTGACTTCTTCTTACTTACGAGGAAAGCCTTGCATTGTTTCCTCCGGTGGCCAGGCTTGCCACAATAGAAGCAGACTACTTTGCCCTTCCCTATGCCACTCTTAGGCCCAATAGTAACCTGTCCTTTGGGCTTGGGCTTGGGCTTGGGCTTGGGCTTGGGTTTGGCCTTGGCCTTACCCTTGCCATTACCCTTTCCTTTACTGATAGCAACTAGTAAAATAGGCTTGGACTTTTTCAAGTCTTGCTCTACAGTCCTTAGCATGTTCAAAAGCTCCGACAGGGTTTTCACCATTGTGTTCATATTGAAATTCATTATGAACGGCGCATAAGAGTCAGGTAAGGATTGCAGAATTAAATTCATTTGTAATTCTGCATCCAACTCAAATCCCAAAGTCTCAAGCGTCTCTATGTGTTCGATCATCTTGAGCACATGAGGACCAACTTGGGCTCCGTCAGTCAGACGACTTCCAAACAATGCTTTTGACACCTTGTACCTCTCATGGCGAGCATTCCCTTCGAAAAGCTCCTTGAGGTGTAGAATAATGGCAGCAGTGTCCATATTCTCATGCTGTTTTTGTAGCACTGGTGTTATCGATGCTAACATCAAGCATTGAACGCCATCAACATCATCAATGAACTTTTGCTAAGTATCCTTTACTTCCAGATTGGCATCAGGATCAGGCTCAGCCATGTATGGCTTTTCAAGGATATACAATTTCTTTTCCGACTTGAGTATAATCCGAAGATTACGATACCAGTATGAGAAATTGGATCCATCCAACCTGTTTTCTTTCTCGATTATCAATCGCAGGTTCATAATGCTCATTTTTTGTGAATCTACAATTGCAGAAAAGATAAAGTCATTATAAAGTTCATTATTATTTAATATGGTCTTTTTATTAAACGATGCTCCAACTATTTTCCTCAAGTCAATAGCCCTCACTATTAACTCGAGAAAGCCCGTTGGCTTTCCTAGTGGACTAAGATCCCATCTGGCCCATTTCAAACCTTCGCTTTGGCGAACAAGCCAAAATGCATTGATTAGGTAGGCCAACAAACTTAATCCACACCAGTTGATAGCTCCTACTATCAACCTCAAATGTGAAGCCAACAAGCCAATCACACAATCCAATGGCCCCAACCACCGTCCTCAAGTGTGATTCTTAGTATCAGTAGAATGGACACTACATGCCACCACGTACACATAATATGTGTACTTCTCTACTATGCCTATGACGCGTTTATCAACCTTCGCTTTGGCGAACAAGCAAAACCATCATTTTAAGTCGACCCATCACCATTAAGGAAAACTCCAATGAATCTTAACCTCCCACTCGTAGAAGTGTACCCTTCGCTTTGGCGAACAAGGTTCCAACGAACAGTGGTTTGATTAAAACCATGGTGATGGAAGGCATAAGTGATTTAATATACTTTAATTGGGGGTTTATTATTTAATGTCTCACGAGATCATTATCTTTGTTAGAATGACATTGTTTGGCGTGTTATTGAACATTCAACCTTAGCATGCATTCTAAACAAAATATTAAAATGTGCCGGTATATGGCTTAACTAAAACCGATTTCCTCAAGCCTAGAGGAATCGGTAGGTCACCTAGGGGTCCTATAATGAATATCTTGAGTCATCAAGTACGATTGCCTCTTTCTTTGCTCCGCCTCAAGTACATTACAAAAACAACATACTAAATTTACAATAAAATTAATCTTAAAGTAATTTTACATCAATAAATTTAGAAACCTCGATTTACATTTGAGGGGAATGAAATGAGATGAGAATGTACATTGAGAAGGGGAAGGAAGGCAAGACACGCAGGCCCTATTTTTAAAACTTACAATCATACATACCTAAAAATAATTTAAAACATTCACCATAGGTCATAGGGCTCATGTACCGGGCACCAAACAATCTACCAACAAGTACACGACATATATTTTAAAAACAATCAATTTTTGAATTGGGTAGGTTTATTATTAATTACCTTCTTATATGTGCAGAATAATTATTGGCTTTATAGGTTATTAAAAACTACAGTTTGGTCCCTTCACGAAAAATACAGAATTGGGACAGCAACTTTGTTGCTGCGGTGAAACAGGCAACCCTGAAAATTCCAATAAGAACGTTGCCGCCTGAAGGGGTAAAACCCATATTTAAATATGATTTCACTTATTTAATTTTATATTAACAAATTGAATAAAGGCTACGACCTCAGCAAATTTAATTGCACTGTGAAATTACCAAAATACCTTTTCGCCTAAAATGATGAAAATGCCCTTCTTATAAACAGGTTCTTAAATTACCTTCTATGAGTGTGACCCATAGGCTCCTCATCATATCGGTAGTGTGTAGTATCGCAATTAACACTAATTAATCGTCTCACTACACACAGACCAAGATTGGCCCCTAGCAAGGCATCATGGCCACCCAATAGATTCAGATTCAACGAAGCAACTACCTGTCAATGATAAGGATACTGTACAATCCAATCCTTTCATCATTCGTTATCTCGATGAGACCGAGGCATAGAAATAGTGTCAACCTTAGTTACTCTTGATATTATGTATTCAGTTACTAGACCAATGACTTGAATTATAAACTGGATAGAGCAACAATTCAATCCCATTATGGCCATAGTTTTAGTGTCATTGCCATTTATTGAATTGTACCGTGAGATAACTCCCCCAATACCTTGGAGTAATGAATCCTCTGTCTATCCACCATAGTCTTGATACACTCCTTGATGCAGCCAATCATTACCGTATTGACAACTTTGAATAGAACTGCGTTGGGCTAGTGTCAAACTACACCAATCGGTGCACAAGGCACTCTGGTGATCTCAAGTATAAGGATCACATGCGCCACCATTCGTTAGAGGATTTGTTCCATAGACATTGGGGTTACCATCCATATGAAATTCAGTTTAGTGAACTTGCCTACAGCAAACACCCATGTGTTGCACCAGGTTGTCACCAAACAACCTTGACAAGTGAGATCAGTCACTGCCTTTCGACAAGGTCGTTTAACACTATGATAGGCTTACCGTATTATCTGTGCCTTTACTTTAGAATAATACTAGGGCTACAGACGCTTCTAGAATGGCCACCATATGTGCGCATAGGGTTCTCACTATCAAGATTTGAAACACTTGATACCCTTGTTATGGTTCTACTATTCTAAGGACATATATCAATACATATAATGATGATTAATGCGATACAGAATAAAATGCCTTTTATTGATCAATGAATATTATTACAAAGAGTCAATTCTACAATAATTGATTGGCTCTAAGGCATTTACTCTAACATTTGGCACTTTGGGTCCTGTTATTATAATGGTTACAAGGAATTGACACTTTCTTTTAATTGGGATGGTGCATCATTGACATTAAAGGACTGCCCTCCACAATGAGTGGAGCCGATTCAATTGCATCAATTGGAAAGGTTGATGTGTGTGGATTCCATTGATGTTTCTTTTCACTGTTATACTGTTCCAGTAGGGGATTTTTCCTTTGTCGTAGATGTTCACAATGACGGATATGCCTCCACCTATCTAGGCTATTTTGGCTTAGTTTCCTGATGTGTTTGAGCCTCTCAAGAGTTTTCCTCCGTCGCGTAACAATGACAACCACTTTTTTTTATAGCCACATGCTGCACCAGTACAAGTGCGACCTTATCGCTACCCGCATTTTCCAAAAAGGGAGGTTTCTAAGATGCTTGAGAATGGATTAATTCACCTTAGCCGTAGTCCTTTTTCATCGTCGATCTTGCTAGTTAAAAAACGAGATGGTTCGTGGAGGTTTTGTGTTGGCTACCGAGCTCTAAACAGAATCACCGTTCTAGATAAGTTTCCTATTTCGATAGTAGATGAGTTATTGGATGAGTTATTTGGAGCTACAATTTTTTCCAAAATTGATCTCAGGTCCAGTTACTATCAGATTAGAATGGCGGAAGAGGATATCGAAAAGACAACTTTTTGCACTTATGATGGCCATTATGAATTTGTGGTCATGCCATTCGGCCTAAACAATGCCCCAACAACTTTCCAAAGTACCATGAATGAGGTGTTCCGACCATTCCTTTGCTGGTTTGTCATAATCTCCTTTGATGACATTTTGGTGTATAGCCATGGCGTTGTAGAACATGTGCATCACTTCTCTGCTGTCCTTCAGTGCCTTCGTGACCACCAATTCTTTGCTAAGCATGAGAAATGTTTGTTTGGTGCTCAAAGTTTAGACTACCTTGGCCATATTGTTTCGGGCGCTGGTGTATCTCCTGATCCTTCCAAAATTAAAGCTATGATCGATTGGCCAGTTCCGTCTACAGTTTGACAACTACGGGGTTTCTTGGGTTTGACTGGTTATTATAGGAGGCTTGTGCATGATTATGCTTCCATTGCAGCCCCACTCACTTCTCTGCTCCAAAAGGACAAGTTTACATGGTCTGATGTTGCTTAAGAGGCTTTCACAAACTTGAAACAGGTTATGACTTAGACTCCAATGTTGGCTCTTCTTGATTTTGATGAGTTATTTGAAGCAGAGACTGATGCGTCTGAAACAGGGGTTGGCATTTTCCTCATGCAGCATGCTCACCCATGATGAGTTATTGATTATCAATCCATTTACATTACCTCTTGCTCACATACATCATCTTAAAATATGTATTACATTGCATCTTCATGCCATTTCTTAACATTAATCATGCATTGACATCTTGACCATGTGTATCTTTCAAAGATCATCTAACTAATGGGTAAACCTTAGTACATGGCATAATTACAATAATACATTAATAATCAATTCATAATCATAAGAATTGATCATGTTAAATCTTAAACTTTAATAATTAGTTCATACTTCAGGCCATTTTCCATCCATTTCTCAAATGAACTGGCTCTTGGCATAAACATAAAAGTTATAGGTCTGTGTCTTAGCTTTCTAATTCTTCAAGAATCATCTCATTTAGATTTTTATAACTCAAGTTATGGTCTAAATATTGAAGTAGGTTTAGCAAAACCCCTAAGCTTACTAAATCCAAATTTTCATATTAACTGTGCCACATCAATTCCTATTGATAATTAACCAATAGGTCAACTTATGGATCAAATAAACATCCCCTTAATAGTCTTTAACATCTTAAAGGAAGTGTAAAATCTCATTCCCATAATCATCCATTATTGTTATAACATTGTAAGCAATGCAAACAACACATCAACACTTCTAATAGCAACCATTCAACACCATGTGGCCTCCAATACTACAAGTTTTGCCACAATCAACATCCACACTTCATTTTCTTCAATCAAACATAACAACTCATAAAACATAAATAGCAATAACTTCATGTATAATGAATTCAAGGCAATAAGTAAAATAAATGAGTTCAACTACACTTGCCATCAACTAATTCTATGCCTTAAAGCCTTAATTTAAGGTTTCATAAAAACCTACAAACCCTAAAGTCATGGGAAGTTCTTCCTTACCTTTTTAAAGAATTCCTCCAACAAATCATTTGCCTTTGTCTTCTTTTACACCTTAATCCTACATATATAACATTATACCTCAACATCTACTTCAAATCTTCAAATCACATCAAAACTAAAGTTTTTAATCCTTACCTTAAACCCTTCAAATTGAAGATCCAAGGCTCCCATCTTGCTCTCCTTGAAAAAATAATCAAAACTCCTTTAAAACTTAGAGAAAGAAAGCTCGTTTCATGGAAGATTTGAGAGAAAATGAAAGAAATGTTGAAGAAATGCTCTCTCCCTTGGCTTGAACGAATTTCATCTCATTTATAGGAAAATATTTCATTTATTTTCCAAAATTATGCTATTGGCCCAATTATTTTAATTGTATAACTCATAAGTCTTTAATTTTTCATATAAGGGCATTTTGGTCATTTCACACTAGACATAATTATTACTTAATTAATGCCATTAAATGCAATGAAGCCTACTCATCCTTGACTTTTTCAATGCTTATCCATAGGCAAAATGACCATTTCACCCCTAATGCCTTTCTATGGATAATTGATTCATATCGTTCCAAATGAATCGACTATTCGCCCCTGTTAGGCAAGATGACCAAGTCTCCTTTCACAGGACAAGGTGAAAGGGCTACTGAGCTATTAGGCATCATCCATAGTGATGTATGTGGTCCACTAACAGTTGATGCCAGAGGTGGATATTCATACTTCATCACATTTACTGATGATTTCAGTAGATATAGTTATGTCTACCTTATGAGACATAAATCTGAAGCCTTTGATAAATTCAAGGAATTCAGGAATGAAGTACAGAATATGTTGAGCAAAAATATTAAAGCTCTTCGGTCAGATCGAGGAGGTGAATACTTAAGCTAAGGGTTTTCAGAGTACCTGAAGGAATGTGGGATAGTATCACAACTCACCCCTCCTCATACACCCCAACACAATGGAGTGTCAGAAAGGAGGAACATGACCTTACTTGACATGGTTAGGTCCATGATGAGTTTTAGTGATTTACCTGCATCATTCTGGGGTTATGCCCTAGAGATTATGACTCATGTTTTGAACCGTCTGCCGTCAAAGTCTGTAGATAGGACTCCATATGAGCTATGGAGTGGGCGAAAGCCCAACTTGTCTTATCTAAAGATTTGGGGTTGCCAAGCTTGTGTTAAGAAATTGACTTTGAACAAGCTGGGCCCAAAATCCTGTAAATGTATATTTGTGGGGTATCCAAAGGAGACTAAAGGATATTATTTCTACCACCCAAAAGAGCGCAAAATTTTTGTTGCTCGATCTGGTGTCTTCCTTGAAAAGGAATATTGTCTAAGAAGTACTAGTGGGAGAAAAGTAGAGCTCCATGAAGTTCTAGAACCACAAGATATATTAGACGAAGGATGGAATGATGTGCCACAGAAAGTGGTTGAACATCATGAGGAGGTTACTCCACAACTTGTGGATCAAAGTGAACCACCTCAGGTAGCACAGGAGCTACGTAGATCTGGGAGAGTACGCCATGAGCCCGAGAGATACGGTTATCTCGTGATTCAATATGGTGACGTACTGGTCTACCAAGACGATGAACCCAGAACCTACGAAGACGCTATATCGGATCCAGATTCCATTAAATGGCTTGAAGCCATGAAATCTGAGATAGACTCCATGTACCAGAACCAAGTGTAGTCTCTGGTGGAACCACCTGAGGGGGTAAAACCCATAGGGTGTAAATGGGTCTTCAAGAAGAAGACTGACATGGATGGCAATGTGCATACTTATAAAGCACGGTTGGTTGCCAAAGGTTTCAAACAAATTCATGGCATTGACTATAAAGAAACCTTTTCGCCAGTTGCCATGATTAAATCCTTGCAATTGTTGCATATCATGACTATGAGATTTGGCAAATAGATGTCAAAACTGCTTTCCTGAACGGAAACCTTGAGGAGGATGTGTATGTGACACAACTTGATGGTTTTGTTCTTGATAGTCAAGCTAATAAGGTATGCAAGTTGCAGAGATCCATTTATGGACTCAAGCAAGCTTCAAGGAGCTGGAATATTCGTTTTGATGAAGCCGTAAAAGAATTTGGTTTTATCAAGAACAAAGATGAGCCTTGTGTTTACAAGAAAGTGAGTGGGAGTGTAGTAGCATTCCTAGTATTGTATGTCGATGACATACTTTTGATCGGGAATGATACACCGAACTTGCAGTTGGTAAAGACTTGGTTATCCAAGTGCTTCTCCATGAAAGACTTAGGGGAAACAGCCTACATCCTTGGTATAAAGATCTATCGTGATAGATCACGTAGGTTGCTTGGCCTAAGTCAGAGTACTTATATTGACAAAGTACTGAAGAGATTTAGTATGGAAGAATCCAAGAAGGGATTTCTTCCGATGTCATATGGTGTTTATCTCTCTAAGGAATTGTGTCCTAGAACACAAGATAAGAGAGAAAAGATGAAGAGGATCCCATATGCATCAGCAATTGGATCCATCATGTATGCCATGCTATGTACTCGGATTGATGTCTCATGTGATTTAAGCACTTGTAGTAGATATCAATCAGATCCAGGTGAGCGTCACTGGATGGCTGTCAAGAATATTCTTAAGTACTTGAAGAGGACTAAGGATATGTTCTTGGTTTATAGAGGGGAAGATGAGCTCACTATAAAAGGATACAATGATGCTAGTTTCCAAACGGATAAATATGATTATCGATCGCAATCAAGGTTTGTATTTTGTCTCAATGGCGGTACAGTGAGCTGGAAGAGCTCTAAGCAAAGTACTGTAGTGGACTCTACAATAGAGGCTGAGTATATTGCATTGTCAGATGTGGCCAAGGAGGCAGTCTGGATTAAGAAGTTCATTGCTAAACTTGGTATGGTTCCTACGATTGTTGATCCTATAGACATCTATTGTGACAACAATGGAGCAATTGCTCAACCCAGAGAACCACGGTCTCATCAGAAGTCCAGACACATAATCAGACGATTCCAACTCATCAGAGAGATAGTTGAGAGGAAAGACGTGTAGATTAGTAAAGTGCATACTGACGACAATCTCACAGATCCACTGACAAAGCCTCTGTCGCAGCAGAACCATGAAAGGCACTTGAGATCATTTGGTATTAAATACATGAATGATTGGCTATAGTGCAAGTGGGAGAATGTTAGAGTAGATGCCCTGAGCCAATCAATTATTATAGAATTGACTCTTTGTAATAATATTCATTAATCAATAATAAAAGGCATTTTATTCTATATCGCGTAAATCATTATTATTGCAATATGTATTGATATATGTCCTTAGAATGGTAGAACCGTGACGAGGGTATCAAGTGTTTCAAATCTTGATAGTGAGAACCCTATGAGCACATATGGTGGCCATTTTAGAAACGTCCGTAGCCTTAGTATTATTCTGAAGTAAGGGCACAGATAGTACGGTAAGGCTATCATAGTGTTAAATGACCTTGTCAAAAGGCAGTGACTGATCTCACTTATCAAGGTTGTTTGGTGACAACTTGGTGCAACACATGGGTGCTTGTTGTAGGCGGATATACCACAGCAAGTTCACTGGACTGACCCACCAGAGGATTCCATATGGATGGTAACCCCAATGTCTATAGAACAAATCCTCTAACAAATGGTGGTGCATGTGATCCTTAGACTTGAGATCACTGGAGCGCCTTGTGCACTGATTGGTGTAATTTGACACTAGCCTAACGCAGTTCTTTTTAGAGCTATCAATACGGTAGTGATTGGCTACATCAAGGAGTGTATCAAGACTATGGTGGATAGACAGAGGATTCATCACTCTCGGGTATGGGAGAAGTTATCTCACGGCGCAATTCAGTATATGGCAATGACACTAAAACTGTGGCCACAGTGGGATTAAGTTGTTGCTCTATCCAGTTTATAATACAGGTCATTGGTCTAGAAACTGAATACATAATATCGAGAGTAACTGAAGGTTGACACTATTTCTATGCCTTTGTCTCGTCGAGATAACGTATGATGAAATGATCGAATTGTACAGTAACCATATCATTGACAGGTAGCTACTTTGCTGAATCCGAATCTATCGGGTGGCCATGATGCCTTGCTAGGGGCCAATCTTGGTCTATGTATTAGTGAGACGATTAATTGATGTTAATCGTGATACTATACACTGCTGGTATGATAAGGAGCCTTGAGTCACACACATCGAAGATAATTTAAGACTCAGGAAGAAAGAAGGGCGTTTTCATCTTTTTAGGCGAAAAGGTATTTTGGTAATTTCACAGTGCAATTAAATTTGCTGAGGTCATAGCCTTTTATTTAATTTGTTTAAAAAATTAAATAAGTGAAATTACATTTAAATATGTGTTCGCATCTATTTAAATAAATTATCATTATTGTTAAATGTTAATATATATATTAACTATTTATTAATTGATTTTAATTGAAGATAATCATGAAATAAAATAAATATCTAATTGGGAGTGTTTGGTAACATGGGGTGTTTGGGTTGGAGCCCAAGCCTATTCCATATGGGAATAGGGTATTAAAATAACACTATAAAAGAAAATGTTTCTTTGTAAAATGGTAGAGATTTTTCATTAGTTCATTTTCATTGAAAAGAAAGAAAAACACAGCCCCCAAATCTCTCTCCCATGCCAGTTTTGGTTTTGCCTAAAATCAAATACATTTCATTTTTCTTACTGTTTCTTAAGGCTAAGGAGGATCTAGCAAATCCCTCCTTAGTTCCTTGCGATTATCTTCGTGTGGACTTCATCAGTTCGATCCTACACTCAGGTCGGTAGCAAAATATGTTCAGAGACTACTTGGAGGAGCCTCCAAACGTGGGTATGGTTTCTAAACTTCAAACTGATTTTTCTGCAGATTCTTATAATGTATAAACTGTGATTTTTGTACCCGGATCTTGGTTCTAAGGAACGATCCATGTAGTTTATGTTTTTGTTTTCCACTGCGTAACTAGGTCGTTCACTAACAGTTACACCCCCAAATCTTCCTAAAATCTTGATTCTTCAGCAAAATTTGTCAAAAACCAAATAGAAAAAAGAAACCCACGTTTTCTCACCAACCAAATAGAAACCCAGAACCTAACAAAGAAAAAGATAGAAAAACTTTATGGATTGTCCTTTCATTCCTTATCAACCAAATAAACCCACGTAAAAAAATCTGAAAAAAGAAAAAAATTGCAGAAGAAAAGCAACAGCGGGTCGCTGAAGAATTGTGCTACAGTGGTTTCCAAAAGAATACAAATAATTGACATTTTTTATCTACAGAACAATAAGAATAGAGGAAGAAGAGCAACCTTCAATGTTACTAGATTATAGCCGAGGAGAAGCTAAAGACGCCGGAGAATTGACTCCAAGAATTGGAGCTGCTGAAGAGTCAAGAGTAAAGACGAAGGAGATGAGATCAAATCAGCGATGGTGATACACATACCTTGATGCACCGATAGTGGAGAGTACAAACGTGGCTGATGAGAAACGAAGACAGGAGAAGCGACAACGATAGAGTTAGGGATTTCGGTGACTATGAGTTTGAGAGAAGGTTAATGAGAGACAGAGAGAGTGAGTTTGAGTTAGGGATTTTGCGATTTGGGGCAAAAACATGGGGATGGGGATCACTTTGAGAATGAATTGACATGGTCTTAAAATTCTCTGAATCTTTGGCTTTGGGGATGGGGATCACTTTCACAAGCTTTCTTGAATGCTGGCGGCCTCAGTGAATGTGTTGCTCACAGTACTTCTGACCAGGAATTACATTCTTACCACACCTCCATTGCTTCCTATCAGTTCTTTTGCATCTCCCTAGTTATGGATCCATCATGTTCCTACAATCAAAATCCCGAGGGCTGAATCCTGCAACTGAAACATAAGGAAAAAAAATTAGAAGGTTGTATCAAATTCTTCGTAGAAGTTCACATTAACAGAGCAAAATTAATATAATGAAACATGTATGATAAATTTGTGTCTGCAAATAGAAAACAATAATAAATATACAGCCAAACCCCAATTTAGAATTCAGGGTATCCCTGCAAAATGAAAAGGGGAAAGGTTTTTTTTAAAAAAAAAAAAAAAGCCAAATGAGTACCTGTGGGTGTACCTGCTTGACCCGTTGGCAAAACGGGTTGGGCCGAGTACAGGTAGAAGAAAAATGAGTCCAATATTAAAGACCCACACCCTATATTTTTTATTCGGGTTTAGGGCCGACCTGCGGGTCTAGACCCGTTTTGCCAAGTCTATATATTGTATAGACATTGGGGTTACCATCTATATGGAGTCCTCTGATGGATTAGTCTAGTGAACTTACAAACAACAAGCACACACGCGTTGCACTAGGTTATCACCAAATAACCTTGATATGTGAAAGCTCTCACTACCTTTCAGTAGGGTCGTTCAACGCTATGATAGCCTTACTGTATTATCTGTTCTCTTGGTCAGAATAATACTATGGCTACATACATTTCTAGAATGGTCACTTTACGTGATCATAGGGTCCTCACAATCAAGATTTAAAGCACTTGATTCCGTCATCACAGTTCTACCATTCTAAGGGCATATATCAAAACATATAATAATATGAAACATATGATATATAAAATCTGCCTTTTATTACATATAACATGATTTAATACAAAGTCATAATTACAAATTATATTGGCTCTAGTGCACTTACACTAACAATCTTCCACTTGTACTATAGCCAATCATTCATGTGTTTAATAACAAATAATGCTAGGTGTTTGTCATGCTTCTACTGCGAAAGAGCTTTCGTAAGTGGGTCTACAATATTGTCATTGATAGGCACTCTGCAAATTTGTACACCATCCCTCTAAACTATCTCTCTGATTAGATGGAATCTTTTGAGTATGTGTTTGGATTGCTGGTGAGATCATGGTTCCATAGCTTGAGCACGACAATGTTGTTGTCATAGTATAGCTCTATTAGAGATGATAATGGGCTCGGTATTTCCAGGTACCCGACCTGGCTCGTCTTAAAAAAGCCAGGCTTTATCCAGTGTTAGCGAACTTGGGCTTGGGCCTGGGACTGATTTTAAGGCCCGCCCTCGGGTACGGGCTGGGCATGGGTATGTCTTCAGTCCCAGCCCAGCTTGGGCTGACAATTTTACTATTAATTTTATTAAATTACCCTTTACTATATATCTAATTACAGAATTACCCTAATATATATATATATATAGTTAACATTTATTAATATTTGGTGAGTATTCAAAATAAATTAATATTTAAAAACTGTTTCTAGAATTAAGAATATAAAAAAATTGAAATTTATTATTATTTAAAAATTCACATTGTGAAAATGGGCGGGCTTGGGTTGGGAATGAGATTACAAAAAACCCGTCGGGTCGGGCTTGGGCTTTACCTGTCATCCCTGTGACATGCCCGAGCCGGGATTGGGCCTTTGTCAAGGGTTTCGGGCTTGGGCTTGGGCCAAGGGGTACCTGGTCCCGGCTCGACCTATTGCCATCTCTAAGCTCTATTGGATCAACAATACTTGGAACCATACCAAGTTTAGTAATGAACTTCTTGATCCAAACTGCCTCTTTGATCACATTAGATAATGCAATGTACTCAACTTTAGTTGTAGAATCAGCTATAGTGCTTTGTTTTGAACTTTTCTAGCTCACTGCAACTCCATTAAGACAAAACACATAACCTGACCTCGATAAAAAATCACCCTTATTAGTCTGGAAATTAGCATAACTATATCCTCTTACAGTGAGCTCATCTTACCCTCCATAAACCAAGAATGTATCCTTAGTCCTTTTTAGGTACTAAGGATATTCTTGAAAGCTATCTAATGTTGTTCACCTAGATCTGATTGATATCTGCTCTAGATGCTCAAAGCACACGAGACATCAATCTGAGTACGTAACATGGTGTACATGATGGATCCAATTGCCGAAGCATATGGAATCTTGCTCATTTTACCTCTCTTTTCTTATGTCCTAGGACACATATAGAGGTACACACCATGTGAAATTGGTATTAGTGTTTTAATCGAGAGAACGACGCTGTGGAAAAACAAAAATTTATCGATTAAACACTTTTAAGCCCCAAAATCCAAATATGAGTATGACGATGTTCTTATGCTATAAAATAAACAAGGCCTATGAAAGAACCAGAACCTTACCCAAGTCTAGAGGCTCATCTCCTTTTTAGGATCTTGATGAAAAACACTCATGATCCAAGTGTAGGATCGAACCATTGGTATCCATACAAAGGCAAGGATCAACACTAGCGATTTACTAGATCTTGATTTGAGGACTAAAGAAGATGTGAGATTATGGTTGAAAAGAAAAACTCTCTCAATGAACCTTACACTCCACAATCAAGAGAGAAAGAATGAGTGAATATCTTGATTTTTAGGGAAAATTGCCCTTTTATAGGGTTGCCCTAAAAATCCCTTGAAGGTTTATTGACAAAAATACCCTTCCACTAAATACTTCATTAGTGTCCATGATTCCAAAACAAAATCATATCTTGGGTATTTCCCCATTATTATGTTTATCCATTAATAACGTTCTTTCAATATTTAAAACATATATACACCAATATATATATATATATTTAATATTGACAATTTGTTTATTTACAATATATATACGACAATATACATATTTAAATAAATAACCAAACAACCTTGACATGTGAGATCAGTCACTACCTTTTGGTAGAGTCGTTTAACACTATGATAGTCTTACTGTATTATCTGTGTCTTAGGTCAGAATATTACTCTGGCTACGGACGTTTCTAGAATGGCCACCTAAACTGATTATAGAGATCTCACAATCAAGACTTATCACTGCTTGATTCCCTCGTCATAGTTCAACCACTCTAGGGGCATATATTAATATTAATATATACATACGAAATATGCTTTACATAATATAATCAATGCCTTTTATATATTGAATATTCATGATCCACAGAGTCAACATAGAACAATATGATTGGCTCAGGGGCACATACTCTAACAATTGGAAGAAATCCTTTCTTGGATTCTTCCATACTGAATCTCTTTAGACTTTGTCTATATATGTATTCTGAATTAGGCCAAGCAACCTACGTGATCTATCATGATAGATCTTAATATCGAGCATGTAGGCTGCTTCTCCTAAGTCCTTCATGCAAAAGCACTTGGATAACCAAGTCTTTATTGATTGCAAGTTTGATATATCATTCCCAATGAGTAGCATGTCATCGACATACAATACAAGGAATGCAACTATGCTCCCACTAAATTTCTTGTGTACACAAGGCTCGTCTTCATTTTTTATGAATTCAGATTGTTTAACGGCTTCATCAAAGTGAATATTTCAGTTTCTTAAAGCTTGCTTGAGTCCATAAATGGATCTCTGGAACTTACATACCTTGTTTGCTTATCCATCAAGAATGAAACCATTGGGTTGCATCATGTAGACATCCTTTACAAGGTTTTCATTCAGGAAAACAGTTTTGACATCCATCTGCCAAATTTCATAGTCATGGTATGAGGTAATCTCAAACATAATTCAGAAGGACTTTAGCATTGCAATCGGAAAAAAGGTTTCATCATAGTTAATGCCATGTTTTTGTCTAAAACCTTTAGCAGCCAGCCATGTTTTATAGGTTTGCGCATTATCATCCATCAGTCTTCTTCTTGAAGACCCATTTACACCTATGGGTTTTACCCATTTAGATGGGTCTACCAAAGTCCATGCTTGGTTACATGGAGTCCATCTTAGATTTCATGTCATCAAGCCATTTAGCAGAATCTGGATCCGATACAACATCATCGTAGGTTCTAGACTCATCTTCTTGATAGACCAGTACATTGCTATGCTAAGTCATGATAAAACCATATCTCTCAGGCTTGCGACATTCTCTCCCAGATCTATGATAGGGGTTCCGCAAGCTTACGAAATCGTGCAAGTAATATAGTTCAAGTGAACGAATATCAAACCCTAGAGAATTACTAGTCCCAATTACCAAAATAAACTATTTAATTGCTATTTGATTAATAGAAAATTGGAGATATGAAATAACTAAAAATAACAAATTAAAACAAAACTAAGAACTAAAAAATCAAATTGCAAATCAATTAAAAGGTTGCTTGTTAAACAATATGACTAAACCTAGGGCATAGACTTCACACCAATTCTACTCTTATGCATTGATAATTATTGCTAAAATCATTAAGCTTTTCTACAGGCCAAACTCCCTAGAATTCTAATAACTTTCTCTTGAACAATTACCGGATTAACCCTTTATTACTAACTCAAGATGTCTCTAAATTGGATTTAAGTCTTAAGAGATCATTATGCTCTATGGAATTTACCAAAGCCTCATAGATCATGATAACTTGTCTCTAGTGTTCGCTCAACCTATGGTTTTATTACATTAGACCAACTAGATATCATCTCTCAATCTCAACCTCGTTCACTAGAACAATCAACTCTCGGTACCAAAAGAATTGAAGCATTAAGAACCATAATAAAACTTAGAAAAGAATGCTGAACAAATATTAACAATAATCAATCAACACATATTCATAAACTTGGGCTACTTCTTAGCCCTAGAAACTTTATTTAGTTCATAATCAAATAAAATAAACAACCATTGTAAACATAAGTTCAAGAAAAAGATAGAAGAAAACTTCCCTAGATGATGAACCAGAACCCCAAGAGTTGTTGTTCTGATTTACAAATAGCGGCTAATCTCCACTCTATCCTCTTCTCCCCCCTTAAATAATAGCTAAAGCCTTCTTTTTATAGTTTAGGATTATGTTTTGGTATAATCCTATTCAAATTAGGATGAGAAAACTAGGCTAAAACTTAGTAGAATTCGTGCAAAATTTGGACTCTAAGACGCGTGCTGCGGTATCAGTAAACTGTGTCGTGGCATGCACACAATCTTTAATTTCATCTGTTATTGTGCCGTGGCATGAGTTAACCATGCCGCGGCATGCGTACAATCTTCAATTTCATCTATCATTGTGTCGTGGCATGGATGCACTTGTGCCACAACATACAATGACGCCTATTTTCCTCTATGATCTTCTAGAATTTGATGAAGTCATCACATATGAATTGTAGCCTCTTCGTCAGCTTTCCAACGGTATAAAAATCATACAAAACCAAGGTCTGTAGCTCCATAAATCATCAAAATACCTAGGAATGCTCAATACTTAAACAGTTTTCCAAATTTTACAATAAATCTTCAAAACATCATATCTTCCTCGTTTTAACTCCAATTCTAGAACCGATTGTTTCCAGTTGTCAAAAATTCCATCTCCAACATAATTCTTCATCCAAATATTATTTTTAAGCATTTATAACCTGAAAACACACAAAACATACCTGTGATCCCATAAAAGATATGAAATAATTAAGCCAAATCACACAACTTGAACCTAATTTCCCACAAATAATACCAATAAACCACTAAGTAAAAATGGTATTTTAAAGCACTTATCAATCTACACAACTCTCCTATTGCCTGAAGTGGTTCACTTTGTTCCACTATACGTGGAGTGACCTCCTCATGATGTTCAACCACTTCAAGTGGCACATCATCTTGTCCTTCATCTAATGTATCTTATAGATTTAGAACTTCATCAAGTTCTATATTCCTCCCATTATCTCCTCTCAGAAGGAATTCCTTCTCCAGGAAGACTCTAGTATGAGTAACAAATACTTTATGCTCGACTGGATGGTAGAAGTAGTATCCTCTAGTTTCCTTAGGATACCCCACAAAGATTCATTTTTCAGATTTTGAGGCAAGCTTATTCGAAGTCAATTTCTTGACATAAGATTTGCAACCCTAAACTCTTAGATAAGACAAAACAGGTTTTCGGCCATTCCATAATTCATATGGTGTCTTCTCCACAGACTTTGACAGTACACGATTCAGTGTATAAGTCACTGCCTCTAGGACATAGCCCCAGAATGATGTGGCTAATTATGTAAAACTCATCATAGACAGAACCATATCCAACAAGGTTCGATTCCTTCTTTCAGATACACCATAGTTTTGAGGTGTATAAGGAGGTATGAGTAGAGATACTATCCCACATTCCTTCAGCTATGCATCAAACTCTAAACTTTAGTGGTCCACATACATCACCATGGATGATGCCTAATAGTTCTGTAGCCTTTCACTATGTCCAAAGAAAGGAAACTTAGTAATTTTGCCTAATAGGCATGACTTGCATACCTTATAAGACTGAAAGTCAAATGGCTCCAAAGTTCAATCCTTGTGGAACTTTGAAATGCGAGTTTGATTAACATAACCCAACCTACAATGCCAAAGATATGTTTAATTAAAATCGTCATGTTTGGCTTTCTTATTTTTCAAGATTGAGTATTTCCTTATTAGTTAAATCAAGAACATAGAGACCATTACGTAATTTAGCAGTTCCATAATGAACACCATTTAAACTAAAAGAGATCAATCCATTAGCAATCACAAAATGATATCCATAATCATCCAAAGTGGACATAGAAATAGTATTCTTAGAAACTATAGGAACATAATAAAATTTCTTAAGTTCTAAAACAAGGCCCGAAGGCAAAGATAAATAATAAACGCCTATGACTAATGCAATAACTCTCGCTCTATTTCTAACACATAGGTCCAGCTCTCCTCGGTTGAACGTTCTACTCTGCCGTAGTCCCTACACAGAATTGCAAATATGAGAACCACATCTAGTGTCTATAACCTAAGATGTAATAGGAGATAAGTTTATTTCAATCATATACATATCTTTAGAAGAAGAAGCATTCTTTTTCTTGTTTGCTAGGAAGGCCTTGTAGTGTTTCTTTTAGGATAGGTGAACTAGAGTCAATAATTAACTCTTGTAATATTATATTAAACATCAATAAAAAACATTATTTCTATATCATAGCATCTATTTATATTTGTCTAATGAAATGATATATGTCCATAGAAAGATTGAATCGTGACAAGGGAATTAAGTGTTACAAATCTTAGTAGTGAGAACCCTATAAGCACATAAGGTGACCATTATAGAATTGTCTGTAGTCCCAGTATTAATCCAACCTAGGGCGCAGATTATATGATAAGACTATCATCGCATTGAACAACCCTACTGAAAGGTAGTGACATGTCTCGCATATCAAGGTTGTGAGGTGGTAACCTGATGCGACGCATGGGTGCTTGTTTATGACAAGTTCACCAGACTGATCCACTAGAGGATTCTATACAAGATGGTAAACCTAATGTCTGTGGAATATATCCTCTAACAGTTGGTGGTGCATGTGATTCTTTGACTTGAGATTACCAAAGCGCCATGTGTAATTATTGATGTAATTTGACACTAGCATAACATAGTCCTATTCAGGGATTACCAGAACAGTGGTCGTTGGTTACATCAAGAAGTACATTATGACTATGGTGAATCAACAAAGGATTCATCACTCTTGGTTACAGGAGAAATTATCTCGATGAGATATTCGCTTAGTAACTACGACCGCAAATCTATGGCCATAGTGGAATCGAGTTGGTGCTTGAATCCAATTTAACATTGTCATAGATTTGACAACCGAACATAAACATATCAAGGTATATTGATTTAAGTTGACACTATTTCTGCACTTCAAACCTTGATGAGATAAATGATGATGAAAGGAATTGAATTGCATGGTAATCATACTGTTGAAAAGGTATCAACTTCTCTGAATCTTTATTTGTTAGGTAATCATGATGCCTTGTTCGAGGACAATCTTGATCGTTGTACGGAACACTAATTAGTTGATGCTTAATTATAAATCTGGTCATTGCCAACGAAATAAAGAGCCTTTAGGTCACACACTTTAAAAGCAGTTTAAGAAGAGAAAACGAAATGAAGGGTAATTTCGCCTTTTGGATGAAAAGGGTATTTTGGTAATTTTTTGGTGTGATTAAATTCACTCAAGGCCATTGCCAACATTCAATATTTATATTGAAGTTAATTTAGCAAAATCGTAATTATATATGGAATATATATATATTTAATTAATTTAAATATTTTTTAAATCCCATGAATTAAATATATGAATAAATAAATATTTATATTTAATTTATTTGGATTATATTTAATTGGGATGGATCCTATTCCAAAATAGGAATAGAGATATTCCTATTCAAAGAAAGGAATAGGAGAATTAAGTTGACTCATATTTTTCTTCTAACAAAAAAAACATAGCCACCATCACCCTTGAGAGAGAAATTCTTTTTCTCAAAATTTTGTGGCCTCCCTTAGAGTAATTGAATCCAATCTAGCAATTGGTTCAATTGTCAGTCAATCTTTCTTTTGTGTGGATATTGTCAAAATTTTGAGAAATTCTTTTTCTCAAAATTTTGTGGCCCGATTCTACTCTTGAACCGTTAGCAATGTTTGGGATTCAATCCAATTGAAGGAGCCACCAACAAAAGATATAATAATTCTAACCTTGAATGTTTTAATAGTGGATTGCATAGCATCAATCCTGATCTTGGGATTGGGATTAAGTGAACAAAAATTTTAAATTATTTCACCTTATTCAATGAAAATCCCTATAGTTTCCTCCAATGGCCATACTTGCCACAATAGAGGCAAACCTCCTTCCTATCCTCAATGTTCCCTCCCACTGACTCTTGAGCTTGTTTAGGTTCAGGCTCAGCCTTGGCTTTGCCTTTATCACTACTTGAGTTAGTGTCAACCAACGTCATTGTGTCAGACATAATCATGTCTAGCTTTATAGTCTCTAACATATTTAGAAGCTCAAGAAGAGTTCTTTTCTCATTATTCTTGACAAAGTTAGAAACAAATTGAGAAATTGTATCTAGTAAAAAGTGTAAAACTAAGTTTATTGCTAAGCCTTCGTCAAGTCCATATCCCAAAATCTCAAGCATCTCAATATATTCCATCGACTTGAGAATATGAGGGCCAATTTTGATACCCTTATCCATCTTGCATCTGAATAGTTTCTATGACACCTTATACCTTTTTTTTTTTGTTAAAGGGTATAAACTATGGTAGATAAATCCATGTCCTCTTACTGTCTTTGTAGTTCAAGTGTCATTGATGTTAACATGACATACTTTATAAGATTTATGTTAGCATCATGTAGACTTTTTTTTATAAACGTTTCCTTGTTGCTAGGTGGAATCTTCAATAGGCTCTGGAGACTGAGTCTACTCGATAGTATATAATTTTTTTTCAGACTCAAGTGCAATTTGAAGATATCTATACTAGTCTAAAAAAGTATCACCATCAAATTTGTTTCCTTGTTTGATGATTGATCGTAGTGATAGGTTACCGTTGTTCATTTTAGAATCTATAATATGCAAAGAAAACATAGTTAATATCATGTTATAAATTATTTAATTAGGTCATCAATCAAATAATTACTCTCAATATTTTCCTCAAGCTAATAGCCCCACTATTAAACTCTGAAAAGTTTTGTTAGTCTTCCTAGTGGGCCGAGATCCCATCATTTCCATTTTAAACCTTCGTGGAGGCAAACAAGTCAAAATGGGTTGATTAGGTAGGTCAACAAACTTAATTTACACCAATTAATAGCACCAACCATTAATCTCCAATGTAAATTAGACCAACAAACCAATTACACAATTCAATGGCACCAACCATTGTCCTTAAGTGTAATTCTCGGATAAGTAGAGTGGACACTACATGTCGCCACGTACATCAAATAAATGCATCTCTACTATGCCTCTAGTGTATTTATCAACCTTCGTGGAGGCGAACAAGCAAAATACACTAGTTAAGTCAAACCCATCACTATTAAGGAAAACTCCTATGTTAACTTAGCCTCCCACTGGTAAAAGTGTACCCTTTATGGAGGCAAACAAGGCCACGACGAATAGTGGTTTGACTAAGCTCATAGTGATGGAAGGCTGGTTCTTATTTTTTACTTAATATCTTAATGAGGATTTTTATATCAAGCGTCTCACCAGACATTGTTGTTTTGACATGCTTTTAAATTGAAGAACAACCTAGCATGCATACTACTAAAATACATTACGTGTTGGTACATGGCCAAACTAAAAGTCAGTTTCCTTGAGCCTAGAGGAACCAACAAGTCACCTAGGGTCCTGTAGTAAAACATATATAGGTCTTCAAGTATGATCGCTTCATATTTGCTCCATTTTCAGTTACAATAAATTTTACATCATTATTGAAATTCACAATAAAACAAACCTTGCTAATTTTGCATAAATAAATTCAGAAAACTCGAGTTACATTTGAGGGAGATAGATGAAAAAAGAATGTATATAAGGAAAGAAGGAGAAAGGCAGAGCACGTAGGCCCTATTTAATTAAATTAAATTACAATCATACATTCCCAACATGAAATTAAAACATTCACCATAGTTTAGGCTCATGTACCGGGCACCATGCATAATCAATCAATAATGAGACATAGCATACAATTAAAAACATCAATTTTGAATTAATCAAATAAAATTACGATTACCTCTTCTAATTTTACATAATCTATTTGGCCCCTAACCTTGCAGTTTAGTTTTTATTATGTGAAAACACGAAGTGGGCAGTCCAGAATAGATACTACTGTTCCAGAACCATTGCGGCATGATGGAAACATTCAAAACCATCATCGTTATCCTAAATTGAAAAAAAAATTCCAAATTATAAATTTTTGGTTCATTTACGCGCAACAACGCGTTAATTATTCTATCGCTGTCAACATGATAAATCATGCAAGAAACTCCCACTTTAATCACCCTCCACTCGCAACAACGCATGAACTTCTTCCGCTCAAATTCCCGCATAAAAACACGCAGGAAAATAAAAACGAGTTGCTGCCCGCTGTTGCATGCAGGAAACCAGCAGCCCAGAAAACTGAGCTGCTCGATCAAGGTTGCATGCGTCAACGTGCAGCCACAATAGTAGCTTTGTGCAATGGCAATGGCTATGCACAATTACGCACGGCTTGATTGTAGTAGTTGTGCGCAATTGCGCATTGCCTGGGCAGCATAGCGGCTGCGCGCATCCTAGGCCTGGCAGCGTGCAAGCGCTAAAATGGTCGTGTGCCGTACCGCACAGCCAAAGGTTGGGCCGCACACAACAGCGCACGACCAGAGCCTGGTCCGTGTGTATCAGCGCACAGCCAGCGGCCTACCTCAGTCCCATGGCCACTTTCCCCCTCCACAAATCTGGCTGTCTCCTCCCCCAGTCCCATGGCCGCCTACCTCGATCTTTCAACAGCTGCCCCTCCCCCACCCCGACAACAAATTCCATCGTCAACTACCTTGATTAACTCCCTCTGTTCAACAACCTGGCTCTCACATACTCGCAGCTTTCCATGATGATGTCAATCTTGAAGTTGTAGCTATCCAATCGAGATTGTTAAGAAACTTGTCAAATACCATCTTAATAGCTCCAAAATCATCGAGTTTTATGGGATCCTAAGGAGAGGAACAGCATCGAGTATAAGCCGGAGACATTTTTTAGAGATACAAAAAGCTTATTGGGAAATATGTGGTTTTTTATCATCCAATTACAACGGCTTGAAGAGTTGGAGATGGGGCTTTTAAGTTTTGCACAAGTTATTCATGGTACTAGTTAAAATTTTGACAGATAAAAATTTGATATGATTTTTTTTTTTTTTTTTTTTTTTTGAAAAATAAGGTGGATTAAATGTAATACCCTGTGTTGTTATGGAATTTTGTTAAATTTTATTTCGTGATTTGGGGGGTAAAGTGCAAGAATTCAAAAATTTTGACGGAGTAAAGTGTTACAGCCGAGACAATAGAGGACCATAGACATTTGCCATGATATTTTTTGGGTGAACAATGTTCGCCCAAAATAATTGGCGGTGAAGAAAGAAAGAAGAAGGGAGGAGAGAAAAGAGAGAAAGAAAAAAGAGAAGAAAGAGAGAGAGAGAGAGAGAGAGAGAGAGAGAGAGAGAGAAGAAGAAGAGAGAAAAGGAAAGAAGAAGAAGATTTTTGGAGAGTTGAGAGGAGAGTGAGCCAAACGAAGAAGAAGAAGAAGGCTTTTTGAGCAAAAAGGTGAGTGGAATACTTTTATATTAAGAAAAATCATGGGTTGTTATTGCATTTGTTTTAGCTTTAAGTGTGTGATTATATGTTGCATTATATATGTATATGTGTGTGTGGATATTGATTTGATGTTGAATGGAAATCCAACCATTTTTTAAGGTTGGTTTGTTTGTGGGTTGTGGAAGAGTTGAGAGTCGTTGAGAGAGAGATGGGTTTTTGGATTGAATTGTGAGATCATGGAGATCTCAACTTGAGTAATTTGTGTTTATGTTACTAGGATAGGGCAAACGCTTGATGAGCTCCAGGCAGGATTACACCCAATGGGTATTGGCTTGGGTGAGATGATGATAACACCAGGCAGGTATTGGCCTAGGTGGGATTCATATTACTGGGTGGGTATTGGCCCATTGTTATACTAGGCGGGTATTGGCCTGAGTGGATTATGATACCTCGAGGATAGACCTTAGGAGGGATTTGACGAATTACACCAAGCAGGTATTGGCCTGAGTGGATTAGGATACCTTGAGGATAGACTTTGGAAGGGTTTTGACGGATTACACTAGGCGAGTATTTGCCTGAGTGAATTATGATACCCCGAGGATAGACCTTGGGAGGGATTTGACAGATTATCAAGCAAGTATTGGCCTAGGTGGGTTCGAGATCATTTGGGCAGGTATTGGCCCAAGATGGCTCTCTAGTCTGTATTAGGGGCTGAGAATCGAGAAGTTCGATGTAGGTCCCAAGGTACTAATGAGGTGGTGGTGGTTGTAGTAACAGTGTGAAAAGAGTTGGTTGACACCCAACGGGTATAGGCTGGGGAGGAATTTGTGAATACCTAGCAGTTATAGGCTGGGGTGGAATTTGTGAATACCCAACGGGCATAGGCTGGAGTGTAATTTGTGAATACTCAACGGGTATAGGCTGGGGTAGAATTTTTGAATACCTAGCAGGCATAGACTGGGGTGGAATTTGTGTATATCTAGGGGGTATAGGTTGGGTTGGAAATTGTGGACACTCTATGAGAATTGGTGTGAGTAAGAGTGGGTTTCGTGTCGGGCAATGCCTACTCAGCTTCGATGATTGGTGTATCATTTCATGTGAGTTATAACATGATGATCCAATGTGTTTCGAAGGTTTGTACAAGGATGCGGATTACCTTGTTGGGCGTAAGTGGGTATAATTAAGGATTTATCGTGTCTAGAAATTTTATAAGGAAACGGTTACGAGTTGCGTGAAATGCAGCTGTTCTCTTACAAGTTTAAGGTTGAAAGTTATTTTCATTTATAAACTATGTTATCCACTCATTGGGCCTCCTAGCTCACTATTTTATGGTTTTCCCCTCAGGTTGCATAAAGGGTACGTGAGGTGCATACTGCATGCTTTCAGTTGGCCACAAACGCATGTTCATTGACATGATGCTTGTACATCTTAGCGCACTTTGATACAATGTTTTATGTAACCATTTTCTAAGATTTACTTTTTTTCATAATCACGTTTTGTGTTGTACTACTGTCATTGAAGTTTTTATGAATGGAATTTTATAAATTGTTTTTGAAAAAAATTCACCCTTCTCTTAGGATTCTAAGTCTCTCGAAGCACCCGGATTCGACGGGATAGGGAATACTCGGGAGGGGGGCATGACATTAAACTTCTTGAATTTCAATCTCCCTGTTGCAAATTGTTTAACTACAAAAACCTTATTTGAGTTTCTTTCTTTCTTTTTCATTTTTTTTTTTTTTTTTGTGCATTTTGGTTTCTTGATGCTATGCATTTGGATTTTTTGATGTGACTGTTGGTGATAATTTGATATGGGTCATGATATGCATTTGTATTTCTTGATTTTAATTTTTATGGGTTTGATCACTGGTGAATTTTGTTTAAAATTAAACTGTGATGCTGATGTTACATTGGGTGGGTGATTGATAGTAATATCAATGGTAGTCATGGTGCTGGTTATCTTGTGGGCATGCGGTTGTCAAACTTGGAGATTGTTGGAAAAGTTGGGACCTGTTGGGTTGGATAAAGGGTATTAATGTCATTTAACCATGCTATACTAAAACTAATCAGAAACTACTAACGGTATGAGGTTCGTAGTTAATATTGATACCTGAGGGGGTTTTCAGGTTTGGACCAAACTTTGGGGGTTTAAAATAATTATCCTTAAAAGCATATCATGTTTTATATTTTTTATTTTCCTACAAATAGGGATCATATATATGCATGGAAAGCATAACCATCACTACTGTAGAATTTTTTAATGGTTTGTAGGTTTATTAGTGTTTGAATTGTTGGGGGTTTTGTTTCCTATGATTCTTCTAAAAGCATATGAGAAATAACTTAAATATTTTAGCCAATCACACCGATAAATCAATTTATACGGTGCATAAATCAATTTATACATTTACTGTGTAAGAATTGGCAACCAAATAAATTAGTCGCTAGTGTGATATTTTCGGCAACAAATCAAATTAGTCATAGAATATTAATTTTAGATGCCAAATGCGAGAATAAATGGGCCCCAAAATTTTATTTCCCTTTGATCGATCGATTGGAATTTAGTTACTAAATGTGGGGTATCTGTAACTATGTTTGGCTAGTTGCAAAAAAAATTGATTGCAAAAGTACTTTTCCTTGTAATGTTCAAGTTTTAAGTTTACTTAAAGGATACGCTAACCATAATATAAAAAATAATAATAATAATTAGTGATATTACGAATTTACAAATAGATTAGATTAACCATATCATGCGATAGCTACAATCGTATAAAAAGAAAACAATTAGTGATATATGACAATTAGATCAGAATTAAATTATTTAACGATATCATGTGATAGCTACATATTCTTATAATAAATAGTACGCATATAATATTGGAGTAAAATATATACTAATTCCATAGCCTAAAAAGTAATTTATTTCAAAAATTTGAACGTTTCACCATACATGACCAGAATCCCTCATATCAATTATCTGTATAGCAGTGTATTCCACAATGATACAATAATCAAGACAGGATTATCAAAAACAAGTGGTAGTTTTGATCACTAAGATAAAATTGGACATGTTAAATAAGGTATTATGTCATCGGTTGATAGCTATCAATGTTTATCTTTAATTATTACTCAAATAGTTTTAAATAAAAAAAATATTAAATATAATCCACTTGTGTTTTTCATTATAATTTACTAATTGCGAGAGGATTAAATAAGTGATAGTTGATTTTGACAATGTGATGTTTATCCATGCACTGTCTGATAATTACCTATGCTTTATTTAAGGCCCAACGATTTTTACCTACCCAAGGTTTGGCGAAACAACAGATTGGTATCCAAAAGGTTTCAAAACAAAAATAGGTACCTTTCGTTAGTGAAAAGACTAGAATGCCCTTTGAGAAATATTAGTCTATTTTTTTAATTATTTTTAGACCCCTTAAGTTTATTAATTCTATCAAATACCCCCCGAAAAAAGTTTAAAACTTAACAAAAACACCCCCACCCACCCATACTTGCCAGATTCCAGCGGCCACCGCTAGTGGTAGCCAGAATCTGTCATAACGGTCTATGCCACCACTGAAAATGGCCGATAATTCATCGATCTAGCCTTTTCCGACCAGATCTACGGCCAGATCTAGCCGTCGACGGCCGCAACACTCCATCTTTGGCCGTCAGCGATGGCCAAAGATGTGGCCGTCGTTGTCTGTCAACGATGGCCAAGATTTGGCCATCGTTGATAGTCAACGACGGCCATTTCTTTGGCCGTCAGTTTCCGGCCAGATCTGGCCTTTTCACGTCAGATCTAGCAAAGGCCAGATCGGTGAATTATCAGCCATTTCCAGTGGTGGCATAGACCATTGTGACAAATTCTGGCTACCACCGGTGGTGGCTGCCGGAATCTGGCAAGTATGGGTGGGTGGGGGTATTTTTGTTAAGTTTTAAACTTTTTTGGGGGGTATTTGATGGAATTAATAAACTTAAGGGGTCTAAAAGTAATTAAGAAAATAGACTAATATTTCTCAAAGGGCATTCTAGTCTTTTCACTAACAGAAGGTACCTGTTTGTCATTTTGAAACCTTTTGGGTACCAATCGTCGTTTCGCCAAACCTTGGTTAGTGTAAGTCGTTTTCCCTTTATTTAATTAGAATCAGGTTACTTGTTTCCACCAAATAAAATATGTTTTACACACATATCTACTACACACCTAAAAATTTCAAAAAGTTTGATTTTACTCCGTGGATCCTTGATTCCCTGTAATTCAAATAATAATAATAACAATAACAATTTTTCTTTTGGTAAATTGACATTGAGGATACACGGAAAATTATTAGAAGTTAAGAAAGTAAACAAAAATTAAAAAAAGTACACCTGATAGGATAAAACATAACTATTTGACTTTACATGTCATAATTACCGTGCAAAAACTAAAAGTTGTACTTAGAATTGAAGAAAAAAATTATTCTAAAATTGTTAATAATGTGTATAATTAATAAAATGGATCTAGCGATTACTTATTATTGGGAGAATACCCTCTCTACCAACTCAAAGAAGACAAGAGATTTTACCATATGTTGATGCGTGATTTTGACACCAACTAAACATACGTGTGAAATGCTGAGCTGACTCAGAGAGCACACGCGATTGGGGGTATGATAATGGATAAAAGATGGGGGACTGTGTTTAAAGTGGTTCGGGTGCTTTAATAAGCGACTCCTACGTCCACTGATATTGTATTAATATACTGAGGTCAGGTTGCATTCAGCGAGTTGACTTGCAAGTGATTACAAAGAGAGAATATGTAAGCTATTATAGAGAAAGATTAGGTAATACAGAGTAAAATGAACCAATCCCACAAATGGGAGAGAAGCTCCCTATTTATAGTGGGATGAAATCATATAATGATTACTAAATCCGTGAATGGGTCAGATTGCTGTGCAAATCCTTCCTTGTGCCCCGTTATTTCACTTGCTCAAGTAATTCACTCGAGTTTTGTAGGGATTGGACACGTGGATCACCTCCAGCCTTTCATTAGCCTGACGCGCACCTACGGCAAGGGCAGGAGCATGCCTCTTGCGTCAGTGCGCGACGTGGCTGCACTTGAGCGGCACTTGGACTTACCTAAGCTCTGACTACTTGCGCTGACAGGGTTCTGCGTCAGCCCTACTTTTCTAGGCATAACAGAAGTCCCCTAGTTTTTAAGGTTTGAGAATCGAACCTTGGAAACTACATGTCATGCCTCGATTTGATGCGTTTGAACACTGGCTGACCGACCTGAATACACAAAGGTCGAAGAAACATTTTCATGTAGGTGACCTAAAATGGCCTTTACTTTAAGGGTCAGCGACCTGAATAGACCATGTCTAGTGCCACAACAACGACCTTGATCTTCGTACGCGTCTCACGACCTGATTGCACTTTGGAATTTTTTGCGTAAAGCAAGAGATCGTGTTACTTTGCGACCGATGCTCATGCAAGTCAAAGAGTCATGTCGCTTCGCGATGAGACATGAGCTAAAGAGTGTTGCACATAACGACCCCTTCAGATGTTATCTGTTACATTTTTGCAGCAGATACATTTAATGAAGTATCTTTTGCTCTGACAGACGTGTCTTGTGCGCAATAAGTGCCAGCCATGCGCATTAAATGTGAGTCATGCTAAAACGACATTCCCTATCATCGCATTAAATGCGGACGTGATCACATTTAATGTGGAGAAGGGAAAACATGTCGTCGCTTGAGCGTTTTCAACAGAAAAGCACGACGATCTGGTTTTTTAAAGCATGACGGTCATTCTTCTTCGCTGATCTGTGACATGTAGTCGTGATCAACGGTGAGATGTGTTTTCCGCCCAAACGTCGTTTGATTTCGAGAAACTAAAGCGTCATTTCCTCCACTATAAAACCCCAAGTTCACTTCAGGCAATGCCATAGTATTCATCTTCTCATAGAGAACAAGAAATTTTTGTGAGCTTTGATCCTTTGCCTATCAGATTGGTGCACGCTTGATATCCAGAGCAGGAGGACTAATCTTCTCATCTCAAGAGGTAAGGATGATCCTTCTACCACTTTTACTATTTTTTCTTGTTTTCAATAGTAGCCATACGATGACAGTCTGTCGGAAGTTGATCGGAGATGAAATATTCTCTTTGAGATTGAGCCATTGATGGTGGCTCTAGTAGTATTATGTTAGGGTTTTTCTAGGGTTTAAGGGAGGAAGTCTTTTCTTTTTCCTCCACGTCATCATACGAAACTGTGTACGAAGACTGAGTATTACCTGCATGTCGCTTTTGCAGACTGCAGTAGAATGGACCCCCCAACGACCAGAGCTGAGGAAGGGACCAGCTTGCTTGCGTAGGATGCTCCTACGGGTCCCTTTTGAGAGATCTTGTCGATACTTATAGACAAAGAGCTTCAAAGGGTAGTAGACCAATACGCTATCAGCGTGGAGGTCTTCCGAGACAGGACACACACAGCTCGAGATCCGCCACGGGGGTTGGCCACGATCTCCGAGGACATTTTCAAGGGTGGGGGTTGATCCCTTTCCACCCCTTTGTCAGGTCGGTCCTCGACCACTTTGGAATCGCACCCTTACAGCTTACACCGAGCGTGTACATGAGTGTTGTTGCCATGTACATTGCGTGTCGTGAAAACGGATTGGGCGAGCTAACCGCACTAGAGCTTGGTTGCTCGTACATCCTGAAAAAGAGCAAGGACAAGGATTCCTACTACCTGTCCAGGCAAACTACCATTGAAGCAGGGATATACAGTTACCCAAGCAATGTAGGACCATACGAGACAAAATTCTTTTTCTTTCGTCATAACAACATTTGTCGTTTTCAGGAGTCAAGTAGGTCCTCATTTCTTTTGAGTTCGCGAATTTTCTTTTGCTTTTTGTTAATGAACTCTCTATTTCTTCGCAGCTAACAAGACGACCAGGTTAGAGCTCCTCGAGGATCCAGATAGGATTGCTACCTTCGGCTTTTTGCCTGAAGAGAGTCGCGACGTAAGATTACTCGTGACAACAGCAAATTTGCGGAAATACTATTTCTTCAATTTAGAAGCGACCTAAGAGACCACACCGAGTAAGCCTCTTGACCTTAGCTTTTTGACTTCGCGTACAGCAAACTGTTTTACTAACAATGTTCACGTGCAGCGACCATGCCTCCCAAAGTGCCTAAGTCACCATGACCAAGGCAATTTTCTTCCCCCGAAGGGGTGCCACCGGACTAGCTGGAGTGGCTCCCAGTGGTCCTTTTGGCAGAGGCACATCAGCAGTCGATTTGGCCCCACCTGCGGGCGCTGCTCACCCAAAGCAGAAAACCACGTCCCAGAGGCCTAAAAAGGGGAGGCAAATTTAGACCAAAGAGTCGAAGTCCGAATCGGAGGGTTTGGGCATCCAGCCAGAGAGGTCGCAGCCTTACCAAGCATTCCACTTGGTAGGGCCAGCTAGGGCTGCGATTGGTATCTCCATTGCTCCCGGGGGGACAACAAGCGATCGTAGTCCCTAGGAGAAGGTCAGGAAAGGAGCCAACAGAGGGGACTCTACCTGCTACGGGCACTGACACCCCGTACTAGTGTCAATGGGTCAGTTATCGCACCATCTGCAGCTGGTAGTCTTTGCCTTGCTCAAATGCAGACTTGCAGAGGCTTTTGAGCAGTTCGTGGCCTCTGGTACCATGGACTTGATGACCACATCCTTCCACCACCTGAGCCAGGTAAACGAGCTGCCCTTGATGTGGACATTGGCTTATGCGATATAAATAACTTCATTCTCTTTGTTATGCAAGCCTTACTGTCCATACACCTGTCCTTGCAGAAGGTCTAGCTGGGGGCTGCTGAGGGATTAGTGGAGATGAGGGAAGAGAATGAGCGACTTAAGCAGGAGCTAGAGGCTGTACGAGCAGACAGGGACTCGTCCATCGTTCAGGTGGAGTAGCATTTGTCCGAAAGGGATGCTGCACTTCACGTGGTGGACTTTTAGAAGTCCGAGCAGCGCAGCAAGGAGGTGAAGGACCTCTAGAGGACCATGGCCAGACTCACCAAGGAGGCTGGCGAGAAAGACCAGGCACTGCAAACGACCTTTGAGCAGGCCATACGAGCAGAGAGGGAAATGAGAGAGCTGTGGGAGAATACTGAGAAGTAGCAGTCATCGCTTGAGGTCGAGCTCCATTTTACTCGAGGCTGTGTCATTTCGCTAACTACAGAGATGTAGCAACAAGAGGCGGAGATTAAGAATAGGGCTACAAAATGGACGATTCAGTCCATCTTTGCCCTTCTATCGAGGAATCCTGAGATGGATCTGTCCGACCTCCTTAAGGAGTACCGTAACAAACTTGCTTCCATGGCGCAGGCCGAAGCTGAGGAAGCGGCTTGGGGACCTGACCTAGAAGAAGAACATCTTGAGTTCGTTCTAGGGAAGCTCGCACCCGAGTAGGCGGTCGATGGCCGGTGACCAGCCTGGGGATGAGGATCAGTGATCTGCTTCTCTTGTTTTCTCCCTTTATGCCTATGTACTTTCCCTTTTTATAAATAAAGATATTGCTTTTTACAATCTTTCATGAGTATTTACAATTTCCACATTCTTACATACGAGATCACATTCTAACTGTTTACAATAATATTGGTACAAGTTTATACGAACAGAATTGTATACAAGGAAAATGATTACAAATGAACAGAATTGTGCACTCGTTATTACAAAGATTGTAAAAATTAAATAAAACCTTACAAGGAAATAATTCAGTTTGGAATTACTGATAATATGGCCAGAGATGCTCAGCATTCCAAGCTCAGGATACTTCGGAACCATTCAGCCTTTTGAGATAATAAGTCTCTGGTCTTATCACTTTGGCAATGCGGTATGGGCCCTCCTAGTTCGGTCCCAAAACTCCCGCACTTGGTTCTTTAGTACCGAGAAGGACTTCCTTTAAAACAAGGTTGCCGACTTGGAAGTCTCTCCTTCTGACTTTAGAGTCGAAGAACCTTTTCGCGCGTTTCTGATAGGCTGCTATTCTTAGTTGAGCCTTGCTGCGATGTTCTTCATTTAGGTCCAGACTTGTGCATATGAGCGCTTCATTATCGGCTTCGCTAAACAGGTCCCTCTGAAGTGAACCAGTCCCTACCTCCACAGGGATCATTACTTTGCAGCCATATGCTAGCGAAAAAGGGGTTTCTGAGGTAGAGGTTCTCAGAGTCGTCCTGT
Organism: Pistacia vera; assembly: GCF_008641045.1. NCBI lineage: Eukaryota > Viridiplantae > Streptophyta > Magnoliopsida > Sapindales > Anacardiaceae > Pistacia > Pistacia vera. The sequence goes on from NW_022196401.1 coordinate 302,923, forward strand.
AGGCCCACTGGACTTCAAGAAGGTCGTCGGCCCAATTTCCCTTGGCTGTGCCAAGTTTGGCCTTTAAAGTGTGCTTGATGGTTTTGTTGACAGCTTCAACTTGACCATTTGCTTGCGGTCTTATGACTGAGGCGAACTTTTTGTGGATGCCTAGCTCGTCGTAAAACTATTTGAATTCCTCGTTATCGAACTGCTTCCCATTATTAGATATGAGGGTATGAGGAATCCCATAGCGGCACATAATATTTTTGAAGATGAAGTCCTTGAGCTTCTTGGTGGTGATCATGGCTAATGGCTCTGCTTTGACCTATTTGGTGAAGTAGTCCATCGCGACCACCGCATACTTGATTCCCCTTTTACCAACTGGCATGGGACCAATGAGATCGATTCCCCACATGGAGAATGGCCAGGGGCTGGTCATGGTTATCAGCTGGTGGGAAGGAGCTCGCGGTATGTTCGCGAACCACTAGCACTTGTCACATTTCTTGACAAAGTTGTAAGTGTCCTCTTGGATTAAGGGCCAGTAATACCCTTGACGAACAACTTTGTTGGTGAGAGATCGTGCGGCCATGTGATTACCGCAGATCCCTTCATGTATCTCTCGCATGATGTAGTCTGCTTCTTCGTCGGTTACACATCAGAGAAGGGGAGCGCTAAACCCCCGCCTGTATAACTAGTCTCCTATTAGCGTGTAACTAGCAGCTCTTGTTCACAGGGTCCTTACTTCGACCTTGTCGTTTGGCAAGACCCCATCCCAGAGATACTGAATGATAGGGGTCATCTAGGAAACTGATTCTTCCATATTCACGACCTGTTCGGTTGAGCTAAGACTAGGAGCCCCTATGAATTGAATAGGAATACTTTTCGGTGCGTCTGAGTCTAGCAATGAGGCTATCTTTGCCAAGGTATCTGCCATAGAATTTGCTATCTCTAGGAATCTATATGATCGTGAAGTGCCTGAACGGCTCGAGTGCGGCCTTAGCTTTCTTCAGATAGCTGATCATATTTTCTTCCTTGGCCTGGTATTCCCCCAAAATCTAGTTGACAACCAACATGGAGTCATTGTGGATGCTGATCGCGATTGATCCAATTTCTCTAGCCAACCGTAACCTACTAAGCAGAGTTTCATACTCAGCCTCATTATTGGTCGCTTTGAACCCAAACCGGAGAATGCCATCAATACGGGTCCCCTCGTGACTTAAGAGGAGAAGACCTACCCCGACCCTTTTTCTATTTGATGATCCATCGATGTATAAACTCCAGGTCGACAGATTCTGAATAGTATCCTGGTTGACTTTGCTAGCCTGTTGCTCGGATCCGTTGGTCGGATGATATGAGAATTCTGAAATGAAATCAACAACAACCTGCCCTTTGATGGTTGCTTTCGGTATATATTGTAGATTGAACTGACTTAGTTCCATGGCCCATTTGAGTAATTTACCCGATGCCTCGGGTTTCTGGAGGACCTGCCTGAGCAGGTAACATGTCATTACATAGATTGTATGGGCATGGAAGTAAGGTCGTAACTTTCTAGAAGCGATCAGCAGGGCATAAGCTAACTACTCCATTTCTGCATACCGCATCTCGGCATCCAATAGGCGCTTGCTCACATAATACATTGGCCATTGAACCTTCCTCTCCTCTTGATCTAATGCTGCACTAACCGCGTACTGAGAGACAGACAAATATAGGAGTAGAATGTCTTGCGGGAGAGGCTTGGACAGAAGAGGTGGCCTTCCGAGGTGCTCTTTAATGCTCTAAAATGCCTGTTCGCACTCGGGAGTCCACTCAAATTTTTTATTGGCTTGAGAATGTTATAGAACGGCAAGCAGTGATCTGTTGCCCTCAATATGAAGCGACTAAGCGTCGCTATTCACCCATTACGACTTTGAACCTGTTTTTTGTTGGTCGGGCTCTTCATGTCGAGGAGAACTTGGATTTTCTTGGGGTTTATCTTTATTCCCCATTGGTTAACCATGTACCCTAGGAATTTTCCTAAGGATACTTCGAATGAGCATTTGAAAGGATTAAGCTTCATTCTGTATTCCTAAAGGATGTCAAACATCTCAGCGAGATGTGCTATGTGATCTGAAGCCACATGCGGGTTGACTAGCATGTCATCAACATAGACTTCCATCAACTTCTCGATCTGCTCCAAAAACATTCAGTTAACTAACCGCTGGTAAGTTGCACCAGCATTCTTTAGGCCAAAGGGCATAACTCTATAGCAATATAGCCCTCGATCTGTTACAAAGGAGGTATGCTCTTCGTCCAGCGCATACATTGGAATTTGATTGTATCCCGACTATGCATCCATAAAACTCAACAGTCATGCCTGGAGGTGGCATCAATAAGCTAGTCGATCCTGGGCAGGGGAAATCTATCTTTTGGGTAGGCTTTGTTGAGGTCAGTGAAGTTAACACAGGTCCGCCACTTGCCATTGGGCTTTTTTACTAGAACTAGGTTGCCAAGCCAGCTCGGGTAAAGCACTTCTCTGATAGATCCATTCTAAAAGAGGTTATCTACCTCGATTTTAGGGCAGTATACCGCTCTGGATCCATCGCCTTTCTTTTTTGGCAGACCGGTTTGGCTTCACTATCAATGTTTAAGGCATGGAAAATGATGTCCAGGCTGATCCCGACCATATCGGCATGTGTCCATGTGAACACATCAATACTTTCTCTAAGAAAGCTGATTAGGTCATTAGCGAGTTGGGGGTTGAGATTGCTTCCAATCCTCAACACTCTGCTTGGCTCGCTCTGGTTGACTGATACTTCCGTTAGATCCTCAACTGGCCCACTAGCACGGCATTCCTGGATACAAGGATCCATATTATCCTTGGCTGGGCCAGGCTATGGTTCGATCCGACTGATCGCCATTGCCTGTTTGGGAATGCCACGCGAGATGCCTTTCCCTTTGCATACCATCTGCACTGCCTTCACATAACAGTCACGAGATGTGCACTGAGATCCGCTTACTTCCCCTATCCCAGTCGGGGTGGGGAACTTCATCTTGAGATGGTAAATCAAAGTGACTGCTTTGAAGTTCCTCAGTATAGGTCGCCCTAGAATGCCATTGAATGCGGATGGGCAATCCACTACTAAGAATTCAGTTGTTTTGGTCACCTTGGCAGAGTCACCCAGCGTGACTGGAAGCGAGATCATTCCTTTGGGGATCATCTAAAACCATATAGGGGGTTTGAGGCGGGCTTCAGGTCGGCCTCATCCAACTTCATTCTTTCGAAAGCTGACTGGAACAGGATTTTCACAGTGCTTCCATTGTCCACCAACATTCTGTGGACGTCAGAGCGCCCTATTAGGGGCATGATGACGAGAGCATCATCATAGGGATGATGCAATCAGACTCCATCCTTTTCAGAGAAGGTGATTTCCTCCTCCCTGTGAACCTTCGGTGGTCGCTGCGTCGTGTTCATCACACTGATGGGGTCGTGATAGGCTACGCGAGCATATCTTTCTTGGGCAACTCACGAGTTTCCTCCTAGATGCGGTCCTCCAAAGATTATCCCCATGCTACAGACACCCTTGCGATCACGACGTTTCTTACTCGGTTCCTCTTGATTTTTCTCCCTTGCGGGAGCAAAGTCATCAACATACTCTTTGAAATGCCCCTACTTGATAAGATTTTCAATTGCCTACTTGAGGGTTCGACACTCATTGGTGTGATGCCCATTGTCCCTATAATAACGATAGTATTTTTTATTATTTCGGGATGAGGAGAGACCTTTCATGGGCTCAGGCTCCCCGAGCAAACTGGCCTCCTCTGATTTATCAAGAATGGCTAAAACAGATGTATTCAAAGGGGTATACTCAGTCCTGTCGCGAATGCGACGAGGAATTGCAGCATAAGACTTCTTGGGCTCAAACCGAGGTTTCTTTCTTTTTTGTTGATCGTCATTAGCCCATCTGCGATCAACTCTCTTATTTTCCCTCTGACCTAGTGCATTGCCAGAAGTATCGGGGTTGTGGCGGTGGAGCGCTGCCATGGAGCTCTCAATACAGAGGTATTTCTCCGTAAGGTTGTAAAAATGAGTCAGAGAAACATCATCCTCTGATGGTAGTTCCCTCAACAAATCTGTCTGTGGACGAACTCCAGCTATGATGAAAGTCCAAACGGACTCTTCGGGAGTGTGAGCTACTTTATGGAGCTCTTTGTGGAACCTGTCGATGTAAGATTGGAGGGATTAATTCCTCTCTTGCCTTATGTTGTTAAGGTAGCTTAAAGGCATTGAGAACTTCCTGTTCACTTAGAAGTGTCTTAAGAATGTTGAGCTCATCTGGTTCCATGAGCTTATTGATCCCGCTAGGAGCAACCTAAACCACCACTTGGCATGAGATGTAAGAGTTACTGCCAAGCATCGACATTTTGCCAAACCATAAACTTGATGAAGTTCCATCAGGTTGTTGAATTCGTATAAGTGATCCTGCGGATCAGAATTTCCATCGAACGCTTGCATATCGAGCATTCCGAATCTGGATTGGAGAGGGGCGGCTAACATAGCCAAAGAAAAGGGAGACGCTTCTGCGACCTACCCTTGCTCATTTTTTTGAGCTTTTAGCTGATCCAAAGCTCGCTGTAATTCCTTAATCTGAGGCAGCAGAGCCATTTGGGGATTGCTTTCCCCCATATGGGTTCGACCCTCGAGATTGCGATTGAGGAAAGTCTGGAGGTCAGATTCCTTCTCGCCTTGATTGACAGTTCCGGTCGCTCTCGAAACACGCTTGCTAGAGCCATGTGATGGCAATGAATGGTGTGGGGAACTTTCGCGACCTCCGCGGTGGTACAAACCGCTCCGCAGAGTATCAAAACCTCCCGCGCAATGACAATCGGGATCGTCATTCTGGTGGTGATAAGAATCATTCCACCCAACACTTTTGTGGGAGTACTCATGTGACGTGGCATGGGACAGCTCGGGATGTGACCTGTCACCGAGCCTTAACGCCAAGGGTGTTCTGCCCGGGACGTGGTCGGTATTTGCCAGCCATTTAAAGCCCTTAGGCCCACTGTTCGCCACTTGCTTGCCCTTCCTTTGATGCGCTGTAGTGCGTGCAGCATGGGCTTTTGCCCTTTTTCGTGCTTTTATGTGACCTGTAGGCGTCTTAGGCGGTGGCACTGCCTCATTTGATTCGGGTGGTGCAGCCCGATCCAAACGATCCAACCTTTGGTTAATCGTTTGGAGAGTATTGTTGAACCTCTCCAGGTAGCTTATGACGGTTGGGTCAAGTTGTGAACTTGAAGGAATATCTCCTATGAGGTTTTGCAGAATTGGGGGGACTTCGGGAGAAGTGCCCTCTTGCACTTGGGGGACTCCCTCATTACCATGATTGGTTCGCTCAGATTTGAGTCTGCGAGCCATTTGCTGTTGTAGGACCAGTTAGTTAGAGATTCTCCTGATGAAGGACGAATACTAAATCAGGCCCTCCTTTTAGCGCCAAACTGTTGATGCGTGATTTTGACACCAACGAAACACACGTGTGAAATGCTGAGCTGACTTAGAGAACACACGTGATTGGGGGTCTGATAATGGATAAAAGATGGGGGACGGTGTTTAAAGTGGTTCAGATACTCCAACAAGCGACTCCTATGTCCACTGATATTGTATTAATATACTGAGGTCAGGTCGTGTTTAGTGAGCTGACTTGCAAGTGATTACAAAGAGAGAATATGTAAGCTATTACAAAGAAAGATTAGCTAATACAGAGTGAAATGAACCAATCCTAGAAACGAGAGAGGAGCTCTCTATTTATAGTGGGATGAAATCATGTAATGATTACTAAATCCGTGAATGGGTCAGATTGCTGTGCAAATCCTTCCTTACGCCCCGTTATTTCACCTGCTTGAGTAATTCACTCGAGTTTTGCTAGGATTGGACACGTGGATCACGTCCAACCTTTCGTTAGCCTGACGCACGCCTACTGCACTGGCATGAGCAAGCCTCTTGCGTTAGCGAGCGACGTGGCTGCACCTAAGCGACACCTGGACTTACCTAAGCTCTGACCACTTGCGCTGATAAGGTTCTGCATCAGCCCTACTTTTCCAAGCACAACACCATAGTTGAGGTGTTAACAAACCTATGACCATGTTGACTTCTATACAAACTCTTGCTTCACTATTTAAAGACAAAAATCACTAAAGATTACACAGGTCGCTCACTCAATTATAGAATAAGAGAAAGTCCTAGAAATCTAACCTCAAGAGTACTCGGCATGGTTTACAATGATTTGCCTCATGCGCTATAAAGTACTCAAAGAACAGAGTAAAGAAAAACTGAAGAAAAAAATAGAGAGTGATAGTTGAAGATTTTTCTGGAAAAATATGAGTAACTCTTATTTTTTTTCTCAAAAATGAAAAGTGGAACATTTCTTTACAATTTATAGGAAAGTTTGTTACGATCCTTGTCAACTTGGATCTCTACCGTTTATCAGAATAATAAACAAACACAAAACTTTCTATTTCAACCATTCGATTCAGCAGGAATGTTTTTCTGTTACAACCAACGCTTCCTGGGTTGAAGAAGAAGCTCACGTGGACTGTGGATTGGCACCAATTTAGGCTGAGTTGAAAAGAAGTAAAATGACACAGCGAGTTGTCGTTTCTTACTTGAGTCTTTTGAGGCTTGCATGCATGGTTAACATTGTCCCTCAAGCCAAAAAAGGACTCAAGTAAACCTTTCAAGTAAGCTTAAATTTTCCAAGTAAGCTCATGATACTTTGAAAAAAAAAAAATTACAGAACTTCTTAAGTCGACTCAAGCTCATCAACAAGATTTCATCCCTCAGATCAAAGACCATTTGAATTTTAAGGTTTCAATTTTCAATCAACAGTTTCAATTTCAGTCTCATTTCTTCCACTATTCATTTCATCTTCAATGCTTCTTGTAATTTTTATTTGAATATGAAATTTGATGCTTATTTTTGCGACACTAATTGTCCCTCAAGCACAAATTCAGAAAGAGAAGCAAAAATCCAAAGTTGATCACACAGAAGTTGAAAGCAAGAGTTGGACAATGGTTTGGTGAGGATATCGGCAACTTGAAAGGAAGAGGCAACATATTGGACAACTAGGCGCTTGGACTAAACCATTTCTTGAACAAAATGCACATCAATTTCAATGTGTTTTGTGCGGGCATGGAAAATAGGATCGAAAGCAAGGGCACCAGCACTGGTGTTATCACACCAGAGAACTGGAATACCTGGGATAGACACGTGAAGTTCCTGAAATAAATTTTGAAGCCATATGATCTCGATGGAGGCTTGAGGCAAGGCACGGTATTCAGCTTTGGTAGATGATAAGGCAACAACCTGGTGTTTCTTGGAACTCCATTGACCCAGATTAGAGCCAAGGAAAATACAATAACTACTTGTGGATTTGCGATGAGAGAGGCTACTGGCCCAGTCAACATCGACATAACCTTTGAGCTGGAGGGTAGAACCTTGTCGAAAAGTGAGACCATGGTGTAGAGTGCCTTGGATATAATGCAAGACATGTTTGCAGGCATGCCAATGGTTGACGATTGGGGCCTTAAGAAATTGGCTCAGTTTATTCATGGCAAAGGAGAGATCAGGCCGAGTCATAGTGAGATATTGTAGTGCAGCAATGAGGCTTCTATAGGCGGTGGGTTGATCAAATAGAGGATTGTCATCAAAACGTAATTTGGATCCAAGAACCATAGGAGTGGCACAAGGATTATAGTTATGCATACCAAACTTGAGGAGAATCTCCTGAGCATACTTGCTATGGTTTAGTTGTAATCCATGAGCATTGTGATTCACTGAAATGCCTAGGAAACAGATCCGAGAATTTTAAGACCACAAGCGGCGTCCAAGTCAGCTACATCTTGGTGAATGAGAGAGTTGTCATTTCCAGTAAGCAATATATCATCAACATACACTAGAATGTAGACAACAGTGGAGCCATGAAAGTAGTAGAAGAGGCTAGAGTCAGAGAAAGGATGCACAGAGAAGTGAGTAGGATGACCAATAGAAGTACTACATGAAGTGGAACTGCTTAGAGGATCTTGTTGTGGAGAAGACCTACATAAAGAGTTGGTAGAAAGCCCCGAAGAAAAGTCCTGATATTGACATGTATTGGAAGAATCAACAGGAGAAGATAAGGTGATAGGAAGCCGCCAAGGCTATGACAAAAAAGGTACACTGGTTGTATCAGATCCTGAGGTATGATCAATAGTAAAGTTGGTAGAAAAAGGAAACACTACCTCGTTGAATTCAACACTTTGTACAGTATACACCCTGCCACTTGAATTGAGACACAAATACCCCTTATGATATGGACTGTAGCCCAGGAAAACACACTGTTCAGTGTGAAATGCAAATTTGTGTTTCTGATATGGTCTAATAAAGGGGAAACACTGGCAACCGAAGATTATAAGAGTGCTATAATCTAGTGTCTTTTGAAATAAAAGGTAATAGGAAACCTGATTTGATAACATAGAGGAAGGTAGACTATTAATCAAATATACTGCTATATGGAAAGCAAACCACCAGAAGCGAAGTGGAAGAAAAGCTTGTGCCAGCAAGGTCAGCCCTATTTCTATCACATGTGATGCTTACATTCAATCTTATCGTTTTGCTGGTGCGTCTGAGGGCAAGGATGGCTAAAATGAATACCTTGTTGAACAAAAAAATGAGCCAAGGGTCTAAACTCGCCTCCCCAATCAGATTGAAACAATTTTATTTTACTATTAAATTTTTGAGACACAAGTTGAGTGAATTGTTGAACAACAGTGGTAACTTCAAATTTCACTTTAAGAGGATATATCCATGAGTATCTTGTATGATCATCAACAAATAAAAGATAATATCAGAAACATGTAGCAGAAACTATAGGCGTAAGTCCCCAAACATCAGTAAAAATCAGCTCAAACATATTAGATGACCAAGTAACAGAAGGTGGAAAGGAATTTTGGTGAAGTTTGCCATATTGACAAGCTTCACAAAACCCTGCTTTATTTATTGCATTATTCTATGCATTCAATGTTGGTACAAGACATTTTAAAACAGAAAAATAAGGATGACCTTGCCTCCTATACTAGAGATCAATGTCACTATCAAGTGATAAAGACTGACTTTTATTTTTAACTACATTAGATTTATTGAGAGAAACTAAATCACTTGCTGACTATGTCAAATAACCAGAAGTAGTCGCCAGATTGTAGGAAGATGCCGGAGAAGTGGTTGAGACTTATGACAGATAGCATTGAGAGTGATTGGGTGACAAAGACACATCTTGCCAACTTATTGTTAGTGTATATTAGTGTATGCCCTAGAAACCATTCGTGTTGTCGGTTTCAGAGCATTTTGTCTTGTATCTATATATATCATAAATAATAGAAGAAAGAGTTCTTCAATTCATATATGTAAATTGCTTCCTCTATTCAGTCATGCATTTAAAATAAAGTATGTATATGAATTGTCCAGATGATTCATTTAATAGGTAAATGAATTATCGAAAAGGGTTCCCTACGGAAGCAATATAAATTTGGGCAACTATATTGTACAGTAGGCATACCGGATGCTTCCGAAAGATATCATGAGTTGATATAAGTACGGATGACGATGATAGTCATGTCACTGGGGCATTGGTATGGATTAACGGTTGGTGAACTGTTTTTCGAACGTGACCGAATAACGACAAATCACTTGGAAAAGCATGTAGTCAATGATTTATCGTTTGGTTATATCAGTGCACGATGTAGTCCTTTGACCTGAGACATTGTAGTCGGATCCGATATGGATGCGTATGGTTCATACGGTGTATAAGTACGAGACTAATCATGTTTCGTACAATAAAGCCTATTTGGTCATGCGTTGTTCATATGCGGAAACGAACGATGGTCAAGAGGGGATCCATTGACTCGGAAATATAGGATCGGGAGTACCGCTGACTCCATCCGGATTCGAGTTCCTAGACGAACATCGATAAATGTCGGAAAACTGAATCTCTGGCCAGAGTCTATTATTAGTCATACAAAAGTAAGTTTGTGATGACAAGTTCCGGACATATTGATCGACAATTCGGTAGAAGATCGAGTTTAGGATTTTGACGTTCCATGAATCCATACTCGATTAGGATATCTCAATGGAGGGACTTTACCTGCATGGTACGTATGATCTGAAATGGGTTCGATGAAGTATTTCTTCATCGTGGTTTAGGGACTATGGCACATTGCTAGATGTTTACCATAGTCGTTGGGCCTCCGGACGGGTTTCCGGATTCATCCAGAACCGGCTCACGGCTAATCCACGGTGGACCTACATGGTCACACCAATAGCCTTGAGAAGTTAGAGAATGATGAGAGAGAGAAATGATTATCCGAAGAGGGCTAGCACCTTCCGAGGGTAATAACGGGATTTCTATAGTAATAGTTACATAGAAAACAATTTGTGACATTTTAAGGGTTAAAATGGTCAAGCAATAATTAATTATATTTAATTATTATATCTTAAAGTGTTAAGATTAATGAGATGAACAAAAATAACCTTTTAATAGTTAAAGGGTAAAAAGGGTAAATTTATGGGTTGTTAATGTAAACTAGTTTAGTTTACATGGGCCCTTGAATAATATTGATTATTCAAAGGGTAGCATATTAAATTCGTGGGGTCCCTTTATAAAATAAGATTTTATTGGGCTTGGAAGTGAAAAATAAATAATTGCAAAATTGCCCAAGTATATATAAATGCAAAAGGTTGCATTTTTGTTCATAACACACATTGTTCACTCAAAGCAAAACCAAAACTCTCTCTAAAAGCCACGACCACTCTCTAAACCTCTCAAGGTGGTGTTAAAGTGTGAAGGTCTCATTACTTTGAGGCTGATCTTCATCAATCCAAAGCAAAGGACTAGGTATAATCTCTTTTCCAAGCTTTGTTTGAAAACCGGTTTTTTGAATCCAATTTTTTTTATGCTTTCTTCTCCATTTCCACCACTCTTCATGCATGCATGATGATCTTTCACTTACACCATTTCCAGTGGGAACATCAAGTTGGTATAAGCCATTATATTCAAAGCCCTTAAGAAGAACCACTTGTGAAGCCTTGTCCTTAATAACACTTTCATCGGTAGAGAATTCAACCAAAACGTTGTTGTCCCTTGTTATTTTAGGTATACTAACCAGATTTTTTGTCACATGTGGAACACAAAGAATATTTTTGAGGTGTAATTAAGGGTTTGCCAACACAAAAAGAAGGGAGAGCAGTTGAACCTGTATGAGAGATATCCAAGCATTGGCCACTGCCGACTTGCAAGGATTCTGATCCAGTGTACTGATTTTTGAGAGAAAGATTTCAGAGATCAAACCAGTTAGGATTTGCTATTGTGAGAGGTGTTGCTATTGGGTTTTACTGTTTTGCTCTAGAAAATTGCTTCAGTTGATTCTCCCCTAAACTACCAGGGTGTTGTTGTGGCATGTTGATTTGAGATGGTGAGTGGTTGTTTGGTACAACATTCTGAGGAGTCATTTGAGGATACATAACTAGTGGTGAGTTAGTGAAAGGTTGGTTGGAGTAATAGTTGAAGTAACCAGGTTGGGTATTAGCAAAGTAAGCTTGGGCAGAACCTAAAGCCTGAGTAGATTGTGGTGATGAATTATACTCAAAACCAAAGGAGGGCCTGTGATTTTGATTACCTTGAAGGAGGTATCAAAATGATGGTAGCATCAGAGAGCCATATGGCCACTTTTCCCACACAATTGGCAAAATAATCGTGGTTTGTAAAAGTTCATTCCTCTTCCTCTACTTTGACCAAAATTTGGAGTATAGGTTTGAAAATTTGGGGCAAATTGATAGGAATTTTTCGGCTCATTTTGATTCTGTGAGAAGGTCTATGTAAATTGATTTTTTTGCTGCTCTAAGGTGTTTGCAACTAGCATGACTGGTTGAGGTTATGAGTTAACAGATTGTTTGTTTGCAATGAACGCATCAACTTCATGGAACCCTATATAGGCCGAGTGTTGTTTCTCCAACCTCATTTCATGCTTATGCAATAGAAATTATGCTTCTTGTAGTGTTACTTCATTACTTCTAGCGGTTAAGGTTGCTACCATGGCATCATACTATGGTCTAAGTCCATCAAGCAAATGTACCAACAATTTTTCGTCAGTTACGGTCACACCGCTTATGGTTAAGGATCTAGCAATCTCTTTCATTTTTAGCACATAATCGTTAATATTGGAATTTTCTTTTCTTGTGGTTTGTAATTGATTCCTTAGATGCAAAATCTAGCCTTAGAATCAGTTAGAAAATACATCTCTAAAGTGTTCCAGATTTCATGTGTAGTTTCAAAGTTAGCTACATGCCTAAAACATTGTTTCCGAAATTGAGGACATTAACCAACTGAACACAAATTGATCAATCTTTTTCCATAAGGTATATTTTGGATTTACTATCTTCTTTGGTTCATCAGTTTCAGAAAGAATAAAAGGAGAAGACACAAAACCTTCTAATTCGTATGCTTTCAAGGCTGGAAACACTTGTGACTTCCAATAGCCATAGTTTTTCTCGTTTAGTTTCACCATGACAGTAGGTAATGTATTGGTAAGCGCTGAGGATGAGAGTGAATTCATCACTTTTCCTTCTATGTTGAAGGCTTAAAATTGAGGAGTTTTTGGATCCACCATTGACGTTTGTCAAAATGTGCTTTGATACCATATAAAGTACTCAAAGAAAGGAGTAAAGAAAAACTCAAGAAAAAAATAGAGAGTGATAGCTGAAGATTTTTCTAGAAAAATATGAGTAACTTTTATTTTATTTTTTCTCAAAAATTACAAGTGGAACAGTTCTTTACAATTTATAGGAAAGTTTGTTACGATCCTTGTCAACTTGGATCTCTACCATTTATCAGAATAACAAACAAACACAAAACTTTTTATTTCAACCGTTTGATTCAGCAGGAATGTTTTTCTATTACAACCAACACTTCCTGGGTTGAAGAAGAAGATCACATGGACTATGGATTGGCACCAATTTAGGCTGCGTTGAAAAGAAGTAAAACAACACAGGGAGTTGTTGTTTCTTGCTTGAGTCTTTTGAGGCTTGCATGCATGGTTAACCTGTAACGCCCCACTTGAGGTACGTAGCTAAGTTATGGTGTATTGTTTGAATGTTTATTGTTTTGCTTTTATTTGGGTTGATATATTGTTAATATTGGTTGGTTGGCCCTTAGTTGAATTTTTGTTAAAGTTATTTTGAGAGAGATGTGAAGAAAATCCCTTAAACTTTCATTAGGAGTGAAATGGTCTTTTCACTCAAAAGTAGTTGAAATTGTGGGGAGTGAAAAGAGATAGAATTTCATAGAGAATGCATTAAAAATGAAGGCATTATGGTCATTGACTAAGAGACATAGATGGAATTTCTAAGAAAGAATAAGGGCATAATGGGAAAGTGTGGTTATAAACTAAAGTGTTAAGGGTTTGAAACCCTTATTTTCTTCATTCCACCGCCACACACCCTCCCCTTTTTCTTTCAAATTATCATTCAATCATCCAGGATTTTGGGGCTTTTAGTGGTTTTTCATGGGTTTTGATTCTAGGCATTAAAAGGTAAGGATTCATGCTCTTTATCATGATTTATTTGTGTAAAGGTTGAGTTCTTATGAAGTTTATGCTTAGGGTAAGAGAAGATTGGAATCCAATAAAGTAGAGAGTTTAGGAGAGACTACTCAAGCACAAGGTAATTAAATTCCACTTCAAATCCAACTCAAGCTATAAATTTAAGATTCAAGTGAGTAGAGATTTCTTTTAAATATGCATATGTTTGTGTTATTGAGAAATTGAGATGGATGTATGATTATTATGCTTATTGTAGATATATTGATATTGAGAAGTATATGTGATGATTTGATGATGGGTCGAAATTGGAAGAATTGGAGAAAATTTTGGGAGGTGTTTGCCATGTAGGTATGTGATGCTACAAGAGAGTTTTTCTCTCATTTGGATGGTTTGAGAAATAAATAGAATGATAATTGATTTAGGGTTTATTTATGCACAACTAATGTTTGTGAAATGCCTAAGTGAAACATGTTACCAAACTGCCCTATCATAGCCGTGACTTTCTAGTGATTTTTGGGCATCTTACGCATTGAACTGGGTTTAGACCAAAACTAAGGATTTGTAGCCCTGTCCTAAGCTTAAAATTAAACCAAACCGTATCAATATAATGTGTTATACTCAAGTTATTGTCTTCTTGAGTGTGACCTGTGTAGAATGACTATCTTGATGCAATATTGCATTTGTGCATTTCATAAGTGCTATAAGAAACTTTAAGCATGAACCATCCTTATGCATTAATGTGTGCATTAAGAGTAGTTTTAGAAAGAGTAGAGAACTTTATGAATGAGCTACTCTAAAAGTAAAGAGAATGGAAAAATCTAAGATGGGTTTGTGCTTTGTGAACTCCACCAGAAGTTATGAAGAATGGGTTGGTGCTTTGTGACCTCCACCCGGAAGTCACGAGAGTGGGTTAGTGCTTTGTGACTCCACCCGGCCGTGCCCCAGTAAGATGAGGCCGTGACATTCAAGTGAGAAAGAATGAGAAATATGAGAAAGAAGAAGGCAGAATGAGTAAATCACGAAGAGTAGGTGGGGCTTTGGATCTCCACTCACCGTGCCTCCAGTAAGATGAGCCGTGACATACAACAGAATTTAATAGCAAAGAAGTTGTGTGAAAGAGAAACAGAAAAAGAAAATAATGAGATAGAGAGTGTAAGAAGAATTAAGGGAAGAGTTACATAGACAAGTAGAGGATTTACTACTGAGCATTATTTTGTGCTCACCCCGTTGTTTATCTTTGTGTTTGCAGGATCTAGGTGAGGACGTGGTTGAATGGGCATCGGCAAGCGAGGAGCAATAGCTACACTGTACACTGTTTTTTGATAACTTTTCTAAATGATACCTTACTTTGTATAAAGAATGATTATATGTATTAAAAGAAAATTTTGCGCCCCATTTACTTTTGCTAATATAAATGCTTTTACTTTACTTTTGTATTTCTATGAGTAACCTAGTATGAAGCAGTTATTACACAACCTCTCTCTAAACCTAAGTCTTTGTAATATTCTTCACCCACCATTCCACTATTCCCTTGATTACTAGCACTTTATATAGGGTTATGAGATATAATTTCCGATTGGAATACATATCTTATTCCAATACCCTTTTAAGATGTTCCTATCGGTCTAGAATTAATAGGAAATACAATCCTAAGAGATATTGAAAAGCTCTATACAAAGGAAACGAGTTAAATTCCTCATAATTCTCTACCTTGGTAGTTTTCCACTAGCACTACTCTTTTGACTTCAGCTGGACATACTTCTGAACTCATGTCTGTTGTGAGACCTGAGCTTCGTAGGTCCACTCCTTATTTAGCTCCTGCCAAGTGAAGAAGTTCCAAGCAACAACTGCTTTTCTTTGTTGTGAACAACCTTATATCCATGTCTAATGGATTATATCCTCATTATCCACATTTTCCATGCTGATCACGCTGGGAAACCTTCTCCCTAATTAAATGGTACTTCATGTCAATGTTTTGTCCTCTCATGAAACACCAAATCCTTGTAAAGTTGCAATGCACTCTAGCTCTAACTATTTAGCACTTCTTTTTTCCTTCTATCTAACTTATTTCCTTCAAGAGACCTTGGATCCAATAGGCCTCCTCATAGGTTTCTTGTTGTCATGAACTCTGCCTCCTGCTTTATAAGGACTAGAGGTTTGCAACTATGATTTCTAGCTCCCACAATTGATGACGCAATATCTAAGGTTGACTTTCTCTTATCTTTATTATCACTTGGATAATCAAAATCTATTCTATGCTTCACTATCTTGGTCTCCCTTATAATAAAACCAAGATCAGTTGTGCCACCAATGTACCTTGAGCCATTTCACAATTGTCTAATGCTCTTTCCTCGGGTTAACATAAACTTGCTTAGCACGCTTATTGCAAAGAAAGGTTAGGTCTCGACAAATCATAGCACACATAATTGACCCTACTACCATTGTTTTGAACCTTTCTCATCTCTCTACCCATTTGACTCGGAGCTTGGACGTTATTTCGAAAAATAGTTGGAAATGTCCAATAAGCTCCTACAACAAAAATGGCCTACGTAACACTGGACAGTAGCAACTATTCTTAAAGTGTTACCGTAACTATCTATATTAACACTTGATGTTAAATGTTACGATAACCAATTTTATATGTAACACTTAACTTTTGTAACACATTTTATATCAATGGTAACTTTTCTTCTAAATGTATGTAAAAAAATATATCTACGTGGCATTTTTAAAGTGTTACATAAACCTAATAATATAGTAACTTTTTTATAATGTTACCATATTAATCAAAATACAGTAACATTACAAGTGTTCCATAAACCCATTAATTTTATCAAAAAAAAATATTATCCGCCTAATATGAAATGAGGTTGATTTTGTCTCATTTTTATTGTTTAGGGGTCAAATTTACTATTTGGGCTTTACTTTGTTACATCTCATTCATGTAGGGACCAAACAAATGTTTTTACAAATAATATAAAAGGAAGATGGAAGGTTAAATGCAAAGCCAAAAACGTGCTCCCATCTTCATCCATTTTTTAGAGACCATCCAACTTCCACCTTTGATGAGCATTTTCCTTCTCCAGTGGCTGGCCATCATCACGTAAGACCTTCCTGGATTCCAACAACCATTAAGCTTCCTCCATCTGTGACCATTCATCTTCTCAATGACTTTAATTTCTTCGTTTTTTGGCAACTTCTAGACATCCTAGGGGCTGGTCCATACTCTGGTCCTAAAGTCAGATCCACCTTCCGTAAGCTTGGTTGACTCGAAATCTCACTTGAAAAAGCCATTTCACTGTCTTGACTCTTCACCTTAATTCTCAGTGTGATTTCATCACTTTTTGGTGTCGTTTCATCTCCCAAGTGTTGGAGTTGTCCATCACTTCAACAATAAGGGGTCACACATACGCATTCGGGAGTCTTGTTGCTCGGTCAATGGGTAGGGGTGCAGGGGGCAGTGCATCCCGGCCCATAGGCAATTTGCGTGTATTGAAATAATATTGGGTGCATTTGGTTCATTATTTTAGGTAAGATTTTGGGAATAGTTTTGGGTTGTTGGATAGGGGAGTATTACAAGGTAAAATTTAAGAATTTATAAAAAAACCCCAAGCTTTGCTAATTTAATTAAACACCCCAATATGTAAAATGACAAAAACACCCCCACCACCCACAATGCCAGATTCCGGCCACCACCATCGGAATCTGGCCGAAAAATTACGTTACGACACAGACTGATCGGATCTGTGTCATAACGCGTCGATCCGGCCAAATCCACCACGGATCTAGTCAGAAAAGGCTAGATCTACGGCTAAATGTGGCCATCGACGGCCGCAAAGGTCTATCTTTGGCCGTCGCTAACGGCCAGATCTGGCCTTTTCCGACCAGATCCACTGTGGATTTGGCCGGAAAAGTCCAAATCGGTGAATAACGGCAAGTTTCGGGCTTGGTGGAAGCTGTTGTGACAAATTCCGATGGTGGTTGCTGGAATCTGGAAAGTATGGGTGGGTGGGAGTGTTTTTACTAATTTTTAAACTTTTTTTTGGGTGTATTTAGTGAAATTAATAAACTTAAGGGGTCTAAAAGTAATTTAAAAATACACTAATATTTCTGGAATAATGTGTCAAACAATATTTGGGGAATAGGATTGGGAATATGGGTAGAAATATTGAACCAAACGCACCCATTGATTTCATTAAATTAAAATATTGTAACACTTAAAAGTGTTACTAAATTAANATGAAGAATGGGTTGGTGCTTTGTGAACTCCACCCGGAAGTCACGAAGAGTGGGTTAGTGCTTTGTGAACTCCACCCGGCCGTGCCTCCAGTAAGATGAGGCCGTGACATTCAAGTGAGAAAGAATGAGAAAATATGAGAAAGAAGAGAGGAACAGAATGAGTAGAAGTCACGAAGAGTAGGTGGGTGCTTTGTGATCTCCACTCAGCCGTGCCTCCAGTAAGATGAGGCCGTGACATACAACAGAAAGTTAATAGCAAAGAGAGTTGTGTGAAAGAGAAACAGAAAAAGAAAATAAATGAGATGAGAAGAGTGTAAGGAAAGAATTAAGAGAAAGAGTTACGGGGATAGACAAGTAGAGGATTTACTTACTGAGCATTATTTTGTGCTCACCCCGTTGTTTATCTTTGTGTTTGCAGGATCTAGGTGAGGACGTGGTTGAATGGGCATCGGCAAGCGAGGAGCAATAGCTACACTGTACACTGTTTTTGATAACTTTTCTAAATGATACCTTACTTTGTATAAAGAATGATTATATGTATTAAAAGAAAATTTTGCGCCCATTTACTTTTGCTAATATAAATGCATTTTACTTTATGTATTTCTATGAGTAACCTAGTATGAAGCAGTTATTACACAACCTCTCTCTAAACCTAAGTCTTTGTAATATTCTTCACCACCATTCCACTATTCCCTTGATTACTAGCACTTTATATAGGGTTATGGAGATATAATTTCCGATTGGAATACATATCTTATCCAATACCCTTTTAAGATGTTCCTATCGAGTCTAGAATTAATAGGAAATACAATCCTAAAGAGATATTGAAAAGCTCTATACAAGAGGAAAACGAGTTAAATTCCTCATAATTCTCTACCTTGGTAAGTTTTCCACCTAAGCACTACTCTTTTGACTTCAGCTGGACAGTACTTCTGAACTCATGTCTGTTGTGAGAAACCTGAGCTTCGTAGGTCCACTCCTTATATTAGCTCCTGCCAATGTGAAGAAGTTCCAAGCAACAACTGCGTTTCTTTGTTGTGACAACCTTAGTATCCATGTCTAATGGATTATATATCCTCATTATCCACATTTTCCATGCTGATCACGCCTTGGGAAACCTTCTCCCTAATTAAATGGTACTTCATGTCAATGTGTTTTGTCCTCTCATGAAACACCAAATCCTTGTAAAGTTGCAATGCACTCTAGCTCTAACTATTTAGCACTTCTTTTTTCCTTCTATCTAACTTATTTCCTTCAAGAGACCTTGGATCCATATGGCCTCCTTCATAGGTTTCTTGTTGTCATGAACTCTGCCTCCATGCTTTATAAGGCTACTAGAGGTTGCAACTATGATTTCTAGCTCCCACAATTGATGAAGCAATATGCTAAGGTTGACTTTCTCTTATCTTTATCACTTGGATAATCAAAATCTATTCTAGCTTCACTATCTTGGTCTCCCCTTATAAATAAAACCAAGATCAGTTGTGCCACCAATGTACCTTGAGCCATTTCACAATTGTCTAATGCTCTTTCCTCGGGTTAGACATAAACTTGCTTAGCACGCTTATTGCAAAAGAAAGGTTAGGTCTCGTACAAATCATAGCACACATAATTGACCCTACTACCATTGTGTATTGAACCTTTCTCATCTCTCTACCATTTGACTCTGAGCTTGGACGTTATTTCGAAAATAGTTGGAAATGTCCAATAAGCTCACTACAACAAAAATGGCCTACGGTAACACTGGACAGTAGCACTATTCCTTAAAGTGTTACCGTAGACTATCTATAGTAACACTTGATGTTAAAATGTTACGATAACAATTTTTATATGTAACACTTTAACTTTTGTAACACATTTTATATCAATGGTAACTTTTCTTCTTAAATGTTATTAAAACAATCTATCCTACGTGGCATTTTTAAAGTGTTACAATAAACCTAATAATATAGTAACTTTTTTATAAGTTACAATATAATTCAAAAATCAGTAACATTTTACAGTGTTCCATAAACCCAATATTTTTTATCAGAAAAAAATATTACCCGCTAATATGAAATGAGGTTGATTTTGTCTCTTTTTATTGTTTAGGGGTAAATTTACTATTTGGGCTTTACTTTGTTACATCTCATTCATGTAGGACCAAACAAATGTTTTTACAAATAATTAAAAGGAAGATGAAGGTTAAATGCAAAGCCAAAAACGTCTCCCATCTCATCCATTTTTAGAGACCATCCAACTTCACACTTTGATGAGCACTTTTCCTTCTCCAGTGGCTGGCCATCATCACGTAAGACCTTCCTGGATTCCAAAACCATTAAGTTTCCTCTCCATCTGTGACCATTCATCTCTCAATGACTTTATTTCTTCGTTTTTTGGCAACTTCTAGACATCCTAGGGGCTGGTCCATACTCTGGTCCTAAAGTCGATCCACCTTCGTAGCTTGGTTGACTCGAATCTCACTTGAAAAGCCATTTCACTGCTCTGACTCTTCACCTTAATTCTCATGTGATTTCATCACTTTTGGTGGCGTTTCATCTCCCATGTTGAGTTGTCCATCACTTCAACAATAAGGGTCACACATGACGCATTCGGGAGTCCTTGTTGCTCGGTCAATGGGTAGGGGTTGCAGGGGCAGTGCATCCCGGCCCATAGGCAATTTGCGTGTATTGAAATAAATTGGGTGCATTTGGTTCTTATTTTAGGTAAGATTTTGGGATATATGTTGGGTTGTTGGATAGGGAGTATTACAAGGTAAAATTTAGAATTTATAAAAAAACCACGCTTTGCTAATTTATTAAACACCCCTATGTAAAATGACAAAAACACCCCCACCACCCACAATGCCTTCCGGCCACCACCATCGGAATCTGGCCGAAAATTACTTTACACACAGACTGATCGATCTGTGTCATAACGCTCGATCCGGCCAAATCCACCACGATTAGTCAGAAAAAGGTAGATCTACGGCTAATGTGGCATCGACGGCCGCAAAGTTCTATCTTTGGCCGTCGCTAACGGCCAGATCTGGCCTTTTCCGACAGTACCACTGTGGATTTGGCCGTAAAAAGTCCAAATCGGTGAATAACGCAAGTTTCGGGCTTGGTGAGCTGTTTGACAAATTCCGATGGGTGGTTGCTGGAATCTGGAAAGTTGGGTGGGTGTGAGTGTTTTTAAACTATTTTTTAAACTTTTTTTGGGGTGTATTAGTGAAATTAATAAACTTAAGGGGTTCTAAAAGTATTTAAAAATACACTAATATTTTGGAATAATGTGTCAAACAACTATTTGGGGAATAGGATTGGATAATAGGGGTAGAAATATTGAACCAAACGCACCCATTGGATTTCATTAATTAAAATATGTAACACTTAAAGTGTTACTAAATTAAAATGTAATAACAAATTTTATTTTCCAAACTTTAACCGGAAAAAATTTTCTCTACTGCCCAACCAAAATTTTCCCCCCTCCAAAAAAAAACACACCAAGACCTTATTCACCATCTTCTCTCAACTCACACCACTTTTTCAAGTTTGCTTCTTTACTAAAATTCAGCTCCAAGTTCTTCATTCTAACACAATTTTCGTTATGTCCATGAAGCCACCCTAACACTTAAAGCATTTTCAACTCACCAAACTACTCATTAAAACAAATCCCTAACTTATCATCTTCATTTAGTAAAAATCTAGTGAAATCATTGGTTTCATCAAAATTTTAGCTTAAAATCTCCATACCCATACCCTATTGAACCCTAATGGAAGCTCATACCTTTAAGAGGCAAATCAGTGAAGCTACGTTCGGTGAATCATTTTCTTGCATTTTTTCTCTGTGTTTTTGCTCGTGTTTTTTTCTAAGCTACGGTCAGGCAATCCAATGATTATTTTTATAATGATTGAACTTTTGAATGAATCATGTGGTGCTTAATATAGTTGATTTATTCTTTTGGGTGCTGAAAGTTTGTTTAACTTAACATTGAACTAAACTTAGTGCTATAATCTTTGGTGGGCTCTTTTCTCACTTTTCTGTTTTGGAAAGTTAAGTGCTTTAGGAAAGCAGCGCTTTTGCTTTGTGCTTTTGTTGGAAATCCAACATGTTTAATACAAAATCTTAGATTTCTAAGCTTGCAAAACTGCAGACTATCATTGCAATTCATAATTGTCAATCAACAGCACTTCTTATGAGAAAAGATCAGCAACATCAACAATACTATACCCATGGAATTTAGTTCATTGAGCCAGTGAATAAATTGTAAGCCCAAGTCGCTGAAGTCTAATAATATAAGAACACTATACAATATTAGTATTATGCTTTCTTTCTCTTTTTCCACATAATTGAGGTATAGGTTAAAGCTAAGGCTAAGGAATCATCCAGATTATAAGAGGCGCTCCATTCCTTTGGAAGTTGATCTATGTCCTTATAAATGTCACATACCATCAAAAGAAAAGAAAGTGAGCAGTTACAAGCATATGAACAACAATAACAAAGATAAATTGCCAGATTACTTAAAATAATTGCAAAGTGATGAATGACCCACCAGGATATATCATTAACTTTGCAGTCTGCTGTTTTGCCAGCTTAGAAATCTAGAATTTTGTGTTAAACATGTAGTATTCCCAAAGCACAGAGCAAAAGCTTGCTTTCCCAAAAAGCACTTAACTTTCCAAAATGCAATTTGCCTACTAAAAAATTGCAGAGCAAAAATCAGTCTGCAGTTTTGGAAGTTGTAGTTTGCAACTGCAGCTTAAAACCCAGAACTGCATTTATTGGATATAAAGTTGAGATGTGAGTGGAATATTCAAGATAAACAATACAATAAATTGGATCAAAATTTATATAAATTATTCTAAGTATGAGGATTGTCTAACTGCAAATAAACCTTAGGTACCTGATTTTCCAATTTTATAGTATATTACATTATATATATTTCATTACCAAAATCCCCCTATTTTTCTTAAATGTTCACCAAGTTCTAAAATTAGGGCCTCTACTTTTTTCGTGTTGTTTTTTAAACTATGGTTCTGGAAATTCATCCCTGGAAATACACTGCACAATGTTCTTGTCCCTTGGAATAGGTATAAGTATTTTGTGGCTCAAGAAGATCAGCAAGTCTTAATAAGACAATGCATAGTTTTGGATCAATGGTTTTTTGGTACATGTCGTGACTCGTAAGAGGTTTGGTGCGTATAAATTAAATGTTTAAACCTATGCTGAGTTTTTTCCTCCAAATTGACGTATGATAATCCTTGTTCTTGGAAGGTACATTTTTTTGAACTTGTTGCTGCTCTTTGATTTCATAGGAAGTTGCGGTGAAGAGGTTCCTAGACCAAGATATTTCTGGTGAATCACTTGTAGAATTCAAAAAAGAGGTATAAGCTCTCTCTTTCTCTTGCTATCTTAGACATCAACTGATCTCATGCCATCTATAGCAAAATCTGAATAGATACTTCTTTCACACATGTCACAAAATATGCCTGAACTTTGTGATCAGCTTATTGTCTTATGCCTGATTCAAAACTTTGCAAGCCATTATTAACAAGGCCACAATGGTAGCAAGCACAAAGGAGAGCAGAAAAGTAGATTCATCAGGTTTTAATCCTTCATCTATTATCTCCTCAAACATTTTGAAGGCCCCTAATTACTGTATTGTAATTAACAACATTCCTTTCTGGCATAGTCTCAAAAACACAAATCCCCAAGTCCACAAAAACATTATGCATTTCTTTTCTTGTGGGTTTGGCATTTTCTCCTATTCAACATAATCATATAGGGTTCGATACCAGTTTAGTTGTTGATTAAAAAATTGAAAAGCAAGATTAGAGGTGGAATAATATTGATTAGGTGACTATCATTTCAATAACTTAATCATAAAGATGATTCATAAAACTCTGTTTCATATGATTAGTAACGGATGAGCAAATAATCATGTTGTAATTGTTGCAATGAGATTAGAGGTGGAATACAATTTTGCATACTGCAGTTTGCATACTGCAGTATGCAAAATTGTATTCTTTTTAGCATTCGGGACCCCCTGTGAGTTTTGATAAAAATCGAAGAAAATTTAGGTAAATTGAAGAGAAGATTTGTTGATTCAATAATAGTGTAAAAGCTACTGTTTCTCAGCTCACTTTACTCTTTTATAAGTGAAAGAGAAAGAGTGAGTTGAGGTTACAATTACGTTTAAACTGAAGCAGGTGTAGATAAAACTACACCGTTTCTGTACAATTTCACACAGGCCCTCACACGTTTGACAATTATCAAACAACACCCAGTTTGTACTACATTCTATCATTCCCTCTTAAACTGATCTGGAGTAATGTTCTGGGTATCCTGCTTTCAATCTTCTGCTGATTCTTATCAGCTTACATTTCTCTGACTTTTCATTCTAACTCTCCTCTTTAAACTGATCTGGAGTAAAACAAATAATAAACTTGTATTTGCTGCTTATCTTCATTAGTAACCTCATCAGTTCTGCATTCAGCTCATCAATATTTTTCCTCAAAAACAGTCTTCAAAAAAAAAAAAAAAAACAGCCAGATTATATTCCCAGAAATTTCTACATTTAGTAGAACCTTCAGCAGCTGCAACACTCACAACAGCCAGATTGCATTCCCAGAAATTTCATCAGAACATTCATTACATTTAGCAGAACCTTCAGCAGCTGCAACACTCACAACAGCCCACTGAATTCAACTATAAACCACACATGAATTCCAGATTGCTCCAAATTTCATTTTCTCAGCAACTACACATTATTCCCACAGCAACAACACTGAATTCAACTGCAAACCACATATGAATTCCAGGCTGCTCCAGATTTCATTTTCTCAGCAACTANCAATGATTTGATTTCTATAATGATTGAACTGTTTGAATGAATCATTGTGGTGCTTAATAAGATTGATTTATTCTTTTTGGGTGCTGAAAGTTGTTTTACTTAACATTGAACTAAACTTAGTGCTATGAATCATTGTGGGGCTCTTTTCTACTTTCTGTTTTGGAAAGTTAAGTGCTTTTAGGAAAGCAAGCTTTTTGCTTTGTGCTTTTGGGAAATCCAACATGTTTAATACAAAATCTTAGATTTCTAAGCTTGCAAAACTGCAGACTCATTTGCAAGTTCATAATTGTCAATCTAACAGCCTTCCTTATGAGAAAAGATCAGCAACATCATACAAATACTATCACCATAGGAATTTAGTTCATTGAGCCAGTGAATAAATTGTAAAAAGCCCAAGTCGCTTGAAGTCTAATAATATAAGAACACTATACAATATTAGTTATCTGTTCTTTCTCTTTTTCCACATTAATTTGAGGTATAGGTATAAAGCATAAGGCTAAGGAATCATCCAGATTTTAAGAGGCGCTCCATGTCCTTTGGAAGTTGATCTATGTATCCTTATAAATGTAACACATACCATCAAAAGAAAAGAAAGTGAGCAGTTACAGCATATGAAACAACAATAACAAAGATAAATTGACCAGATTACATTAAAAGTAATTTGCAAAGTGATGAATGACCCACCAGGATATAATCATTAACTTTGCAGTCTGCAGTTTTACAAGCTTAGAAATCTAAGATTTTGTGTTAAACATGTAGGATTTCCCAAAAGCACAGAGCAAAAAGCTTGCTTTCCCAAAAGCACTTAACTTTCCAAAATGCAATTTGCTCTTACTAAAAAATGCAGAGCAAAAATGCAGTCTGCAGTTTTGGAAGTTGTAGTTTGCAAACTGCAGCTTACAAACCACAGACTGCATTTATTGGATATAAAGGTTGATGATGAGTGGAATATCTCAAGATAAACAATATACAATAAATTGGATCAAAATTTATATAAATTATTCTAAGATATGAAGGATTGTCTAACTGACAAATAAACCTTAGGTACCTGATTTTCCAAATTTTTATAGTATATTATCATTATTATATATTTCATTACCAAAAATCACCCTATTTTTCTTAAATGTTCACCAAGTTCTANAAGTGTTGGAGTTGTCCATCACTTCAACAATAAGGGGTCACACATACGCATTCGGGAGTCTCGTTGCCCGGTCAATGGTGCCTGCACCCAGCCCATAGGCAATTTGCGTGTATTGAAATAATATTGGGTGCATTATTTTGGATAAGATTTTAGGAATAGTTTTGGGTTGTTGGATAGGGGAGTATTACGAGGTAAAATTTAAAAATTTATAAAAAAACCCCAAGGTATTCTAATTTAATTAAACACCCCAATATGTAAAATGACAAAAATACCCCCACCACCTGCAGTGCCAGATTCCGGCCACCACCGCCGAAATCTGGCAGGAAAATTGCGTTACGACATAGACTGGTCAGATTTGTGTCGTAACACGTCGATCTGGTTGGAAAAGGCCAGATCTACGGCCAAATGTGGCTGTCGACGGCCACAAAGGTCTATCTTTGGCTGTTAGCGATGGCCAAAGATATGGCCGTCGTTGACCATCAACAACGACCATTTATGTGGCCGTTGCTGACGGCTAGATCTGGCCTTTTCTGACCAGATCCACTGTGGATTTGGCCGGAAAAGGCCAGATCGGTGAATAACGGCAAGTTTCGGGCTTGGTGTAAGCCGTCATGATAGATTTCGGCTACCACCGATGGTGGTTGTTGGAATTTGGCAAGTATGGGTGGGTGGGGTGTTTTTGCTAATTTTTAAACTTTTTTTTCTGGGTGTATTTAGTGAAATTAATAAAGAGGTCTAAAAGTAATTAAAAAAATACACTAATATTTCTGGAATAATGTGCCAAACAATATTTGGGGAATAGGATTAAGAATATGGGTAGAAATATTGAACCAAATGCACCCATTGATTTCATTAAATTAAAATATTGTAACACTTAAAAGTGTTACTAAATCAAAATATAATAACAAATTTTATTTTCCCAAACTTTAACCGGGAAAAAATTTCTCTACCCGCCAAACAAAGTTTCCCCCCTAAAAAAAAAAAAAACATACAAAGACTTTATTCACTCATCTTCTCCAATTCACGCCACTTTTTCAAGTTTGCTTCTTTACTAAAATTTCAGCTCCAACTCTCCAAGCTTCATTCTAACACAATTTTCGTTATGTCCATGAAGCCACCCTACACTTAAAGCATTTTCAACTCATCCAACCTACTCATTCAAACAAAATACCCTACACTTAATCATCTTCATTCAGTAAAAATCTAGTGAAAATCATTGGTTTCATCAAAATTTTAGCTTAAAATCTCCAATACCCATAACCTATTGAATCCTAAATGGAAGCTCTCATCCTTAAGGGCAAATCAGTGAAGCTACGGTTCAAGTGTGAATCATTTTTGCATTTTTTCTCTGCGTTTTTGCTCTGAATTTTGCTAAGCTACGGTTCAGGCAATTCAATGATTTGATTTCTATAATGATTGAATTGTTTGAATGAATCATTATGGTGCTAATAAGATTGATTTATTCTTTTGGGTGCTGAAAGGTGTTTTACTTACATTGAACTAAACTTAATGCTTGAACCATTGTGGTGCTCTTTTCTACTTTTTGTTTTGGAAAGTTAAGTGCTTTGGGAAAGCAAGCTTTTTGCTCTATGCTTTTGGGAATCCAACATGTTTAACACAAAATCTTAGATTTCTAAGCTTGCCAAACTGCCGATCATTTGCAAGTTCATAATTGTCAATCTAATAGCCTTCCTTACAGAAAAGTCAGCAACATCATACAAATACTATTGCCATAGGAATTTAGTTCATTGAGATAGTGAATAAATTGTAAAAAGCCCAAGTCGCTTGAAGTCTAATAATCTATAACACTATACAATATTAGTTATTTGTTCTTTCTTTTTTCCACATTAATTCGAGGTATAGGCATAAGCACAAGGCTAGGAATCATCCACATTTTAAGAGGCGCTCCATGTCCTTTGGGAAGTGATCTAAGTATCTCTAAATGTAACACAATACCACAAAAGAAAAGAAAGTGAGCAGTTACAGCATATGAAACAACAAAACAAAGATAAATGACCAGATTACATTAAAAGTAATTTGCAAAGTGATAATGACCCACCAGGATATAATCATTACTTTGCACTGCAGTTACAAGCTTAGAAATCAAGATTTTGTGTTGAACATGTAGGATTCCCAAAGCACAGAGCAAAAAGCTTGCTTTCCCAAAGCACTTAACTTTCCAAAATGCAGTTTGCTCTTACTCAAAAATGCGGAGCAAAAAATTGGATATAAGGTTGATGATGAATTGAATATCTCAAGATAAAAATATACAAAAATTGATCAAAATTTATATAAATTATTCTAAGTATGAAGGATTGTCTAACTGACAAATAAACCTTAAGTACCTGATTTTCCAGTTTTTATAGTATATTATCATTATTATATATTTCATTACCAAAAATCACCCTATTTTTCTTAAAGTTCACCAAGTTCTAAAATTGGGCCTACTTTTTTCGTGTTAGTTTTTTTTAAACTATGGTTTTGGAAAATTCATCCCTAGAAATATACTGACAATGTTCTTGTCCTTGGAATAGGTTATAAGTTTTGCGGCTCAAGAAATGATAGCAATGTCTTAAAAGACAATGCATAGTTTTGGATCAATGTTTTTTTGGTACATGTCGTGACTCGTGAGATGGTGGTGTGGGTAGAAATTACATGTTTAAACCTATGCTGAGTTTTTCCTCAAATGATGTATGATAATCCTTGTTCTTGGAAGGTACATTTTTTTTGAATTTGTTGGCTCTTTGATTTCATAGGAAGTTGCAGTGAAGAGGTTCCTAGACCAAGATATTTCTGGTGAATCACTTGTAGAATTCAAAAAAGAGGTATAAGCTCTCTCTTTCTCTTGCTATCTTAGACACAACTGATATTCATGCCATCTATAGCAAATCTAAATAGATATCTTTCAACTGTCACCAAATATGCTGAACTTTGTGATCTGCTTATTGTCTTGTGCCTGATTCAAAACTTTGCAAGCATTATTAACAAGGCCACAATGACAGCAAGCACAAGGAGAGTAGAAAAGTAGATCATCAGGTTTTAATCCTTCAACTATTATCTCCTCAAACATTTGAAGGCCCCTAATTACTGTATTGTAATTAACAACATTCCTTTCCGACATAGTCTCAAAAACACAAATCCAAGTCCCAAAAACATTATGCATTTCTTCTTGTGGGTTTGGCATTTCTCTCATTCAACATAATCATATAGGGTTCGATACCAGTTTAGTTGTTGATTAAAAAATTGAAAAGCAAGATTAGAGGTGGAATAATATTGATTAGGTGACTGTCATTTCAATAACTAGTCATAAAGAGATTCATAAAACTCGTTTCATATGATTAGAACATATGAGCAATAATCATGTATAATTGTTGTAAGAAATTAGAGGGAATACATTTTGCATACTGCAGTTTGCAACTGCAGTCTGCAAAATTGCAATCTGCAATTGCATACTGAGTCTACAATTTGCAGACTGCAGATGCAAAATTGCAGTCTTGCAGTTTGTATACTGCAGTATGCAAAATTGTATTCTTTTTAGCATTCGGGACCCCCTTTCTGCTTTTTGGGGTTTTCCAGTTAAGGTGTGTTATCCTAACTTAAGAATCTACGTTTGGTGTTTGGTTACTTTGGCAAAGAAATCATCAGTTCTCTCGTTAAGGCAAGACCAGTTATGGTGAAACAGATGTACATTATGCATTTCTTTTCTGTGGGTTGGCATTTTCTCTATTAACATAATCATATAGGGTTCAATACCAGTTTAGTTGTTGATTAAAAAATTGAAAAGCAAGATTAGAGGTGGAATAATATTGATTAGGTGACTGTCATTTCAATAACTAATCATAAAGATGATTCATAAAACTCTGTTTCATATGAAGTAACGGATGAGCAAATAATCATGTTTAATTGTTGCAATGAGATTAGAGGTGGAATACAATTTTATACTATAGTTTGCAAACTGCAGTCTGCAATTTTGCATATTGCAGTATGCAGAACTGCAGTTTGCAAAACTGCATTCTGCAGTTTACAAACTGCAGTATGCAATTCTCTTGCACAAATATCCTTATGTTTCCTTGTATGGTTCTAACTTTGGTCATCTTGTAGTATGTAGTGAAGTAACCCAAGTTTCTAAAGATGGAAAAGTTTTTTGCTTTATACTCTTTCATTGGCTAGGAATGATTTGTAATAACTTATTCACTAGAACTAAATTTGATGAGCCTCTGAATCGGGGTTGATAAATGAGACTTTGCTGGTGGAGAAACGTGATTAACTTTGTAATTGTACCATTGTTTGTGCCAATGATGTATTATATCTAAATGAGGCTTTAGGTTTGTTTCTTGTTTAATACAGTAAAGTATGTATTCTCATGACCTTTTTGTGCCTATGTTGACAATATTTCATTAAAAGGCTTTAGGTTTTTCTGTTGGAACTGTTACATAGTATGTTTTGTTATCAAGTATGCTTGTGAAGTTGGAGATTTAAGCATGTTTTTTCCTCTTGTTTTGCATTAAATATTTTGGGTGCTTTTTGTCTTGATCTTTTCTTGATTTACAATAGATAGTGTTGTTATCTTTGAGAATATACATGGGATTTGAAGATTTTTTTTGTATTAATGGTTTTGTAGGGTGTGAAAATGCAGAGTACTTTTTTGGTAAAGACACATTTGGAATGGAAGATGGTTTGCATGATGGTTTTTCTTGTTAGAATTTGAATGATTGGAAGGTATTAACTATGCTCATAGTTAATTTCCATCATCTAGGAATATAATGTAAAAATGAATGGTGCATATTTGTTAGGCATATATAAACTTTTGTATATGAAGGTAGTTACAAAATGTGATATGATATATGAAGCATATAGATTTTATGGATGTAGGATGTTGGGTGCCTATTTATAGGCATATATGCAATTTTTTTGTATATGAAGGGTCACTATCAATGAAATGTTCTTTGGAAAATTAGGTATCATGTTTATAATTTGTATTATTTAAATTACAACTATAACAATTTTATATATGTTATAACATACACATTGATAACACTTTCAAAATATTATGGAAAATAATTTTGTAACATTTACTAAATGCAATGAATGATACTTTCGTAGCACTTTTAACATGTTATTAAAAACTCTTCTGTAGCATTTTAACAATGTTACAGAAAAACTAAACTGTAACCGGTTAAGATGTTACAAAAAACTTATTTATAGCAATTTGAGATGTCACAGAAAACTAAACTGTAACATGTTAAGAAAGTTACATAAAACTTATTTATAGCATTTGAGAATGTTACAGAAAATTAATTGTAACATGTTAAGAAAGTTACAAAAAACTTATTTATAGCATTTTTAGATGTTATAGAAAACTAAACTGTAACAGGTTAGAATGTTACAAAAACTTATTTATAGCATTTTGAGAATGTTACAGGAAACTTAACTGTAACACGTTAAGAATGTTACAGAAAACTTATTTATAGCATTTGAGATGTTACAGAAAACTAAATTGTAACACGTTAAGAATGTTATAGAAAACTTATTTATAGCATTTATGCAGTGTTACCAAAAAACATTTGTAACTACGAATAACTGCTACAATATACTTAACAACAACATTTATGCAGTTACTGAAATGATTAGTAACATACAAAAAGTGTTACCAATGTCTGCTTTTTAGTAACATGGGCTGTCAAACATCCTATAAATGCTACGAATCACCTATGGTAACACTTTTTGCATGTATTGTAAGCCATTTTTGTTGTAGTGAGCTGTTGTTTATTTAGCGGTGGTTGTGTTTTTGTTTGTGAAGAGGTCATCAACTAGGAAGTCAAGACAAAAAGTCAAGTGTTATATCTTATAATTATTATTGTTGTTCTCGCTATTGTTGTGTTAATTTGGTTGTATTGTCTTGTCTCCTTTTGTTTGTTATGTTCTTCTCGTTTCTATTTTTTGCTTCTGTTGTGTTTATTTGATTGTTGGTGTTGTTGCTCTTCTTGTTTCAGCTGTTGTTTATCGGTTGTTGTTGTTACTATTTGTTTGATATTAGGTTGTTGCTTCTTCATTCTGCTACGTTGTTGTTGTTGTTGTTTATTGTTTCTTTGATCGTGTATTTTATCCTATTGTTATATGATGTTGTTGTTGTTTGATTATTAGAGTTGTTGTTCTTCTTGTTTCAATAGTTGTTGTTTCTTTAGTGTTGTTGTTTATCCAGCTGTCAAAATTCATGTGCCTACATTACATTAATATCATCATATACTGACCAGTTTTGTAGTAATTCATAAGAACCACCTTATGTCTATTATTTATAATGTTGATATTTCTGTCTTGGTGTTACAAGCATCTATTTTTTTTTTTTTTTTTGTCATTACAAAGGGATTCATATTTTGCAATGGTAATGCATGAAGAGGTCTACTATTTTGGGAAGTCAAGACTGAAAGGTTATATTCTATAAAAAGGTGAAGGTAAGGTTTATTATATTATTAAAATTTTTAATAATTTTATTATTGTTTTTGTTATTGTCTTGATACTTGCCCTGAGGCACCAAATTCGCACGTTGAGTAATCTATTTCATTGTTTTTTTTATTTGTTTTTGTAGGGAAGTTTGAAGAGAGGTTAGAAGTATAAAATTAATGACACTATATTATTTTTAATCTTGATATTTTTATCTAGATTATAAGATTTAATTGTTTTTTTTTTTTTTTTTGGTCATCATAAATGGATTTGTTTATAATAGTAAATGCATGAAGAGGTCATACTTTGGCAAGACAAGAAAAAAGGTTAATACAATAAAAAAAGGTGAAGGTGAAGGTAAGGTTTAGCATATTCTTGAAATATTTTTATTATTTAAACTGTTATTTTATTATTTGTTTTTGTTATCATTTTGATTACTTGCTGTAAGACACACAATTCACGCTGAAGTAATCTATGACATTGTTTTTTTTCTTTTTGTAGGATAACGTTTGAAGAGAGGTCAGAGGTCTAAATATACATTTATGCTCTTTATAATGTTCATATTTTATCTTGGTGTATAAAACAATTATTTTTTTTTAATCACAAAGGGATTCATTTTTTGCAATAGTAAAGCATGAAAAGTCACAATTTGAGAAGTCGAGACAAAAAGATTAAGTGCTATGTAAATAGTGAACGTAAAGTTTAGCAATTCCTGAAATTTTATTTTGTAAACTGTTATTTTATTATTTGTTTTTGGTATGATCAAGAACTTGCTCTAAGGCAACAAATTCACACCTTGACTAATCTATAACATTGGATTTTTTTTATTTTTTTTATTTTTATTTTTTTGTAGGGTAACATTTAAAAAGAGGTTAGTGATACAAATATTCATGAAATATTTGTATTTTTTATAAGTTTATATTTTATCTTGTTGTTATATATATATATATTGTACATAAAGTGATTCATTTTTTGCAATAGTAAATGCATGAAGAGGTCGCCAATTTGCGAAATCCAGACAAAAACATTAGGTAATATGTAAAAGGTGAAGGTAAGGTTATTATATTTTTAAATATTTTATTATTTAAATTGTTATTTTATATTTGTTTTCTTTATATCTTCATTACTTGCTCTAAGGCACCAAATTTTTGATAAGTAGCTTTCATTAGAGAGGAGAAAAGGAATGTACAAAAGACCTATAAGATGTCAAATCATGTCTTGGGTAATGTATGGCATTGTGTTTTTTTTTTTTTTTTTTTTTTTTTTTTGGGATAGGGTAACATTTGAAGAGAGGTCAAAAGTCTGTTATGTCATTACATCTATTATTTAAATGTGATATTTACTTGTGTTATAAGGATTTTTTTTTCTTTTTTTTTGGTCATCACAAAGGGATTCATATTTGCAATCGTACATGCATGGCGAGGTCACTAATTTTGGAAGTCAAGACTAAAAGGTTATATTCTATATAAAAGGTGATGGTAAGGTTTATTATATTCTTAAAATTTTATTATTTGTTTTGGTATTATCTTGATTACTTGCTCTGAGGCACCAAATTCACATGAGTAGTATATACATTTTTTTATTTGTTTTTTTGGGGTATGTTTGAAGTATAAAATATTCATGACATCTGTATATTATTCTAATGTTGATATTTTATCTTAGTGTTATAAGCATTTAATTTTTTTTTTTGTCATAAAAAATGGATTCTTTTTTGCAATAGTAAATGCATGAAGAGGTCACCACTTTTGGCAAGACAAGACAAAAAGGTTAAATATATATTAATTATATTTATTTAACCGATCCCGGTTCGAAGCCGCTCGGAGAATCCCTGAAAAAAGCCCGTTCCCCGAATTCCCCGTTGGGGTTTTTTTTTTTGTATTTTGTTCCTTAATTTATACTTATAAATTTTAAATAAATAACTACCATACATATATAGCAAATTCTAAATAAATAGCTATCACAATTCACAATATAACAAAGGCAATTATTGTTTCTTCGATCGTTGTTTTTTATCCTGTTGGTTGTGGATGTTGTTTATTTGATTGTTAGAGTTGTTGTTCTTCTTGTTTCAATAGTGTGTTTATTTAGTGGTGGGTGTTTTTCTTGTTTAGAAGAGGTCACCAACTGGGAAGTCAAGACAAAAATGTCAAGTGTTATATCTTGTAATTATTATTGTTGTTTTCTAGCATTATTGTTGTTAATTGGGTTGGTATTGTTTGTTTCTCCTTTTGTTTGTTATGTTCTTTCGTTTCATTGTTTGCTTCTTGTTGTTGGTTGTTATTGATTGTGGTGTTGTTGCTCTTCTTTTCTATTGTTGTTTATTTGGTTTTGTTGTATTATTGTGTTGATTATTAGTGGTTGGCTCTTCTTCATTCGCTACTGTGTTGTTGTTCTTCTTCTCTTTCTTGTTTATTGTTTTTTATCGTTGTTTTATATCCTATTGTTCATAGATGTTATTTTTTATTTGATTGTTAGGTTGTTGTTCTTCTTGTTTCAATAGCTGTTGTATTTAGCGGTGTGGTGTTTTTGTTTGTGAAGAGGTCATCAACTAGAAGTCAAGACAAAAATGTCAAGTGTTATTCTTTAATTATTATGTTTGTTCTCGCATTGTTGTTGTTAATTTGGTTGGTATTGTCTTGTGTCTCTTTTGTTTGTATGTTCTTCTCGTTTCTATTTTTTGCTTCTGTTGTTGTTTATTTGATTGTTGGGTTGTTGCTCTTCTGTTTTAGCTATTGTTTATTGGTGTGTTGTTATTATTTTTTGATTGTTAGTGTTGTTCCTTTCTTCATTCTGTACTGTGTTGTTGTTGTTCTTCTTCTTCTTCGTGTTATTGTTTCTTGATCGTTGTTTTTATCCTATTGTTCTATTGATGTTGTTGTTTGTTTGATTATTAGAGTTGTTGTTCGTCATGTTTCAATAGGTGTTGTTCTTTAGTGTTGTTGTTATACCAGCTGTCAAAATTCAGTGCCATCATTACATTAATATCATTCATACTTGACTAGTTTTGTATGAGTAATCTCATAAGAAAACCTTATGTTGATATTATTACTTTGGAAGACATAACCCCTTTTGTTGTTTATTTGAGTTATTATTTTTCTAACTTGGAAGGGAGAGATAGCGAGTTTACGCTTGAATAATCTATGACAAAATATGTCTTTGTGTAGGTTTGAAGTGGTGAAGATAAAAGGTTTAGATATTCTTGAAATCTTTTATATTTAAACTGTTATATTATTTTTTTTTATCATCTTGTTACCTACTCCAAGGCACCAATTCACATCTTGAGAAATCTATGACCTTATTTTTTGTGGATTTGTTTTGTAGGGTAAGTTTGATGTTGTTATTTATCCTTGTGCTATAAGCATATAATTTTCTTTTTTTTTTTTTTTGTCGTCAAAAAGTGTCGTGTGTTTGCACGTAAATACATGAGAGGTCACCAATATTGGGAAGTAATACAAAAAGGTAAGTATTATATAAAAGGTGTGATGACTTCTTTTACTAGTATACTTTATAACATATACAATAAAAACATACTTATTGTATATGAAAATAGTTGGACCCACATTTTTCTTTACTTACAAAATATAATTCTTTACATATATCAAAATACAAATACAAAAACTTAGCACGGTGGACAGTAATGCAGTAATGCAATTCTGTTCGCTTGTCGACGTCCTTCCGACCGCTGCTCACCTATTCCTGTAAAAACATGGGAAAACAACGGGGTGAGCATAAAAATACTCGTAAGTAATCCCTTAACTCTTCTCTTCTTTGGTTCTTCCTTAATTCTCTTCCTTCTTTTCCTTCTTCTCTTTCTTTCTCTATTTTAATTCTCACAGTTCTTTTCTTCTTTCTAATTCTCTCTGTTCTTTCTTTCTTTCTGTTCTTTTCCCCTCTTCTAACCATGATGGAATTATGGTAATATGCATGAATAAAGTGCATATGTTATATTGCAAAAAGATTTTCTTTCATCTTTCTATTTCTTTCTATTCTTTTTTTTCTATTTCTTTTTCTATTTTCTTTTTCTTTCTGTTTGTTTCTTTTTTTTTCTTTCTTCTTGCTTGTTCAAGCCTTCTCATTCTTCTTATTCTTACCTTTCTCATTCTTTTTTTCATTCTTATTCTTTCTTTTCTTTCTTTGCCGATCGGACTCGGTTGATACATGGATTGGAACCTTGGCCGTGTGAGTGAGTCAGTCCTCATCTACATGCACTCTTGTAGACCGTACAAACTTCTTTCTTCTTAGGCCACTCATTAAGGGGGCATGCATGTAGGAATTCTTCTTGGTACAACCCTCACACATACTCTTACGGGTCGTACAATTCTTCTTCTTCTTATGCCACCAATTAAGGTGGTGTGTATGTGAGAATTTCTTCTTAACACTCACGGTTCCATCACAAATACTTATTCTTTTTCTTATTTAACACTCTTTAATTCTTTAATGCTTATTTTCCTTTTCTTTATTCTTAGAGTGGGTTTTATTCTTTCTTCTATATTCTTTATTCTTTATTCTTTATTCTTAAACAAAATTCTGCACATGTACAAATATATGCATATGGATGGCTCATGCTTAAAATTCTTACTTAAATGCACTTATGAAATGCACATATGCAATGTTGCATAAAATTAAGGTTTCTACTCAACTCATATTTCTCTTAGGCATTTCATCAAACAATACTTGTGCATAAACAAACCCTAATTTAATTATCATTCTATTGGTTTCTTAAGCCATCCAAATTGAGAGAAAAACTCTCTTATATCATCACTATACCTACATGGCACAAACACTCCTAAAAGAATTCTCCAAGTCTTCCAATTTCAACCCATCATCATATCATCACATACACTTCTCATATTCCAATATATTCAGCAACAAGCATAGTTAATCATCAATCTCATCTTAATTTCTCAATAATCATAACATATGTATACTTAAAAGAAATCTCAACTCACTTGAATTCTTAAACTTTAACTTGAGTTGGATTTTGAGTGGAATTTACTTACCTTATGCTTGAGTAGTCTCTCCTAAGCTCTATACTCTTGTTGGATTCAAATTTTCTCTTAACCCTAAGCATAAACTTCATAAGAACTCAACTTTTACACAAATAAATCATAGATAAAGAGCATGAATCCTTACCTTTTGAAGCCTAAAATCAAAACCCTATGAAAAACCACTCAAAAGCCCTCAAAATCCTTTGAGGATTGAATGAAAATTTGAGAGAAAATGGGGGAGGAGTGTGGCGGTGGAATGAAGAAAATAAGGGTTTCAAACCCTTAACACTTTAGTTTATAAACACATTTTCCCATTTTGCCCTTACTCTTTCTTAGAAATTCCATCTATGTCCCTTAGTCAATTACCATAATGCCCTCATTTTAATGCATTCTCTATGAAATTCTATCTCTTTTCACTCCCCACTTTTCAACTAATTTTGAGTGAAAAGACCATTTTACCCTTCATGCAAGTTTAAGGCATTTTCTTCATATTCTCTTAAAATCACTTTAACAAAAATTAACTAAGGGCTATAAAACATAATCTAAATCACGTACCTCCATGTTGGGCATTACAATTCTCCCCCCTTAAAAGAATTTCGTCCCCGAAATTTACATGAACAGCTCCGGGTAACGATTCTGCATGTCTTGCTCTGTCTCTCATGTAGCTTCTTCAACTTTATGGTTTCTCCAGAGGACTTTCACTAAAGGGATACTCTTGTTCCGAAGCTCTTTAATTTTTCTGTCCAAAATCTGCACTGGTTGCTCCTCATACACAAGATTCTCTTCTAAGTCTACGTCCTCTAGGCTCAGAATATGGGAGGGATCACTTATATACTTTCGAAGCATCGAGAC
Source organism: Pistacia vera (assembly GCF_008641045.1). Taxonomy (NCBI): domain Eukaryota; kingdom Viridiplantae; phylum Streptophyta; class Magnoliopsida; order Sapindales; family Anacardiaceae; genus Pistacia; species Pistacia vera. Next base: position 341,000 of record NW_022196401.1, read on the forward strand.
ATGAAATACATTGTGAACTTTGTCCATATTGGGCGGTAGTGCTAATCTGTAGGCCACCTTTCCTACTCACTGTAACACCTCAAATGGACCAATGAATCTCGGTGCTAACTTTCCTTTATTACCGAAACGCATCACCCGTTTGTAGGGGGAAACTTTCAGAAAAACTTTGTCACCCACTTCAAACTCAACTTCTTTTCTTTTCAGATCAGCATAGCTTTTCTGCCTATCTTGGGCTTGTTTCATTCTGCTTCTGATAAGTTTTACATCTTCTATCATTTTCTGAGTCTTCTAACCTAAGAGCTATGTTCAACTCATCTCTCTCACCCATCTCATCCCAATGCAGTGGAGATCTACACCGTCTACCATACAAAGCCTCGTAAGGAGCCATCTTAATTGTAGACTGGTAACTATTATTATAAGCAAACTCCACCAAGGGTATCATCTCCTACCAGGATACTTTATAATCCATACAACATGTTCTCAACATGTCCTCAAGCACTTGATTTGTTCTCTCTGTCTGGCCATCTGTCTAAGGATGATAGGCGGTACTAAAAGCCAATCTGGTACCCAAGTTCCTCTATAAACTCATCCAGAATGCCGAGACAAATCTAGAATCTCTGTCTGATACTATTGTCTTGGGTACACCATGAAGTCTCACTATCTCTTTAATATATATCTGGGCCAATTGATCTGAAGTGGTACTCTCCTTTACTGGAAGAAAATAGGCTGATTTAGTTAATATGTCTACAATCACCAATATAGCATTGTATCCTTTCTGCACTCTAGGGAGACCTGTAATAAAATCCATTGAAATACTCTCCCATTTCCATTCAGGAATACTATGTGGCTAAAGTAACCCTGATGGCCTTTGGCGTTCTGTTTTCACTTGCTGACAAACCAGGCATTTAGCTACGAACTCTGCAATATCTTTCTTCATACCTGGCCACCAATAGCCTTTCTTTAAATCTTGATACATCTTGGTTGCTCCAGGATGAGCAGTGTACGGTGTATCATGAGCCTCTGTAAGGATTCTCTTTTTCAACTCATCATCCCGAGGAAAACATAACCGACTCTTAAAATAGAGAACATCATCCAACAACTGAAACTCTGATGTCTTGCCCTCATGCACTTGCTGAACTACTTTCTGACACCACTCATCGTTTACTTGCTTTTCTTTAATTTCTTCCAGTAAGGTAGATTGAACCTCTAACCTGGCAATCCTCCCTGGTATGACCTTAATCTGCTCTTTACATAGCTCTTCTATTAATTCTTTTTGTCTTGTGAGGTGGGACAAATAAGCTTTTCTGCTCAAAGCATCGGCTACTACATTATCTTTCCCCGGTTGATACTTAATCTCACACTCATAATCTTTAACCAACTCTAACCATCTTCTCTATCTCATATTCAACTCCTTCTGAGTAAAGAAATACTTTAAACTCTTATGGTCGGTGTAGATATTACTCTTGGCACCATAAAGGTAATGCCTCCAAATCTTCAAGGCAAAGATTACTGTTGCCAACTCTAAATCATGTGTAAGGTATCTTGTCTCATACTCTTTCAATTGACGAGAAGCGTAAGCTATAACCCTACCTAACTGCATCAATACGACACCAAGTCCTTGCAGAGAGGCATCTGTATAAATGTCATAATCTATACCCTCCTGTGGCAACATTAATACTAGAGATGTCGTTAACCTTTTCTTCAACTCTTGAAAACTCTTTTCACAGGCAACTGACCATGTAAAAGGAACTCTCTGTTTTGTAAGAGCTGTCAATGGCTTAGCCAGCTAGGCAAACCCTGCTACAAATCAGCGGTAGTAACTTGCAAGTCCCAAGAAACTCCTCACTTCTTTTACTGTCTTCGGCCTTTGCCATTCTAAGACTGCCTTTACTTTACTAGGATCCACTGAAATTCCCTCACTAGAAACAGTATGACCCAGAAATATCACCTGATCAAGCCAGAACTCACATTTAGAAAACTTGGCATATAGTTTCTTTTCTCTTATTTGCTGCAACACAAATCTTAAATGTTCCTCATGCTCTTTTCTTGACTTCGAATAAACCAGGAAGTCATTAATAAATACCACTATAAACCGATCCAGACAATCATGGAACACCCTGTTCATTAAGTCCGTAAAAATTGCTAGGGCATTAGTTAACCCAAAAGGCATCACCACAAATTCATAATACCTATATCTTGTCCGGAAGGCGGTCTTAGCTACATCTTGTTCTGCCACTTTTACCTGATGATAACCCGACCTCAAATCAATCTTGGAAAATATTGCTACACCCTTTAACTGATCAAAAAGGTCATCTATTCGAGGTAACAGGTATTTATTCTTCACTGTCACTTTATTCAACTCTCTGTAATCAATACACATCCGTAATGACCCATCTTTCTTCTTTACAAACAAGATTGGAGCTCCCCAGGAAGAATGACTTGGTCAGATAAAACCTTTATCTAGGAGCTCTTGGAGTTGCTTCTTCAATTCCTGAAGTTCAGCTAGGGCCATTCGATAAGGGGCTTTAGAAATCGGCGCTGTCCCTGGTGCCAGTTCGATACTAAACTCAACTTCTCTTTCTGGAGGCAAACCCGGTAAGTCTTTCGGAAATACATCTAGAAATTCCCAGACTATTGGCACACTCTGCAATTCTGGTTGTGGGTCATCTCTACTTTGCACCACATGGGCTATATACCTAGAACACCCTTTTCTTAGCATCTTTCTAGCGTTCATGCTACTAATCAACATACTCAACTGATGGCTCTCTCCGAAACTAAACTTATCTCCACTATCAAGATTAAATCTCGCTTTCTTCTTCCGACAGTCAATTTCTATTTCGTACCTCCCTAGGAAATCCATACCCAAAATCATATCAAAGTCGGGCATATCAAACACTATCAAATCAACTCCCGACCATGGATCACTACGGACTCTCCTGACAGTATCTCATGGGTCACAACACTAACCCCATCAGGTAACTCTATCTTAATGGGTTGGCTCACTCTAGTAGGTTTCAAACCTAATCTTTCCATCATCCCATAAGATATAAATGAATGAGTGACTCCAAAAACAATTAAAGCATAGAGAGGAACTGCATGAAATAATAACTGACCCGTAATAGATGATGGACTAGCCTCTGCTTCACCTTGTGCTACTGTAAATACCCTGCATTAGTGCCTCTGGAAGTCTGTGCTGCAGATGGAAAGGAAACTTTACAATCTTTCATCAGATGCCTTAGCTGCCGGCATCGATAACATACATTACGACCCAACTCTCTCAAACACTCTCCTGGATGAGTCTTCCCACATTTAGGGCATAGGGGAAACTCTACTGTTCTCGGTCGTTTATTCCGCCAATCTTTCTTGTTCTTCTTCGGTTGAAACTTCCTCTTATTCTTCACTTCCCTATTTATTGCACTTTCAAATCTTTCTCTCTGCGGGGCGGGAGATGGTTCACTGGATCCTCCTATCGAGGGACCTGCTGGGGTGATTTTGTTCTCAAATATTTTCGCCCTCAATGCTCGCCTTAAGGCCTTACTATAGGTTTGAGGGGGATCGGCACCCGTCATTATATCACGAGCTATCTCCGGCTTTAACCCATGGACAAACTTATCTCTTCTCAATTCTGGGGTACTGACTATTCCAGGTGCAAACCTAGCAAGGGAATTAAATCTCACTAAATACTCTTTCACTGTACTAGACCCCTGCTGTAAACTGATAAATTCTTGGACCTTCTCATGAACTTGGTCCTCCGTTCTATACTTAGCTTCAAATTCTCTTTTGAACTCACCCCAGGTCATCACAGAAACATCATGAGTGTCTTCCATCAATTCCCACCAAATTCGGGCATCACCCCAAAACAAGAAATTGGCATACTAGATCTTCTCCCTGTCCGTCATAGGAAACAGTGCTGTCATACACTCAACGGACCTAAGCCATTCTTCTGCCACTAAAGGGTCTATTGTACCTTTAAATTCTGACGGCTGATGTTGACTTGGAAGCCCATAAATCGGCTTAATCTGATTCTGTACTGTCTGAGGTACTGGCCTTTCTCTTTCCTCTCTAGTAGGTGGTACTTGAACGGGGTTTTCAATTCTTTCTGGTTCGACTCTCCCCTGTCTTTCTCCTAAGATTTGCTGTACAATCCCCTGAATTCTAGCTTCATCAAGGGTAAGGGGAGTAGGTTCTGGTGGATTGGAAGGTTCCCCCAAACTCACCGTTTTCTTACTACTTGTTCGTGTTCTACCTCTACCTCTACCTCTCATCTACAAAAAAACCACATTTAATTAATTCATGCCACACTTAAAGTAAGGAAAGAATTTAACTTACAACAGTCGGCTACAGAACATCGCAGCGGTGAGAATGGCACACTGTCAAATCCCAAAATCTTTGCTCTGATACAAAAAATGTGATGACTTCTTTCTACTAGTATACTTTATAACATATACAATAAAGGCATACATAATTAATATATGAAAATAGTTGGGCCCACATTTTTCTTTACTTACAAAATATAATTCTTTACATATATCAAAATACAAGTACAAAAACTTAGCAACGGTGGACAGTAATGCCAATTCTCTCCGCTTGTCAACTTCCTTTTGACCGCTGCTCACCTATTTCTTGCAAAAACATGGGAAAACAACGGGGTGAGCATAAAAATGCTCAGTAAGTAAAACCCTTAACTCTTCTCCTTCTTTGGTTCTTTCCTTACTTAATTCTCTTCTTCTTTCTTTCTTCCTTAATTCTTTCTCTTTTCTTTCTCTGTTTCTAATTCTCATTGTTCTTTTCTTTCTTTCTATTTCTCTCTGTTCTTTCTTTCTTTCTATTCTTTCTAACCATGATGGAATTCATGGTAATATGCATGAATAAAATGCATATGTAATAATGCAAAAATGTATTTTCTTTCTTCTTTCTATTTTCTTTTCTTTGCTTTCTTGTTTTCTTTTCTTTTCTTCTTCTTTGCTTGTTCAAGCCTTCTCATTCTTTCTTATTCTTACTCTTTCTCATTCTTTCTTATTCTTACTCTTTCTCAATCTTTCTTTTGTCATTCTTATTCTTTCTTTTCTTATTCTTTGCCGATCGAACTCGGTTGATGCATGGATTTGGAACCTTGGTCGTGTGAGTGAGTACAGTCCTCATCTACATGTACTCTTGCGGACTGTACAAATTCTTCTTTCTTCTTAGGCCACTCAATTAAGGTGGCGTGCATGTAGGAATTCTTCTTGGTACAACCCTCATCCACATACACTCTTACGGGTTGTACAATTCTTCTTCTTCTTATGCCATTCAATTAAGGTGGCGTGTATGTGGGAATTTCTTCTTAACACCCACGGTTCCCCATCACAACAACCTATTCTTTTCTCTTCTTTAACACTTTTTAATTCTTTAATGCTTATTCTTCCTTTCTCTTTATTCTTAGAGTGTTTTATTCTTTATTCTTTATTCTTTATTCTGTATTCTTCATTCTTCATTCTTTATTCTTTATTCTTTATTCTTAAACAAAATTCTGCACATGTACGAATATATGCATATGGATGGCTCATGCTTAAAATTCTTACTTAAATGCACTTATGAAATGCACATATGCAATGTTGCATAAAATTAAGGTTTCTACTCAACTCATACCTCTCATAGGCATTTCATCAAACAATACTTGTGCATAAACAAACCCTAATTTAATTATCATTCTATTGGTTTCTTAAACCATCCAAATTGAGAGAAAAACTCTCTTATATCATCACCATACCTACAAGGCACAAACACTCCCAAAAGAATTCTCCAATTCTTCCAATTTCAACCCATTATCATATCATCACAAACACTTCTCATATTCCAATATATTCAACAACAAGCATAGTTAATCATCAATCTCATTCAATTTCTCAATAATCATAACATGTGCATACTTAAAAGAAATCTCTACTCACTTGGATTCTTAAACTTTAACTTGAGTTGGATTTTGAGTGGAATTTACTTACCTTATGCTTGAGTAATCTCTCCTAAGCTCTATACTCTTGTTGGATTCAAATCTTCTCTTAACCCTAAGCATAAACTTCATAAGAACTCAACTTTTACACAAATAAATCATAGATAAAGAGTATGAATCCTTACCTTTTGAAGCCTAAAATCAAAACCCTATGAAAAACCATTCAAAAGCCCTCAAAATCCTTTGAGGATTGAATGAAAATTTGAGAGAAAACGGGGGAGGAGTGTGGCTGTGGAATGAAGAAAAAAAGGGTTTCAAACCCTTAACACTTTAGTTTATAAACACATTTTCCCATTTTGCCCTTACTCTTTCTTAAAAATTCCATCTATGTCCCTTAGTTAATTACCATAATGCCCTCATTTTTAATGCATTCTCTATGAAATTCTACCTCTTTTCACTCCCGACTTTTTAAACTAATTTTGAGTGAAAAGACCATTTTACCCTTAATGCAAGTTTAAAGAATTTTCTTCATATTCTCTTAAAATCACTTTAACAAAAATGAACTAAGGGCTATAAAACCTAATTTAAATCATGTACCTCCATGTTGGGCCTTACAAAAGGTGAAGGTAAGGTTAAGTATATTCTTGAAATCTTTTATTATTTAAACAGTTATTTTGTTATACTCTTGATTGCTTGTTCTAAGGCACAAAATTTGCAGCTTGAGTAATTGACATTATTTTTTTTGGATTTGTTTTTGTAGGGTGACATTTAAAGAGAGGTTAGAGATCTAAAATATTAATGGCGTCTATATTATTTATAATGTTGATATTTTTGTCTTGGTGTTACAAGCATCTATTTTTTTTTTTTCTTCGTCACAAAGGGATTCATTTTTTGCAACAGTAAATACATGAAGAGGTCACCAATATTGGGAAGTTAATACAAAAAGCTAAGTATTATATAAAAGGTGAAGGTAAGGTTAAGTATATTCTCGAAATCTTTTATTATTTAAACATTTATTTTGTTATACTCTTGATTGCTTGTTCTAAGGCACAAAATTTGCACCTTGAGTAATTGACATTACTTTTTTTGGATTTGTTTTTGTAGGGTAACATTTAAAGAGAGGTTAGAGATCTAAAATATTAATGGCGTCTACATTATTTATAATGTTGATATTTCTGTCTTGGTGTTACAAGCATCTATTTTTTTTTTTTTTTTGTCATCACAAAGGGATTCATATTTTGCAATGGTAAATGCATGAAGAGGTCACTAATTTTGGGAAGTCAAGACTGAATGGTTATATTCTATATAAAAGGTGAAGGTAAGGTTTATTATATTCTTAAAATTTTTAATAATTTTATTATTTGTTTTTGTTATTATCTTGATTACTTGCCCTGAGGCACCAAATTCGCACGTTGAGTAATCTATTTCATTGTTTTATTTATTTGTTTTTGTAGGGTAATGTTTGAAGAGAGGTTAGAAATATAAAAAATAAAAAAAAAAAAAATAATTTAAAAAATAAAAATTTTAAAATAGAAATAAAAAAAATTAAATTATTTTTTTTTTTAATAATAATAAAAAAAAAAAAATTATAAAATAATAAAAGAAAAAAAAAGAAAAAAAAAATAAAAAAAAAAAAAAAAAAAAAAAAAAAAAAAAAAAAAAAAAAAAGGTGAAGGTAAAGATAAGAATAAACATAAAATAAAAATATTATTAAAAATTAAAATATAATATTAATATTTGTTATAATTATAATTAAAAAAAATAAAAAAAAAAAAAAAAAAAAAAAATAAAAAAAAAAAATGAAATTATTTTTTTTCTTTTTGTAGGATAACATTTGAAGAGAGGTCAGAGGTCTAATATATTACATTTATGTTCTTAAAAAAATTAAAATTTTAAAATAGAAATAAAAAAAAATAAATTTTTTTTTTAATCACAAAGGGATTCATTTTTTGCAAAAGTAAATTCATGAAAAGTCAACAATTTTGAGAAGTCAAGACAAAAAGATTAAGTGCTATGTAAATAGTGAAGGTAAAATTTAGCATATTCCTGAAATTTTTTATTTTGTAAACTGTTATTTTATTATTTGTTTTTGGTATGATCAAGATTACTTGCTCTAAGGCAACAAATTCACACCTTGACTAATCTATAACATTGGATTTTTTTTATTTTTTTTTATTTTTATTTTTTTTGTAGGGTAACATTTAAAAAGAGGTTAGTGATACAATATATTCATGAAATATTTGTATTTTTTATAATGTTTATATTTTTATCTTGTTGTTATATATATATATATTGTCATCATAAAGTGATTCATTTTTTGCAATAGTAAATGCATGAAGAGGTCGCCAATTTTGCGAAATCCAGACAAAAACATTAGGTAATATGTAAAAGGTGAAGGTAAGGTTTAGTATATTTTTTAAATATTTTATTATTTAAATTGTTATTTTATTATTTGTTTTCTTTATCATCTTCATTACTTGCTCTAAGGCACCAAATTTTTTTGTATAAGTAAGCTTTCATTAGAGAGGAGAAAAGGAATGTACAAAAGACCTATATAAGATGTCAAATTCATGTCTTGGGTAATGTATGGCATTGTGTTTTTTTTTTTTTTTTTTTTTTTTGTGATAGGGAACATTTGAAGAGAGTTCAAAGTCTATAGTTTTCATTACATCTATATTATTTATAATGTTGATATTTTTATCTTGGTGTTATAAGGATTTTTTTTCTTTTTTTTTTTGTTTTTTTTTTTTTGGGGTAATCACAAAGGGATTGATATTTTGCAATCGTAAATGCATGGCGAGGTCACTAATTTTGGGAAGTCAAGACTGAAAGGTTATATTCTATATAAAAGGTGATGGTAAGGTTTATTATATTCTTAAATTTTTATTATTTGTTTTTTGTTATTATCTTGATTACTTTCTCTGAGGCACCAAATTCACACATTGAGTAATCTATTAAATTTTTCTTTATACTTGTTTTTGTGGGGTAATGTTTGAATTATAAAATATTCATGACATCTATATTATTTCTAGTGTTTATATTTTTATCTTAGTGTTATAAGCATTTAATTAAAATTTTTTTTCATCAAAAATGGATTTTTTTAATCAATAGTAAATGCATGAAGAGGTCACCACTTTTGGCAAGACAAGACAAAAAGGTTAAATATAATATTAATTATATTATATTTAACCGATCCCGGCCCGAAAGCCGGAGGGGATTCCCCGATCCCATCCCAAAGCCTATTCGGGGAATCCCCGAAAAAAGCCTATTCCCCGAATTCCCCGTTTGAGGGGTTTTTTGTATTTTTGTTTCCTTAATTTTATACTTTTATATATTTTAAATAAATAACTACCATACATATTATAACAAATTCTAAATAAATAACTATCACAATTCACAATATAACATAGGCAATTATTGTTTCTTCGATCGTTGTTTTTTATCCTATTGTTCTATTGATGTTGTTGTTTATTTGATTGTTAGAGTGGTTGTTCTTCTTGTTTCAATAGTTGTTGTTTATTTAGTGGTGGTTGTTTTTCTTGTTTATGAAGAGGTGACCAACTCGGAAGTCAAGAAAAAAATTTCAAGTGTTATATTCTTGTAATTATTATTGTTTGTTCTAGCTATTGTTGTTGTTAAGTGGGTTGGTATTGTCTTGTTTCTCCTTTTGTTTGTTATTGTGCTTCTCGTTTCTATTGCTTGCTTCTTCTTGTTCTTGATGTCTATTTGATTGTTGGTGTTGTTGCTCTTCTTGTTTCTATTGTTGTTTATTTGGTTTTTGTTGTTATTATTGGTTTGATTATTAGTGTTGTTGCTCTTCTTCATTCTGCTACTGTTGTTGTTGTTGTTCTTCTTCTTCTTCTTCTTGTTTATTGTTTCTTTGATCGTTCTTTTATATCCTATTGTTGTATTGATGTTATTGTTTATTTGATTGTTAGAGTTGTTGTTCTTCTTGTTTCAATAGATGTTGTTTATTAAGCGGTGGTTGTTTTTCTTGTTTTTGAAGAGTTCATCAACTAGGAAGTCCGGACAAAAATGTCAAGTGTTATATTCTTATAATTATTATTGTTTGTTCTCGCTATTGTTTTTGTTAATTTGGTTGGTATTGTCGTGTCTCCTTTTGTTTGTTATTGTTCTTCTCGTTTCTATTTTTTGCTTCTTGTTGTTGTTTATTTGATTGTTGGTGTTTGTTCTCTTCTTGTTTCAGCTGTTGTTTATTTGGTTGTTGTTATTATTATTTGTTTGATTATTAGTGTTGTTGCTCTTCTTCATTCTGCTACTGTTGTTGTTGTTCTTCTTCTTCTTCTTCTTGTTTATTGTTTCTTCGATCGTTGTTTTTTTATCCTATTGTTCTGTTGATGTTGTTGTTTGTTTGATTATTAGAGTTGTTGTACTTCTTGTTTCAATAGTTGTTGTTTCTTTAGTTTGTTGTTTATCCAGTTGTCAAAATTCATGTGCCATCATTACATTAATATCATCATTCATACTTGACCAGTTTTGTATGAGTAATCTCATAAGAACCACCTTATGTTGATATTTTGATTTTGGATGACATAACTACTTTTGTTTGTTTTATTGTATTTCTGACTTGGAAGGGAGAGATAGCGAGTTTATGCTTTGAATAATCTATGACAAAATATGTTCTTTGTGTAAGGTTTCAAGTGGTGAAGATAAAATGTTTAGTATATTCTTGAAATCTTTTATTATTGAAACTGTTATTTTATTATTTTTTTATCATCTTCATTACCTACTCCAAGGCACCAAATTCACACCTTGAGAAATCTATGACATTATTTTTTGTTGGATTTGTTTTTGTAGGGTAACGTTTGATGTTGTTATTTTTATCCTTGTGCTATAAGCATATAATTTTTCTTTTTTTTTTTTTTTTGTCGTCAAAAAGTGATTCGTGTTTTGCAACAGTAAATACATGAAGAGGTCACCAATATTGGGAAGTTAATACAAAAAGGTAAGTATTATATAAAAGGTGTGATGACTTCTTTCTACTAGTATACTTTATAACATATACAATAAAAACATACATTATTAGTATATGAAAATAGTTGGACCCACATTTTTCTTTACTTACAAAATATAATTCTTTACATATATCAAAATACAAATACAAAAACTTAGCAACGGTGGACAGTAATGCAGTAATGCCAATTCTGTTCGCTTGTCGACGTCCTTCCGACCGCTGCTCACCTATTTCCTGTAAAAACATGGGAAAACAACGGGGTGAGCATAAAAATACTCAGTAAGTAATCCCTTAACTCTTCTCCTTCTTTGGTTCTTTCCTTAATTCTCTTCTTCCTTCTTTCTTCCTTAATTCTTTCTCTTTTCTTTCTCTATTTCTAATTCTCACAGTTCTTTTCTTTCTTTCTAATTCTCTCTGTTCTTTCTTTCTTTCTGTTCTTTCTTCCCATTCTTTCTAACCATGATGGAATTCATGGTAATATGCATGAATAAAGTGCATATGTTATATTGCAAAAATGTATTTTCTTTCATCTTTCTATTTCTTTTTCTATTTTCTTTCTTCTTTCTATTTCTTTTTCTATTTTCTTTTCTTTTCTTTCTTGTTTTCTTTTCTTTTTTTTTCTTCTTCTTTGCTTGTTCAAGCCTTCTCATTCTTTCTTATTCTTACTCTTTCTCATTCTTTCTTTTCTCATTCTTATTCTTTCTTTTCTTATTCTTTGCCGATCGGACTCGGTTGATACATGGATTTGGAACCTTGGCCGTGTGAGTGAGTACAGTCCTCATCTACATGCACTCTTGTAGACCGTACAAATTCTTCTTTCTTCTTAGGCCACTCAATTAAGGTGGCATGCATGTAGGAATTCTTCTTGGTACAACCCTCATCCACATACACTCTTACGGGTCGTACAATTCTTCTTCTTCTTATGCCACTCAATTAAGGTGGTGTGCATGCAGGAATTCTTCTTGGTACAACCCTCATCCACATACACTCTTACGGGTCGTACAATTCTTCTTCTTCTTATGCCACTCAATTAAGGTGGTGTGTATGTGAGAATTTCTTCTTAACACTCACGGTTCCCCATCACAACTACTTATTCTTTTCTCTTATTTAACACTCTTTAATTCTTTAATGCTTATTCTTCCTTTCTCTTTATTCTTAGAGTGTTTTATTCTTTCTTCTATATTCTTTATTCTTTATTCTTTATTCTTAAACAAAATTCTGCACATGTACAAATATATGCATATGGATGGCTCATGCTTAAAATTCTTACTTTACACATCCTTAAAATGCTACAAATCACTATGGTAACCACTTTTTGCATGTTATGTAGCCATTTTTGTTGTAGTGAGCTGTGTGTTATTTAGCGGTGGTTGTTTTCTGTGTGAAGAGGTCATCAACTAGGAAGTCAAGACAAAAAGTCAAGTGTTATATTCTTATAATTATTATTGTTTGTTCTCGCTAGTTGTTGTTAAATTTGGTTGGTAGTTTAGTCTCCTTTTTTTTTTTTTTTTGTTTTTTTCTTGTTATTGTTCTTTCTGTTTCTATTTTGCTTCTGTGTTGTTTATTGATTGTTGGTGTTGTTGCTCTTCTTGTTCAGAGTGTGTTATCTGGTTGTTGTTGTTACTATTTGTTGATTATTAGTGTGTTGCTCTTCTATTCTGCTACGTGTTGTTGTTGTTGTTTATTGTTTCTTTGATGTTGTATTTTATCCTATTGTTCTATGATGTTGTTGTTTGTTTGATTATGAGTGTTGTTTTCTTGTTTCATAGTTGTTGTTTCTTTAGTGTTGTTGTTTATCCAGCTGTCAAAATTCATGTGCCATCATTACATTAATATCATCATTCATACTTGACCAGTTTTGTAGTAATCTCATAAGAAACCACCTTATGATAATTATTTATAAGTTGATATTTTGTCTTGGTGTTACAAGCATCTATTTTTTTTTTTTTTTTGTCATACAAAGGGTTCATATTTTGCAATGGTAAATGCATGAAGAGGGCACTAATTTGGGAAGTCAAGACTGAAAGGTATATTCTATATAAAAGGTGAAGGTAAGGTTTATATATATTAAATTTTAATAATTTTATTATTTGTTTTGTATTGTCTGATTACTTGCCCTGAGGCACCAAATTCGCAGTTGAGTAATCTATTTCATTGTTTTTTTATTTGTTTTTGTAGGGTAATGTTTGAAGAGAGGTTAGAAGTAAATATTAATGACATCTATATTATTTTAATCTTGATATTTATCTGTATTATACATTTAATTTTTTTTTTTTTTTTGGTCATCATAAAGGATTCTGTTTTATAATAGTAAATGCATGAAGAGGTCACACTTTTGGCAAGAACAGAAAAAAGGTAATACAATAAAAAAAAGGTGAAGGTAGGTAAGGTTTAGATATTCTTGAAATATTTTTATTATTTAAACTTTATTTTATATTTGTTTTTGTTCATTTTGATTACTTGCTGTAAGACACCACATTCACGCTTAAGTAATCTATGATATGTTTTTTTTCTTTTGTAGGATAACGTTTGAAGAGAGGTCAGAGGTCTAATATATTACATTTATGTCTTATAATGTTAATTTTTATCTTGGTGTTATAACAATTAATTTTTTTTTTTAATCACAAAGGGATTCATTTTTTGCACAGTAATCATGAAAAGTCACAATTTGAGAAGTCAGACAAAAAGATTAAGTGCTATGTAAATAGTGAAGGTAAATTTGGCATATTCCTGAAATTTTTTATTTGTAAACTGTTATTTTATTATGTTTTTGGTATGATCAAGATTACTTGCTCTAAGGCAACAAATCACACCTTGACTAATCTATAACATTGGAATTTTTTTTTTTTTTTTTTTTTGTAGGGTAACATTTAAAAAAAGGTTAGGATACAATATATTCATGAAATATTGTATTTTTTATATGTTTATATTTTTATCTTGTTGTTATATATTATATTTGCATCATAAATGATTCATTTTTTGCAATAGTAAAGCATGAAGAGGTCACCAATTTTGGAAATCCAACAAAAACATTAGTAATATTAAACGTGAAGGTAAGGTTAGTATATTTTTTAAATATTTTATTTTTAAATTGTTATTTTATTATTTCTTTATCATCTTCATTACTTGCTCTAAGGACCAAATTTTTTTGGATAAGTAAGTTTCATTAGAGAGGAGAAGGAAGTAAAAAGACCTATATAGAGCAAATTCTGTCTTGGGAAGGATGGCATTGTGTTTTTTTTTTTTTTTTTTTTTTTTTTTTTGGATAGGGTAACATTTGAAGAGAGTTCAAAGTCTTATGTTCATACATCTATATATTTATAATGTTGATATTTTTATTGGTGTATAGGATGTTTTTTTTTCTTTTTTTTTTGGGTCATCACAAGGGATTGATATTTTGCAATCGTAATGCATGGCGAGGTCACTAATTTTTGGAAGTCAAGACTAAAAGTTATATTCTATATAAAAGGTGATGGTAAGGTTTATTATATTCTTAAAATTTTATTATTTGTTTTTGTTATTATCTTGATTACTTCTCTGAGGCACCAAATTCACAAATTGAGTATCTATTAATTTTTTTTATACTTGTTTTGTGGGGTAATGTTGAAATAAATATCATGACATCTTATTATTTCTAATGTTATATTTTTATCTTAGTTATAAGCATTTAATTTTTTTTTTTCATAAAAATGGATTTTTTTTTCAATGTAAAGCATGAAGAGGTCACCACTTTTGGCAAGACAAGACAAAAAGGTTAATATAATATTATTAATTATATTTAACCGATCCGGTCGAAGCCCGCTCGGAGAATCCCGAAAAAAGCCTTCCCGAATTCCCGTTTGGGGTTTTTTTTTTGATTTTTGTTTCCTTAATTTTATACTTTTAAATTTTAAATAAATAACTACATACATATTATACAAATTCTAAATAAATACTATCACAATTCACAATATAACAAGGCAATTATGTTTCTTCGATCGTTGTTTTTTATCCTGTTTTTGTTGATGTGTTGTTTATTTGATTGTTAGAGTTGTTGTTCTTCTTGTTTCAATAGTTGTTGTTTATTTAGTGGTGGTTGTTTTCTTGTTTATGAAGAGGTACCAACTGGAGTCAAGAAAAAATTCAAGTGTTATATTCTTGTAATTATTATTGTTTGTTCTAGCTATTGTTGTTAATGGGTTGGTATTGTCTTGTTTCTCCTTTGTTGTTATTGTCTTCGTTTCTATTGTTTGCTTCTTGTTGTTGTTGTGTTTATTTGATTGTTGGTGTTGTGCTCTTCTTTGTTTCTATGTTGTTAAATTTGGAATGGAAGATGGTTTGCATGATGGTTTTTCTTGTTAGAATTTTTTGAATGATTGGAAGGTATTAACTATTGCTCATAGTTAATTTTCCAATCATCTAGGAATTAAAATGTAAAAATGATAGGTGCATATTTGTTAGGCATATATAAAACTTTTTGTATATGAAGGTTTATATGTTACAAAATGTGATATGATATATGAAGCATATTAGATTTTATGGATGTAAAGGATGTTGGGTGCCTATTTATAGGCATATATGCAAATTTTTTTGTATATGAAGGGTCACTATCAATGAAATGTTCTTTGGAAAATTAGTGTATCATTGTTTATAATTTGTATTATTTAAATTACAACTATAACAATTTTATATATGTTATAACATACACATTGATAACACTTTCAAAATATTATGGAAAATAATTTTGTAACATTTACTAAATGCAATGAATGATACTTTCGTAGCACTTTTAACATGTTATTAAAAACTCTTCTGTAGCATTTTAACAATGTTACAGAAAACTAAACTGTAACCGGTTAAGAATGTTACAAAAAACTTATTTATAGCAATTTGAGATGTCACAGAAAACTAAACTGTAACATGTTAAGAAAGTTACATAAAACTTATTTATAGCATTTTGAGAATGTTACAGAAAATTAAATTGTAACATGTTAAGAAAGTTACAAAAAACTTATTTATAGCATTTTTAGAATGTTATAGAAAACTAAACTGTAACAGGTTAAGAATGTTACAAAAAACTTATTTATAGCATTTTGAGAATGTTACAGGAAACTTAACTGTAACACGTTAAGAATGTTACAGAAAACTTATTTATAGCATTTTGAGAATGTTACAGAAAACTAAACTGTAACAGATTAAGAAAGTTACAGAAAACTTATTTGTAACATTTTAAGAATGTTACAGAAAACTAAACTGTAACAGGTTAAGAATGTTACAGAAAACTTATTTATAGCATTTTGAGAATGTTACAGAAAACTAAATTGTAACACGTTAAGAATGTTATAGAAAACTTATTTATAGCATTTATGCAGTGTTACCAAAAAACATTTGTAACTACGAATAACTGCTACAATATACTTAACAACAACATTTTATGACAGTTACTGAAATGATTAGTAACATACAAAAAGTGTTACCAATGTCTGCTTTTTAGTAACATGGGCTGTCATAAATCCTTATAAATGCCTACGAATCACCTATGGTAACACTTTTGCATGCTTATTGTCAACATTTTTTGTTGTAGTGAGCTGTTGTTTATTTAGCGGTGGTTGTTTTCTTGTTTGTGAAGAGGTCATCAACTAGGAAGTAAGACAAAAATGTCAAGTGTATATTCTTATAATTATTATTGTTTGTTCCGCTATTGTTGTTTAATTTGGTTGGTATTGTCTTATGTCTCCTTTTGTTTGTATTGTTCTTCTCGTTTCTATTTTTGCTTCTGTTGTTGTTTATTTTGATTGTGTTGTGGTTTGCTCTTCTTGTTTAGTCTGTTGTTTATATGGTTGTTGTTGTTACTATTTGTTGATTATTAGTGTTGTTGCTTTCTTCATTTGCTACTGTTGTTGTTGTTGTTGTTTATTGTTTCTTTGATCGTTGTATTTTATCCTATGTCTATTGATGTTGTTGTTTGTTTGATTATTAGAGTTGTGTTCTTCTTGTTTCAATAGTTGTTGTTTCTTAGTGGTGTTGTTTATCCAGTCTGTCAAAATTCAGTGCCATCATTACATTAATATCATCATTCATACTTGACCAGTTTGTAGTAATCTTAAGAAACCACCTTATGTCTATATTATTTATAAGTTGATTTCTGTCTTGGTGTTACAAGCATCTATTTTTTTTTTTTTTTTTTGTCATACAAAGGGATTCATATTTTGCAATGGTAATGCCTGAAGAGGTCATAATTTTGGGAAGTCAGACTGAAAGGTTATATTCTATATAAAAGGTGAGGTAAGTTTATTATATTATTAAATTTTTAATAATTTTATTATTTTGTTTTGTTATTGTCTGATTACTGCCCTGAGGCACACAAATTCGCACGTTGAGTAATCTATTTCATGTTTTTTTTTTATTTGTTTTTGTAGGGTAATGTTTGAAGAGAGGTTTGAGAGTATAAATATTAATGACATCTATATTATTTTAATCTTGATATTTTTATCTTATTAGTATTATAAGCCATTTAATTTGTTTTTTTTTTTTTGGTATCATAAATGGATTCTGTTTTAATAGTAAATGATGAAGAGGTCAACTTTTGGCAAGACAAGATAAAAGGTTAAACATATAAAAAAAGGTGAAGGTGAGGTAAGGTTTAGCATATTCTTGAAATATTTTTATATTTAAACTGTTATTTTTATTTGTTTTTGTTATCATTTTGATTACTTGCTGTAGACACACAATTCACGCTTGAAGTAATCTATGACATTGTTTTTTTTCTTTTTGTAGGATAACGTTTGAAGAGAGGTCAGAGGTCTAATATATTACATTTATGCTTTTATAATGTAATTTTTATCTTGGTGTTATAAACAATTAATTTTTTTTTTAATCACAAAGGATTCATTTTTTGCAATAGTAAATGCATGAAAAGTCACCAATTTGAGAAGTCGAGACAAAAAGATTAAGTGCTATGTAAATAGTGAACGTAAAGTTTAGCATATCCTGAAATTTTTATTTTGTAAACTGTTATTTTATTATTTGTTTTTGGTAGTCAAGATTACTTCTCTAAGCAACAAATTCACACCTTGACAATCTATAACATTGATTTTTTTTATTTTTTTTTATTTTTATTTTTTTTGTAGGGTAACATTTAAAAAGAGGTTAGTGATACAATATATTCATGAAATATTGTATTTTTTATATGTTTATATTTTTATCTTGTTGTTATATATATAAATTGTATCATAAAGTGATTCATTTTTTGCAATAGTAATGCATGAAGGTCGCCAATTTTGCGAAATCCAGACAAAAACATTAGGTAATATGTAAAAGGTGAAGGTAAGGTTTAGTATATTTTTTAAATATTTATATTTAAATTGTTATTTTATATTTGTTTTTTTATCATCTTCATTACTTGCTACTAAGGCACCAAATTTTTTTGTAAAGTAAGCTTTCATTAGAGAGGAGAAAAGGAATGTACAAAAGACCTATATAAGATGTCAAATTCAGTCTTGGGTAATGTATGGCATTGTGTTTTTTTTTTTTTTTTTTTTTTTTTTTTGGGATAGGGTAACATTTGAAGAGAGGTCAAAAGTCTGTTATGTTCATTACATCTATATATTTATAATGTGATATTTTTATCTTGGTGTTATAAGGATGTTTTTTTTTTTTTTTTTTGGGTATCACAAAGGGATTCATATTTTGCATCGTACAGCATGGCGAGGTCACTAATTTTGGAAGTAAGACTAAAAGGTTATATTCTATATAAAAGGTGATGGTAAGGTTTATTATATTCTTAAAATTTTATTATTTGTTTTGTTATTATCTTGATTACTTGCTCTGAGGCACCATTCACAAATTGAGTAGTCTATTACATTTTTTTTAACTTGTTTTTGTGGGGTAATGTTGAAGTATAAAATATTCATGACATCTGTATTATTTCTAATGTTGATATTTTTATCTTAGTGTTATAAGCATTTAATTTTTTTTTTTGTCATAAAAATGGATTCTTTTTTGCAATAGTAAATGCATGAAGAGGTCACCACTTTTGGCAAGACAAGACAAAAAGGTTAAATATAATATTAATTATTTTATATTTAACCGATCCCGGTTCGAAGCCCTCCGCTGAGATCCCTTAAAAAGCCGTTCCCAGATTCCCCGTTGGGGTTTTTTTTTTTTGATTTTTGTTCCTTAACTTTATACTTTATAAATTTTAAATAATAACTACCATAATATTAGCAAATTCTAAATAAATAGCTATCACAATTCACAATATAACAAAGGCAATATGTTTCTTCGATCGTTGTTTTTTATCCTGTTGTTTGTGTGATGTGTTGTTTATTTGATTGTTAGAGTTGTTGTTCTTCTTGTTTCAATAGTTGTTGTTATTTAGTGGTGGTTGTTTTTCTTGTTTATGAAAGGTCACCAACTGGGAAGTCCAGACAAAAAGTCAAGTGTTATATTCTTGTAATTATTATTGTTGTTTTCAGTATATATGTTGTTAATTGGGTTGGTATTGTCTTGTTCTCCTTTTGTTTGTTATTGTCTTCTCGTTTATTGTTGCTTCTGTTGTTGTTGTTGTTTATTGAGTGTGGTGTTGTTGCTCTTCTTTTTCTATTGTTGTTTATTGGTTTTTGTTGTTATTTGTTTGATTATTAGTGTTGTTGCTCTTCTTCATTCTGCTACTGTTGTTGTGTTCTTCTTCTCTCTTTCTTGTTTATTGTTTCTTTTATCGTGTTTTATATCCTATTGTTCTATAGATGTTATTTTTTATTTGATTGTTAGAGTTTGTTGTTCTTCTGTTTCAATAGCTGTTGTTATTTAGCGGTGGTTGTTTTTCTTGTTTGTGAAGAGGTCATCAACTAGGAAGTCAAGACAAAATGTCAGATGTTATATTCTTATAATTATTATTGTTGTTCTCGCATTGGTGTTGTTAATTTGGTTGGTATGTCTTGTGTCTCCTTTTGTTTGTTATTCTTCTTCTTTTGTTTTATTTTTTGTGTTGTTTCTTTTTATGTTGTGTTGTGTTTTTGTGGTTTGTTCTTTGTTGTTTAGCTATTGTTATTTGGTTGTTGTTGTTATATTTTTTGTTGTTAGTGTTGTTCCTTTTTCATTCTGCTACTGTTGTTGTTGTTGTTCTTCTTCTTCTTCTGTTTATTGTTTCTTTGATCGTTGTTTTTTCCTATTGTTCTATTGATGTTGTTGTTTGTTTGATTATTGAGGTGTGTTCGTCATGTTTCAATAGTTGTTGTTTTTTAGTGTTGTTGTTTATCCAGCTGTCAAAATTCATGTGCCATCATTACATTAATATCATCATTCATACTTGACTAGTTTTGGATGAGTAATCTCATAAGAACCACCTTATGTTGATATTATTACTTTGGATGACATAACCCCTTTGTGTTGTTTTATTTGAGGATTATTATTTTTCTACTCTGGAAGGAGAGATAGGAGTTTACGCTTTGATAACTATGACAAAATATGTTCTTTGGTAAGGTTTGAAGTGGTGAAGATAAAAGGTTTAGTATATCTTGAATTTTTTATTATTTAAATTTATTATTATTTTTTTTTTTATCATCTTCGTACCTACTCAAGGCACCAAATTCACATCTTGAGAAATCTATGACATTATTTGTTGGATTTGTTTTTGTAGGGTACGTTTGATGTTGTTATTTTTTCCTTGTGCTATAAGCATATAATTTTTCTTTTTTTTTTTTTTGTCGTCAAAAAGTGATTCGTGTTTTGCACGTAAATACATGAAGAGGTCCCAATATGGGAAGTTAATACAAAAGGTAAGTATTATATAAAAGGTGTGATGACTTCTTTTACTAGTATACTTTATAACATATACAATAAAACATACATTATTAGTATATGAAAAGTTGACCACATTTTTCTTTACTTACAAAAATAATTTTTACATATATCAAATACAAATACAAAACTTAGCACGGTGGACAGTAATGCAGTAATGCCAACTGTGTTCGCTTGTCGAGACGTCCTCCGACCGCTGCTCACCTATTTGTTAAAAACATGGGAAAACAACGGGGTGAGCATAAAATACTCAGTAAGTAATCCCTTAACTCTTCTCCTTCTTTGGTTCTTCCTAATCTCTTCTTCCTCTTTCTTCCTTAATTCTTTCTCTTTTCTTTCTATTTCTAATTCTCACAGTTCTTTTCTTTCTTTCTAATTCTCTCGTCTTTCTTTCTTTCTGTTTTTCTTCCCATTCTTTCTAACCATGATGGAATTCATGGTAATAGCATGAATAAAGTGCATATGTTATATTGCAAAAAAGTATTTCTTTCACTTTCTATTCTTTTTCTATTTTCTTTCTTCTTTCTATTTCTTTTCTTTTTTCTTTTCTTTTTTTTCTTTCTTTTTTTCTTTTTTTTTTTTTCTTCTTTGCTTGTTCAAGCCTTCTCATTCTTTCTTATTCTTACTCTTCTCATTCTTTTTTTCTCATTTTTATTCTTTCTTTCTTATTCTTTGCCGATCGGACTCGGTTGATACATGGATTTGGAACCTTGGCCGTGTGAGTGAGTACAGTCCTATCTACATGCACTCTTGTAGACCGTACAAATTCTTCTTTCTTCTTAGGCCACTCAATTAAGGTGGCATGCATGTAGGAATTCTCTTGGTACAACCCTCATCCACATACACTCTACGGGTCGTACAATTCTTCTTCTCTTATGCCACTCAATTAAGGTGGTGGTATGTGAGAATTTCTTCTTAACACTCACGGTCCCCATCACACAACTACTTATTCTTTCTTTATTTAACACTCTTTAATTCTTTAATGCTTATTCTTCCTTTCTCTTTATTCTTAGAGTGTTTTATTCTTTCTCATATTCTTTATTCTTTATCTTTATTCTTAAACAAAATTCTGCACATGTACAATAATGCATATGGAGGGCTCATGCTTAAAATTCTTACTTAAATGCACTTATGAATGCACATATGCAATGTTGCATAAATTAAGGTTTCTACTCACTCATATTTCTCTTAGGCATTTCATCAAACAATACTTGTGCTAAACAAACCCTAATTTAATTATCATTCTATTGGTTTCTTAAGCCATCCAAATTGAGAGAAAAACTCTCTTATATCATCACTATACCTACATGGCACAAACACTCCTAAAAGAATTCTCCAAGTCTTCCAATTTCAACCCATCATCATATCATCACATACACTTCTCAATTCCATATATTCAGCAACAAGCATAGTTATAATCACTCAATTCATCTAATTTCTCAATAATCATAACATATAGTATATTAAAGAAATCTCAACTCACTTGAATTCTTAAACTTTAACTTGAGTTGGATTTAGTGGAATTTACTTACCTTATGCTTGAGTAGTCTCTTCCTAAGCTCTATACTCTTGTTGGATTCAAATTTTCTCTTAACCCTAAGCATAAATCATAAGAACTCAACTTTTACACAAAATAAATCATAGATAAAGAGATGAATCCTTACTTTTGAAGCCTAAAATCAAAACCCTATGAAAAACCACTCAAAAGCCCTCAAAATCCTTTGAGGATTGAATGAAAATTTAGAGAGAAAATGGGGGAGGGTGTGGCGGTGGAATGAAGAAAATAAGGGTTTCAAACCCTTAACACTTTAGTTTATAAACACATTTTCCCATTTGCCCTTTCTTTCTTAGAAATTCCATCTATGTCCTTAGTCAATTACCATAATGCCCTCATTTTAATGCATTCTCTATGAAATTCTATCTCTTTTCACTCCCCACTTTTCAACTAATTTTGAGTGAAAAGACCATTTTACCCTTCATGCAAGTTTAGGCATTTTCTTCATATTCTCTTAAAATCACTTTAACAAAAATTAACTAAGGGCTATAAAACATAATCTAAATCACGTACCTCCATGTTGGGCATTACAATTCTCCCCCTTAAAAGAATTTCGTCCCCGAAATTTACATGAACAGCTCGGGCGGAACGATTCTGCATGTCTTGCTCTGTCTCTCATGTAGCTTCTTCAACTTTATGGTTTCTCCAGAGGACTTTCACTAAAGGGATACTCTTGTTCCGAAGCTCTTTAATTTTTCTGTCAAAATCTGCACTGGTTGCTCCTCATACACAAGATTCTCTTCTAAGTCTACGTCCTCTAGGCTCAGAATATGGGGGATCACTTATATACTTTCGAAGCATCGAGACATGAATACATTGTGAACTTTGTCATATTGGGCGGTAGTGCTAATCTGTAGGCCACCTTTCCTACTCACTGTACACCTCAAATCGACCAATGAATCTCGGTGCTACACTTTCCTTATTAACGAACCGCATCACCCGTAAAACTTTATCACCCACTTCAAAATCAACTTCTTTTCTTTCAGATCAGCTAGCTTTTCTGCCTATCTTGGGCTGTTTCATTCTGCTTCTGATAAGTTTTACATCTTCTTCATTTTCTGAGTCTTCTAACCTAAGAGCTATGTTCAACTCATCTCTCTCACCCATCTCATCCCAATGCGTGGAGATCTACACCGTCTACCATACAAAGCCTCGTAAGGAGCATCTTAATTGTAGACTGGTAACTATTATATAAGCAAACTCACCAAGGGTATCATCTCCTACCAGGATACTTTATAATCCATACAACATGTTCTCAACATGTCCTCAAGCACTTGATTTGTTCTCTCTGTCTGGCCATCTGTCTAAGGATGATAGGCGGTACTAAAGCCAATCTGGTACCCAAGTTCCTCTATAAACTCATCAGAATGCGAGACAAATCTAGAATCTCTGTTCGATACTATTGTCTTGGGTACACCATGAAGTCTCACTATCTCTTTAATATATATCTGGGCCAATTGATCTGAAGTGGTACTCTCCTTTACTGGAAGAAAATAGGCTGATTTAGTTAATATGTCTACAATCACCAATATAGCATTGTATCCTTTCTGCACTCTAGGGAGACCTGTAAATAAATCCATTGAAATACTCTCCCATTTCCATCAGGAATACTATGTGGCTAAAGTAACCCTGATGGCCTTGGCGTTTGTTTTCACTTGCTGACAAACCAGGCATTAGCTACGAACTCTGCAATATCTTTCTTCATACCTGGCCACCAATAGCCTTTCTTTAAATCTTGATACATCTTGGTTGCTCCAGGATGAGCAGTGTACGGTGTATCATGAGCCTCTGTAAGTTCTCTTTTCAACTCATCATCCCGAGGAAACATAACCGACTCTTAAATAGAGAACATCATCCAACAACTGAACTCTGATGTCTGCCCTCATGCACTTGCTGAACTACTTTCTGACACCACTCAGTTACTTGCTTTCTTTAATTTCTTCCAGTAAGGTAGATTGAACCTCTAAACTGGCAATCCTCCCTGGTATGCCTTAATCTGCTCTTTACATAGCTCTTCTATTAATTCTTTTTGTCTGTGAGGTGGGACAAATAAGCTTTCTGCTCAAAGCACGGCTACTACATTATCTTCCCCGGTTGATACTTCTCACACTCATAATCTTTAACAACTCTAACATTCTCTATCTCATATCTAACTCCTTCTGAGTAAAGAAATACTTTAAACTTTATGGTCGGTGTAGATATTACTCTTGGCACCATAAAGGTAATGCCTCAAATCTTCAAGGCAAAGATTACTGTTGCCAACTCTAATAAGTGTAAGGTATCTTGTCTCATACTCTTTCAATTGACGAGAAGCGTAAGCTATAACCCTACCTAACTGCATCAATACGACACCAAGTCCTTGCAGAGAGGCATTGTATAAATGTCATAATCTATACCCTCCTGTGGCAACATTAATACAGAGATGTCGTTAACTTTTCTAACTCTTGAAAACTCTTTTCACAGGCAACTGACCATGTAAAAGGAACTCTCTGTTTTGTAAGAGCTGTCAATGGCTTAGCCAGCTTGGCAAACCCTGCTACAAATCAGCGGTAGTAACTTGCAAGTCCAAGAAAATCCTCACTTCTTTTACTGTCTTCGGCCTTTGCCATTCTAAGACTGCCTTTACTTTACTAGGACCACTGAAATTCCCTCACTAGAAACAGTATGACCCAGAAATATCACATGATCAAGCCAGAACTCACATTTAGAAAAATTGGACTATAGTTTCTTTTCTTATTTGCTGCAACACAAATCTTAAATGTTCCTCATGCTCTTTTCTTGACTTCGAAAAACCAGGAAGTCATTAATAAATACCACTATAAACCGATCCAGACAATCATGGAAACACTGTTAAGTCCGTAAAAATTGCTAGGGCATTAGTTAACCCAAAAGGCATCAACACAAATTCATAATACCTATATCTTGTCGGAAGGCGGTCTTAGCTACATCTTGTTCTGCCACTTTTACCTGATGATAACCCGCCTCAAATCAATCTTGGAAAATATTGCTACACCTTTAACTGATCAAAAAGGTCATCTATTCGAGTGAACAGGTATTTATTCTTCACTGTCACTTTATTCAACTCTGTAATCAATACAATCCGTAAGACCCATCTTTCTTCTTTACAAACAAGATTGGAGCTCCCAGGAAGAATGACTTGGTCAGATAAAACCTTTATCTAGGAGCCTTGGAGTGCTTCTTCAATTCCTGAAGTTCAGCTAAGGCCATTCGATAAGGGGCTTTAGAAATCGGCGCTGTCCCTTGGTGCCAGTTCGATACTAAACTCAACTTCTTTTCTGGAGGCAAACCCGGTAAGTCTTTCGGAAATACATCTAGAAATTCCCAGACTATGGCACACTCTGCAATCTGGTGTGGGTCATCTCTACTTTGCACCACATGGGCTATATACCTAGAACACCCTTTCTTAGACATTTCTAGCGTTATGCTACTAATCAACATACTCAACGATGGCTCTCTCCGAAACTAAACTTATCTCCACTATCAAGATTAAATCTCGCTTTCTTCTTCCGACAGTCAATTTCTATTTCGTACCTCCCTAGGAAATCCATACCCAAAATCATATCAAAGTCGGGCATATCAAACACTATCAAATCAACTCCCGACCATGGATCACTACGGACTCTCCTGACAGTATCTCTGGGTCACAACACTAACCCCATCAGGTAACTCTATCTTAATGGGTTGGCTCACTCTAGTAGGTTTCAAACCTAATCTTTCCATCATCCCATAAGATTAAATGAATGAGTGACTCCAAAAACAATTAAAGCATAGAGAGGAACTGCATGAAATAATAACTGACCCGTAATAGATGATGGACTAGCCTCTGCTTCACCTTGTGCACTGTAAATACCCTGCATAGTGCCTCTGAAGTCTGTGCTGCAGATGGAAAGGAAACTTTACAATCTTTCATCAGATGCCTTAGCTGCCGGCATCGATAACATACATTACGCCCAACTCTCTCAAACACTCTCCTGGATGAGTCTTCCCATTTAGGGCATAGGGGAAACTCTACTGTTCTCGGTCGTTTATTCGCCCATCTTTCTTGTTCTTCTTCGGTTGAAACTTCCTCTTATTCTCACTTCCCTATTTATTGCACTTTCAAATCTTTCTCTCTGCGGGGCGGGAGATGGTTCACTGGATCCTCCTATCGAGGACCTGCTGGGGTGATTTTGTTCTCAAATATTTTCGCCCTCAATGCTCGCCTTAGGCCTACTATAGGTTTGAGGGGGATCGGCACGTATTATATCACGAGCTATCTCGGCTTTAACCCATGGACAAACTTATCTCTTCTCAATTCTGGGGTACTGACTATTCCAGGTGCAAAACTAGCAAGGGAATTAAATCTCACTAAAAAAATCTTTCACTGTACTAGACCCTGCTGTAAACTGATAAATCTTGACCTTCTCATGAACTTGGTCCTCCGTTCTATACTTAGCTTCAAATTCTCTTTTGAACTCACCCCAGGTCATCACAGAAACATCATGAGTGTTTCCATCAATTCCCACCAAATCGGGCATCACCCCAAAACAAGAAATTGCATACTAGATCTTCTCCCTGTCCGTCATAGGAAACAGTGTGTCATACACTCAACGGACCTAAGCCATTCTTCTGCCACTAAAGGGTTATTGTACCTTTAAATTGACGGCTGATGTGACTTGGAAGCCCATAAATCGTTATTGATCTGTTACGTCTGAGGTACTGGCCTTTCTCTTTTCTCCTCTAGTAGGTGGTACTTGAACGGGGTTTTCAATTCTTTCTGGTTCGACTCTCCCCTGTCTTTCTCTAAGATTTGCGTACAATCCCCTGAATCTTAGCTTCATCAAGGGTAAGGGGAGTAGGTTTGGTGGATTGGAAGGTCCCCCAAACTCACGTTTCTTACACTTGTTCGTGTTCTACTCTACCTCTACCTCTCATCTACAAAAAACCACATTTAATTAATCATGCCACACTTAAAGTAAGGAAAGAATTTAACTACAACAGTC
Source organism: Pistacia vera (assembly GCF_008641045.1). Taxonomy (NCBI): domain Eukaryota; kingdom Viridiplantae; phylum Streptophyta; class Magnoliopsida; order Sapindales; family Anacardiaceae; genus Pistacia; species Pistacia vera. Next base: position 368,242 of record NW_022196401.1, read on the forward strand.
GGCTACAGAACATCGCAGCGGTGAGAATGGCACACTGTCAAATCCCAAAATCTTTGCTCTGATACAAAAAAGTGATGACTTCTTTCTACTAGTATACTTTATAACATATACAATAAAGGCATACATAATTAATATATGAAAATAGTTGGGCCCACATTTTTCTTTTACTTACAAAATATAATTCTTTACATATATCAAAATACAAGTACAAAAACTTAGCAACGGTGGACAGTAATGCCAATTCTCTCCACTTGTCGACGTCCTTTGACCGCTGCTCACCTATTTCTTGCAAAAACATGGGAAAACAACGGGGTGAGCATAAAAATGCTCAGTAAGTAAAACCCTTAACTCTTCTCCTTCTTTGGTTCTTTCTTACTTAATCTCTCTTTTCTTTCTTCTAATTCTTCTCCTTTCTTTCTCTGTTTCTAATTCTCATTGTTCTTTCTTTTCTTTCTATTTCTCTCTGTTCTTTCTTTCTTTCTATTCTTTCTAACCATGATGGAATTCATGGTATATGCATGAATAAAATGCATATGTAATAATGCAAAAATGTTTCTTTTTCTTCTATTTTTCTTTCTTTGTTTCTTGTTTTCTTTTTTTTCTTCTTCTTGCTTGTTCAAGCCTTCTCATTCTTTTCTATTCTATCTTTTCATTCTTCTTATTCTTACTTCTTCTCAATCTTTCTTTTGTCATTCTTATTCTTTCTTTTATTCTTTGCCGATCGAACTCGGTTGATGCATGGATTGGAACCTTGGTCGTGTGAGTGAGTACAGTCCTCATCTACATGTACTCTGCGGACTGTACAAATTCTTCTTTCTTCTAGGCCACTCAATTAAGGTGGCGTGCAGTAGGAATTCTTTTGGTACAACCCTCATCCACATACACTCTTCAGGGTTGTACAATTCTTCTTCTTTTATGCCATTCAATTAAGGTGGCGGTGTATGTGGGAATTTCTTCTTAACACCCCGGTTCCCCATCACAACAACCTATTCTTTCTCTTCTTTAACACTTTTTAATTCTTTAATGCTTATTCTTCCTTCTCTTTATTTTAGAGTGTTTTATCTTTATTCTTTATTTTATTCGTATCTTCTTCTTCATTCTTTATTCTTTATTCTTTATTCTTTAACAAAATTCTGCACATGTACGAAATATGCATATGGATGGCTCATGCTTAAAATTCTTACTTAAATGCACTTATGAAATGACAATATGCAATGTTGCATAAAATTAGGTTTCTACTCAATCCTACCTCTCATAGGCATTTCATCAAACAATACTTGTGCATAAACAAACCCAATTATTATCATTTATTGGTTTCTAAACCATCCAAATTGAGAGAAAAACTCTCTTATATCATACCAACCTACAAGGCACAACACTCCCAAAAGAATTCTCAATTCTTCCAATTTCAACCCATTCATATCATCACAAACACTTCTATATTCCATATTCAACAACAAGCATAGTTATCATCAATCTATTCAATTTCTCAATAATCATAACAGTGATATTAAAAGAAATCTTACTCACTTGGATTCTTAAACTTTAAATTGAGTTGGATTTTGAGTGGAATACTTACCTTATGTTGAGTAATCTCTCCTAAGCTCTATACTCTTGTTGGATTCAAATCTTCTCTTAACCCTAAGCATAAACTTCATAAGAACTCACTTTTACACAAATAAATCATAGTAAAGAGTATGAATCCTTACCTTTTGAAGCCTAAAATCAAAACCCTATGAAAAACCATTCAAAAGCCCTCAAATCTTTGAGGATTGAATGAAAATTTGAGAGAAAACGGGGGGAGAGTGTGGCTGTGGAATGAAGAAAAAAAGGGTTTCAAACCTTAACTTTAGTTTATAAAACATTTTCCACTTTTGCCCTTACTCTTTCTTAAAAATTCCACTAGTCCCTTAGTTAATTACCATAATGCCCTCATTTTTAATGCATTCTCTATGAAATTCCATCTTTCACCTCCCGACTTTAAACTAATTTTGAGTGAAAAGACCATTTTACCCTTAATGCAAGTTTAAAGAATTTTCTTCATATTCTCTTAAATCACTTTAACAAAAATGAAATAAGGGCTATAAAACCTAATTAAATCATGTACCTCCATGTTGGGCCTTACAAAAGGTGAAGGTAGGTTAAGTATTCTTGAAATCTTTATTATTTAAACAGTTATTTGTTATACTCTTGATTGCTGTCTAAGGCACAAAATTTGCAGCTTGAGTAATTGACATTATTTTTTTTGGATTTGTTTTTGTAGGGTGACATTTAAAGAGAGGTTAGAGATCTAAAATATTAATGGCGTTATATTATTATAATGTTGATATTTTTGTCTTGGTGTTACAGCATCATTTTTTTTTTTCTTCGTCACAAGGGATTCATTTTGCACAGTAAATACATGAAGAGGTACACAATAGGGAAGTTAATACAAAAAGCTAAGTATTATATAAAGGTGAAGGTAAGGTTAAGTATATTCTCGAATCTTTATTATTTAAACATTTATTTTGTTATACTCTTGATTGCTTGTTCTAAGGCACAAAATTTGCACTTGAGTAATTGACATTACTTTTTTTGGATTTGTTTTGTGGGTAAACATTTAAAGAGAGGTTAGAGATCTAAAATATTAATGGCCTCATTATTTATATGTTGATATTTTTTCTTGGTGTTACAAGCATCTATTTTTTTTTTTTTGTCATCACAAAGGGATTCATATTTTGCAATGGTAAATGCATGAAGAGGTCACTAATTTTGGGAAGTCAAGACTGAATGGTTATATTCTATATAAAGGTGAAGGTAAGTGTATTATATTCTTAAAATTTTAATAATTTATTATTTGTTTTGTATTATTGATTTAGCCCTGAGGCCCCAATTCGCACGTTGAGTAATCTATTTCATTGTTTTATTTATTTGTTTTGTGAGGGTAGTGTTTGAAGAGAGGTTAGAAGTATAAAATATTAATGACACTCTTATATTTAATCTTGATATTTTTATCTGGTATTATAAACATTTAATTTTTTTTTTTTTGGTCCATATAATGGATTCTTGTTTTATAATAGTAAATGCATGGAGAGGTCACCACTTTTGGCAAGACAAGACGAAAAGGTTAATACAATAAAAAAAGGTGAAGGTGAAGGTAAGGGAGTATATTTTGAAATATTTTTATTATTAAACTTTTATTTTATTATTTGTTTTTGTTGTCATTTTGATATTGCTGTAAGACACACAATTCACACCTTAAGTAATCTATGATATTGTTTTTTTTTTTTCTTTTTGTAGGATAACATTGAAGAGAGGTCAGAGGTCTAATATATACATTATGTTCTTATAATGTTTATATTTTTATCTTGGTGTTAAACAATTAATTTTTTTTTTTAATCACAAAGGGATTCTTTTTGCAACAGTAAATCATGAAAAGTCAACAATTTGAGAAGTCAAGACAAAAAGATTAAGTGCTATGAAATAGTGAAGGTAAAATTTGGCATATTCCTGAAATTTTTTATTTGTAAACTGTTATTATTATTTGTTTTTTGGTATGATCAAGATTACTTGCCTAAGGCAACAAACATTAACCGATATCTATAACATTGGATTTTTTTTTTTTTTTTTTGTAGGGTAACATTTAAAAAAGGTTAGAGATACAATATATTCATGAAATATTGTATTTTATAATGTTTATATTTTATTCTTGTGTGTATAAGCATCATATTATATATAATATATTGGTCATTGTAAAGTGATCATTTTTGCAATAGTAAATGCATGAAGAGGTCACCAATTTTGTGAAATCCAAACAAAAACATTAAGTACTATTAAAACGTGAAGGTAAGGTTTAGTATATTTTTCAATCTTTTATTTAAATTGTTATTTTATTATCTATTTTCTTATCATCTCATTACTTGCTCTAAGGTACCAAACTTTTTTTGGTAAGTAAGCTTTCATTAGAGAGGAGAAAAGGAAAGTAGAAAAGACCCATATGAGACGCAAATTCTTGTCTTGAGTTGTATGACATTGTTTTTTTTTTTTTTTTTTTTTTTTTTTTTTTGATAGGGTAACATTTGAAGAGAGTTCAAAAGTCTATTATGTTCATTACATTATATTATTTATAATGTTGATATTTTTATCTTGGTGTTATAAGGATTTTTTTTTCTTTTTTTTTTGTTTTTTTTTTGGGGTAATCACAAAGGGATTGATATTTTGCAATCGTAAATGCATGGCGAGGTCACTAATTTGGGAAGTCAAGACTGAAAGGTTATATTCTATATAAAAGGTGATGGTAAGGTTTATTAATTCTTAAATTTTTATTATTTGTTTTTGTATTATCTTGATTACTTTCTCTGAGGCACCAAATTCACACATTGAGTAATCTATTAAATTTTCTTTATAATTGTTTTTGTGGGGTAATGTTGAATATAAAATATTCATGACATCTATATTATTTCTAGTGTTATATTTTATCTTGTGTTATAAGCATTTAATTAAAATTTTTTTTCATCAAAAATGGATTTTTTTAACAATAGTAAATGCATGAAGAGGTCACCACTTGGCAAGAAAGACAAAAAGGTTAATAATATTAATTATATTATATTTAACCGATCCCGGCGAAAGCCGGAGGGGATTCCCCGATCCCATCCCAAAGCCTATTCGGGGAATCCCCGAAAAAAGCCTATCCCCGAATTCCCCGTTTGAGGGGGTTTTGTATTTTTTTCCTTAATTTTATACTTTTATATATTAAATAAATAACTACCATACATATTATAACAAATTCTAAATAAATACTATCAACAATCACAATATAACATAGGCAATTATTGTTTCTTCGATCGTTGTTTTATCCTATTGTTCTATTGATGTTGTTGTTTATTTGATTGTTAGAGTGGTTGTTCTTCTTGTTTCAATAGTGTGTTTTATTAGTGGTGGTTGTTTTCTTGTTATGAAGAGGTGACCAACTCGGAAGCAAGAAAAAAAAATTCAAGTGTTATTCTTGTAATATATTGTTTGTTCTAGCATTGTTGTTGTTAAGTGGGTTGGATTGTCTTGTTTCTCCTTTGTTTGTTATTGTGCTTCCGTTTCTATGCTTGCTTCTCTTGTTCTTGATGTCTATTTGATTGTTGGTGTTGTTGCTCTTCTGTTTCTATGTTGTGTTATTTGGTTTTGTGTGTATTATTGGTTGTTATTAGTGTTGTTGCTCTTCTTCATTCTGCTATGTTGTTGTTGTTGTTCTCTTTCTTCTTTTTGTTTATGTTTCTTTGATCGTTCTTTTATTACTATGTTGTATTGAGTTATTGTTATTTGATTGTTAGAGTTGTTGTTCTTCTTGTTTCAATAGATGTTGTTATTAAGCGGTGGTTGTTTTTCTTGTTTTTGAAGAGTCATCAACTAGGAAGTCGGACAAAAATGTCAGTGTTATATTCTTATAATTATTATTGTTTGTTCTGCTATTGTTTTTGTTAATTTGGTTGGTATTGGCGTGTCTCCTTTTGTTTGATTGTTTTCTCGTTTCTATTTTGCTTCTTGTTGTGTTTATTTGATTGTTGGTGTTTTGTTCTTCTTGTTTCAGCTGTTGTTTATGTGTGTTGTTATTATTATTGTTTGATTATTAGTTGTTGCTCTTCTTCATTCTGCTACGTTGTTGTTGTTTTCTTCTTCTTCTTTGTTAGTTTCTTCGATCGGTGTTTTTTTATCTATTGTTCTGTTGATGTTGTTGTTTGTTTGATTATTAGAGTTTGTGTATTCTTGTTTCAATAGTTGTTGTTTCTTTAGTTTGTTGTTTATCCAGTTGTCAAAATTTGTGCCATCATTAACATAATATCATCATTCATACTTGACCAGTTTTGTATGAGATCTCATAAGAACCACCTTATGTTGATATTTTGATTGGAGACTAACTACTTTTGTTGTTTTATGTATTTCTGACTTGGAAGGGAGAGATAGCGCGTTTATGCTTTGAATAATCTTTGACAAAATATGTTCTTTGTGTAGGTTTCAAGTGGTGAAGAAAAATGTTTAGTATATTCTTGAAATCTTTATTATTGAAACTGTTATTTATTATTTTTTTATCATCTTCTTACCTACTCCAAGGCACCAAATTCACACCTTGAGAAATCTATGACATTATTTTTTGTTGGATTTGTTTTGTAGGGTACGTTTGATTTTGTTATTTTATCCTTGTGCTATAAGCATATAATTTTTTTTTTTTGTCGTCACAAAGGCATTCATTTTTTGCAACAGTAAATCATGAAGAGGTCACCAATATTGGAGAGTTAATACAAAAGGTAGTATTATACAAAAAGGTAAGTATGTATAATAGGTGAGGGTAAGGTTTAGCATATTCTTGAAATTTTACTTATTATTATTATTTTTATCATCTTGATTACTTGCTCTATGACACCAAATTCACACCTTGAGTAATCTATGACATTTTTTTTTTTTTTTTTTTTTAGGGTAACGTTTGAAGAGAAAGTCTGAGGTCTAATATATTCATTACATCTAGTTGTTTATAATTTTCTTCATGTTATAAACAATTAACATTTTTTTTTTTCATCACAAAGGGATTCATTTTTTCCAATAGAAATGCATGAAAAATCACTAATTTGGGATGTCAAGACAAAAAGGTTAAATATTATATAATGGTGAAGATAAGGTTTAGTATATCCTAAAATCTTTATTATTTATACTGTTATTTTATCATTTTTTTTTTTTTGTATTATTTGATTACTTGCTCTGAAACAAATTCACGCCTTGCGCATCTATAACATAGATTTTTTTTTTTTTTAATTTTTTTTGTAAGGTAATGTTTGAAGAGAGTCAGAGGTCTAATATATTTATGACATCGTGTGTTTGGTAGAACAAAAACACCATTTACATTTGTTAATTTAGTTAAACACTCCCTACAATAAAACTTTAAAAATTAACAAAAACACCCCCACCTACCCATTAAATACCAACAACGGCGGTGGTGGAAGTCGCCGGAATGGCGCACGACCGACTGGATCTGTCCGGTCGTGCGCTGATTTGGCTTTTTCCTACCAGATCCACCATGGATCTACGACAAAAAATTTGGCTGTTAATGGCAGATCTGGCCATATCTGGTCTTCAACGACAACCATATCTTAGCTGTCATTGACAACTAGATATGGCCAAAGATCTGGCCATCAACAGCCAAACCTTTAGCCGTAGATCTGGCCCTCAACAGCCAGACCTTTGGTCATAGATCTGGTCATTTTTGGCTAGATCTAGGCTAGACTAGCATAGACCACCACCTCCAACCGGTCGTGCACCATTCGATGGTGGTCGACTATCGAGAATATGTGGGTGGGTGAGGGTGTTTTTGTCAATTTATAAACTTTTATAGTTGGGGGTTTTGTAGTTAAATTAACCAACCTAGGGGGTTAAAAAATTTACATATTTTAAGTTGAATAAAATAGGATTGAATTTTGAGAATATTGAAACGAATATATATATTTTAAGTATGATAGGAATAGTATACCAAGCACATCCTACATGGGTGTGTTTGTTTTATTATTTTGGGTAAGATTTTTGAAAAAGTTGAGTTGGGTGGTTATTACGAGGTAGGATTTGTAAATTAACAAAAACACTCCATAGGTTTGTTAATTTAGCTAAACATCCTCACAATAAAACATTAAAAATTAACAAAAATACCCCCACACACCCATTAAATGCCTGCAGCCGGCCACCGCCACCGAAGGGTGGCCAAAAGTTGCCATAATGGCATAGATCGACTGGACCTATGGCCAGATCACATCAATGACGGCCAAAGATATGGTCGTCGTTGACAACCAACTACGGTCAGATCTACAACTATGGCCAGATCTTTGGCTATAGATTCTGCCTTTTCTAGCCAGATCTAATGTGGATCTAGCCGGAAAAGGCTAGATCGGCACACTACTGGCTAGCCATTCCAACAAATTTTGACCATCTTTCGGCGGTGGTGGTCAGAATCTAGCAAATGTGGGTTGGGGGGAAGGGGGGGGGGGGGGAAAAAAATTAAAAAAATTTTTTTTTTTTTTGTTGGGGGTGTTTAGTTAAATCAACAAACCTATGGGGTGTAACACCACATCGAGGTACATAGCTTTATTTATGCCCTAATACCCTTAACTGAATCTTGTTAGAGTTATCTTGAACAAGTGTGAAAGAAATTCTTTAAAACGTTGTTAGGGGTAAAATAGTCATTTCACTCCTAATTAGATGAAAGAGTGGGGAGTGAAAAGAAATAGAATAACATGGAGAAGATAATAGAAATGAGGGCATTCTTATAATTGACTAAGGGACATAGCTGGAATTTTTAGAAAGTGCAAGGGTAAAATGGGAATCTATATATTATATTATGTAGTAATAAGAGTTCAAGACTCTACCCCTCCATTCACGCCACTCTTCACCCAAATTCTCTCAAATTTCTTCACTAAATTTTCAAGGAAATTCATAGGATTTTGGCTAAATTTTGATAGATTTTCAATCCTAAGCATCCAAAGGGTTTGAGAAGAAGAAAGTTTTATCAAAGAGAGATTATAGTGTTGGAGTTGCTCAAATTCAAGATAAGTAAATCCAACTTTAGCTTTCATTGGGTAAATACTTTTGTAGAGAAATTTCTTGTATGTTGTATGTGTTTGGGCGATGAGAATTATGGATTTAATTGGTGTTGAGTGATATGTAAATCTCATGGCCATGAGAAGTGATGTATTAGTATGTGTTGAGTTGATAAAATTTTGGATGAAATATGAAAGAATGGATGTCGAATGGTGGAGGATGAAATTTGGCTAGAGTGATTATTGGCCTTATTTGGGTGGCTTGAGAGATATGTGGAAGTGTAACCAATTTAGGGTTTGTATGTGCATGTAAGGTGTTTGATGAAATTTCAAAGAAAGTGCATATATATGAGCATGTTAAATTATTACCTTGTTATAGTAATGTTGTTGGTAGAGAATATTAGTTCCATAATGATGTCTTTATATGCCCAAATGTATTCTTTAATTTTGAGCATTTACATTTAGAAAGAATAGCAAGAATACTCTTATTTACATGCATATACACACATATGAGAACAATAAAGAATAAAGAGAAAGAAAGAAAAGAAATTAATTGTAGAATCATTATTTAAAGAACACAATTAAAGAATCTTTCAAATCTGAAATTTTATTTAAAGAAATGTAAAAAATAAGAGAAGAGAAGGTTGTTGCGATGGGGAACCTGTGAGTAACCGAGAAGAAGAATAGCCCCACATGCATGCCGTCTTTAGTGAGCGGCCTCAGAATAAGAAAGAAGAATTTGTGCAGTCTGTTAAAAGTGCATGTGGATGAGGACTGTATCTAGAAAGAATTTGAGAATACACTCACACGGCCAAGGTTCTAAATCCATGCCTTAACCGAGTCCGATCAGCAAACCAAAATAGAAAAGAAAAGAAAGAAAGAAAGAATAGAAAACACAAAAGAAAGAAGAGAAACAGAGAAGAAAGAATAGAAAACACAAAAGAAAGAAACGCAGAAAAAGAAAGAAAAACAGAAAACAAAATGAGAAATAGAAAATAGAATAAGAAAACAGAAAAACAGAAAAGAAAATGCATTGCTAAGAAAAATTTATGCATTTGTGCATATGCATCATGTCATTTCTACTATCCTGATTTAGTTTCCCTTTTTGTAATTACATATTGGTAAGTGAGAAACTAGAATCTTAGAAAGAGTAGAGAAGAATTGAGAAGCTTGGTGTAAGGAAAGAAAATCAAGAATCTGAGTAACGGAGAAAGAATATAAGTATTGTGGGTTTACTTACTGAGCAATTTAGTGCTCACTCCGTTGATTTCACTATTTTTCCAAGTAATAGATGAGATGCGGTCAGGAGGAACATCAAGTAGCGGAGGAGAAAGGCAACACTATCCAATTGTATTTTGAGTTTATTTTTGTGACTTTATTATTTGATGTAGAGATTTGTATATAAAGAAAAATTAGTTAAAAGCCCTCTATTTCATACTCATATATATATATTTCATAATATGTTTAGTGAGTTTTACTTATATTTTTCTAACGAACTACTGGCTAGAAAGAATATTACAGAAGGTTTAAAAATAGTTAAATAGAATAAAATTGGATTTTCAGAACAGGGAAACAAATATGTATTTTGGGTAGGATTTCAAAAATTCTACTTAAAATAGAGAAACAAACACGACCTCATGAATATATTAGACCTCCAACCTCTCTTCAAACATTACCCTACAAAAACAAATCCAAAAAAAAAAAAATGTCACAGATTACTCAAGGGGTGAATTTGGTGCCTTAGAGCAAGTAATCAAGATGATAACAAAAACAAACAATAAAATGACTGTTTAAATAATAAAAGATTTCAAAAATATACTAAACCTTACCTTTGCCTTTTATATAGTACTTAACCTTTTTGTCTTGACTTCCCAAAATTGTTGACTTTTTCAGGCATTTACTATTGCAAAAAATGAATCCCTTTGTGATGAAAAAAAATATTAGTTGTTTGTAACACCAAGATAAAAATATAAACATTAACAACAACATAGATGTAATGAATATATTAGACCTTTAACCTCTCTTGAAACGTTGCCCTACAAAAACAAATCCAAACAAAAAAATGTCATAGATTAGTCAAGGTGTGAATTTGGTGCCTTAGAGCAAATAATCAAGATGATAACAAAAACTAGTAATAAAATAACTGCTTAAATTATAAAAGATTTCAAGAATATACTAAACTTTACCTTCACCTTTTATATAGTACTTAACCTTTTTGTCTTGACTTCCTAAAATTGGTGACTTTTTCATGCATTTACTATTGCAAAAAATGAATCCCTTTGTGATAAAAAAAAAGTATTTGTTTTTTGTAACACCAAGATAAAAATATAAATATTATAAATAACATAGATGTAATAAACATATTAGACCCTTGGCCTCTCTTAAAACGTTACCCTACAAAAACAAATCCAAAACAAAAAATCATAGATTACTCAAGGTGTGAATTTGGTGCCTTAGAGCAAGTAATCATGATGATAACAAAAACTAGTAATAAAATAATTGTTTTACATCATTTAAAAAAAAAAATTCTTAGAAAAGACAAAAGCATCATTTTTATCATTGAAGACAAAGTAACTGTCATAAGGACTAAACTGTAATATTTATAAATTACCGTGTCTAAGTAACATTATTTTATATCAATAAATAGCTCTTAGTAATCAAGAAAGCACCGTTATTATTATTATTATTATTATTATTATTTATCGGGGGTGTTCGGGCCAACTTACGCACACCTCAACTAGTCCTCTGACCCCGAACTAAGCTTCCAAAACAAGTCAAGCCCTGCTATCGGTGGCAAAAAATATTAGCAATCGTTCATGTCATTCAAACCCGAAACCACAAGGGGCAAACCTGTTGGCCCCAAGCCTTTACCACTCGGTCAACCCATTGTTGGTTAAATAATGATACTTTCTTGATTACTAAGAGCAATTTATAGATATAAAATAACTTTACGTTGACACGGTAATTTATAAATATTACATTTTAGTCCTTATGACAGTTACTTTGACTTCAATGATGGAAAGGACGCTTTTGTCTTTTCTAAGAAATGTTTCTCTAAATGATGTAAATATTGCAATAAATGTAAACTTTAGCGGTTAGTTAGAGCCCATGACCCATCCATTATCTCATTATAGATACACAACTTGATTTTAAATGCAAAACAATATATATATATATACAAAACATTTAAAGTGACATTTAATACATAAATAATAGAGTTTTAGTGCGCTAGAAGGAGGGCTTGAACCTCCGACCTTGTGGTTAACACACTCTAACCAACTAAGCTATTTCAGCAACATGCTTTTAACTAGTAATAGATATTTATACCAAAATTTTAAAAAGAGTAAACAACATTTACCCACAACAGGTTTGGTGAATCTCCAAGTTCTTATTCATGGTTTCATAAATTCAATATTCTCACCTTTAAATTAACACCATTAGTGATTTTTAGGTTCTGACATAGTATAGAAAGAACTTATTACCAAACTACCCTTGAACCTTTTACTTTTGATTCAAAATAACCCCCACATCTCAAAATTCTCTCCACCGCCTCCACCTCTACCACCGTTGGCCAAGAGATCCAGACCAATTCAAAAATCCAACTTGATTCCAACCCCGTTGGACCTCACCGACACCACCATTAGCAGGGCTATCTCAAGAACATTTGTGACCCTAGGCAAGAGTTGCTTTAGGGGCCTTCTAATAATATAAGTATATATTAAAAAAATTATTTCAAATTTATTTTTCTTGCCGTTTGAGATGTAAAATCACTAATTAAATTTTTATATTCAAGTTTAGAAACCAAATTTTTTTCAATTGATATTATAACTAAATTACCTAATCTTTCTTGTGACATAGTTGAACGCAAATAAAATTTTATTAACTTTAATTTTGAAAAACTTCTTTCTGTTGAAGCTACAGTAAAAGGAATAGTTAACATTATTCTATAAGCTATCCATGCATTTGGAAAAGAATTTACCCTTTTTTATAAAATCTAATATTTCAAGTGGTGTTTTAATTTCCACGTTTATAATTTCTTTTAAAACTTTTAATTCTGAATATAAATCTAAACCATCAATATCAAAGAGCATGTCATATTTTAAAAAGTTTTCAAGATTTAAACAATGTTTCTGCAAACTATCATCATCAAGTAATTTTAACTTTTCTATATTATAAATGAAATCAAAATTATTACTATATATTTCAAATTGTTCAAACCGACTTTGAAGTGAGGAAATAGCATGATCAACTAAATATGTGAAATAATTTATTCTAAAAGATTCTTCAGCAGACAATTTCATCTCTTCGTTTTCATTCTCATCAAATTGTTTTTTTTTCTCTTTATTATACGTTTTTCATGAAATTTTGGTTCTATATTCATTGGCTCTGCAATCTCTTTAGTAGAAATCATAGAAGATGTAAACCCATTTTCTCTATATTTTTTAAAAAATGAAACAAGACCTTTCAACTGATCTGTTGTAACAACAATGTCCATATTTTTAGATTGTAAATATTTACTAACCACATTAACAGCAAATAACATTTCATACCAAATATTCATGCCTAATAGAAATTCAAAATTTTCAATCTCATACGTTACTAAAGAAATAACTTCACTTTTTGTTTTAGGATCTTCACTAGTTTCTGCTAATTGATATAAAGCATCTCTTATTTGTGGAGCTTGAAATTTTATTGCTTTAACACTTTCAACATGACTTTCCCAACGTGTTTGTGATAATGGCTTAAGTGTCAAATTAGAGACACGATCTTGCAAATTTTTCCATCATTTTGTAGAAGAAGAGAATAATGAGTATATACGTTGTGTCACTCCAAAAAATGTAATAGCATTAGTACATGAATTAGCCATATCACAAAGAACTAAATTAAGACTATGACAACCACAAGGTGTATAAAATGCTCTAGAATTTATATCTAATAATCTTTTTTGCACACCTTGATGTTTACCTTTCATATTAGACCCATTATCATATCCTTGTCCTCTCACATTATTTACATCAAGTTAAAGATTTTTTAATATACTTGTGAGAACATTAAAAAGGCCTTGACCAGAAGTATCATCCACTTTTATAAAATCTATAAAGTACTCTTCTATTTTTATTGGACTTATTAAAATATCTACACATCTTAATATAAGTGACATTTGTTCTTGATGACTTGTATCTGGGGTACAATCAAGTATAACTGAAAAATATTTTGATTCTTTGATTTTTTTTAATAATGGCATTTCTTATTTCTAATGCTAAAATATTTATCGACTCATTTTGTATATTATGACCAAGATAATGAGTATGAATTTCTCCATTTTGGATACGTCTAAGGTGTTCTTGCATTATTGGATCAAACTCAGCAGTCATTTCAATTAAACTAAAAAAATTTCCATTATTTTCTTGATAAATCTTCTCATTTGTACCATGAAATGCCAAATTATTTTTTGAAAGATTTTTTACGACCGCTATAATTCTTAATAGTACATTCTTCCAATGCTCTTTTTCTTTATTTATTTTCTCTTGTAAATATTTATCAATTGTTTTGTTTTTAAGCAATCTCATCTCAATATCAACCCAAATGTTCATATTTATAGCATGCTCGTTATTTATTTCGTGAGTTTTAAGCTTGACACTAAGATTTTTTCAATCTCCACACCCTTCATTTGCTAACTGAATTGTATTTGCTTTTAAACTAAATAATTTACAACAAAAACAAAATACTTTGTTTAATTCTTTTGAATATACTAGCCATTTTCTATCATATTTTTCTCCACTTGGTAATTTTCGAATGTAATAAATTGTAGAAAAGCGTCTAAAATTTTCATCTCTTGGAAAATCTAAAACTTGTCTAATTGGACCTTTTTCAACTAATAAATCACATAAATTTGTGTCTAAATTATTCCAATGTACCGGGTCATAAATATTTTTAATAGTTGTTTCATCTTCATCGTTAATATTTTCATTTTTGTCGAATGGAGTTTCTTCTTCTAAATTTTCATGAGACTCTTCACTAGTATTTGATGAATTTGAATTGTTACCTTTAAGAATTTCTTCACAATTTTCAATTTATTTTTCATTTAAATCTTCATTTGGTTTTTCTAGTATTTGGTGTTTTGTATTAATAACAAATTTATCAAGTGCACCCTTTTGGGATTGAATTAGTTCTTCTATTCTTTTTTTTTTTTCCTTACGTTTTTCAAATCCAGATTCACACTTCCTAGTAGACATCTATATTCAAAGAATAAATAATTTAGAGCTCTTAATATTATTTTGCTAAAATAAAAATAATTATAAAAATTAAGAAGGAATTTTAACACCTGATTTATACTCCTGATTTTGCTTTTTGCTGTGCTAATACTAAAAAATCTTATATTATTACCCTGCATAAAAATAATAATGTAAATCACTTGATCAAATATAAAGTAAAATCAGTTAACAATGCTAAGAGTAAAATGATTTAAAACTCTTAATATTACCTTGCATAAAAATAATAATATAAATTACATTCACTTCATAAATTTACGTAATAAAGATGAGAAAGGAGAGACAATAGATGAGAAAGAAGAGACAAAAGAGTAAAATAGATGAGAAAGGAGAGACGAGAGTAAACTGGTGTAGAATACTAAGAGTAAAAGATGAGAAAACCTTGAATGAAATGAGGTTTATATAAGAGATGATGATTTGAGGGAGATAGGAGATGTGATTTGACATTTGAGAGTTGGAGAGTTGTGTAAAAGTGTTTCAATTTGCAACGGAAAAGTGAGCCGTCATTTGTGTTTTAAATTTAAGAGATAGGCATGATTGATTGGATGGGAGAATTGATGGGAATTGAGAAATTATAATTATATTAAAAAACTCTTAAAAAAATCATTTTGGGTAGAAGTAGACATAGGCGAGTAAATGCTAAATGGTGGGATTGATGAAAAAAAAATTATAAATGTATTAAAAAGTATTTTAAAATATAATTTTGGGGCCCCTTTTCAACACCCTTTTTTGGGGGCCCTAGGCAGCCTAGGGGTTAAGCCGGGCCTGACCATTAGCATCCCCTTATCCTCCTCACCAAAACCCCTAATTTTTCCACCAGAGTGCACCCACCAATCGTCAGTCATCACTCCTTGCTGGTCTGCACGACTTTCAGTTTTTCAAGCCAAATTCTAGTCGATTTCAACACCAAAAATCACCCTTGACACCACCATCAGCATCCCCATCTCCTCCTCATCAAAACCCCTACCTCCATCGACTGTCCTAGCTCACTGTTTATTGTTTGTCACCTGGAATTGTTATCACATGAATGTCGTCTTTCTATGACTCAACTCCATCGCAAAACACTTATTTTCTGCACTCTGTTGCCTACTTTTGTGTTTTTTAGTTTTTGTATTGTTGTTTTGTTGTTGTTTTCTTGGTCGTCGGCCATCCCCCTTGCATCCACATCCCCATCACTCCTTGCTCAACCAAACACCATACTCTTAAAAACACAACTTCAAACATCACTACAACCCCATGCTACCCCAACCCCCACTAATGTCGCCTAAGCCAATGTCTCTTGGGCTATGGTTGTTTGGACAGCTATGGTGATGGTGGTGGTTTGGAGTGGGGGGTCCTTGAGAGTTATCATTTTCATTTCATACTCAATATAGTAGAAATGACCATTTTACCTTTTAACCGTTATGTTAAACAATTTTATGTTAATTGAATAGTGGGGATTTGGAAGTTATAAAACCACAATGGGAACTTGGAGATTCATCAAACTTTGGGTGGGTAAATGTCGTTTACTCTTTTATAAATTTGGGATTTTTATCAAGGTCTTCCTAGTGTTTACTATGGATCGAAGAATTCTAACTGACTAATTGATGATTACTCTTATGACTAATTACGTTTCAATGATTCGACAATTAATATTTTTTAGAAAAATGCTACGTTTACAGCATAATCTCACAACCTTCTCTTACAACTTTAACGTGTCAATAGATTAGCATGTCACATCAACTCCCACCACACCCAAGGCATTATGAGAAACAAACGGTCGTCCCCCACGATCATTCCTTAAAGAACAACCATGGTTGTTCCTTACCTTGTTTCTCTCCTATCAATTCCCTTCTTCAATTTCATTCTTCTTCTTCTTCTTCTTGGAACAACCTTGTTCCTAAAAGAACAATGTTGATCCTTCTTCTTCTTCTTCTTCTTCTTCTTCTTCTTCTTCGAACAACAATCTTTTCTTATGAAAGGAATGGTAGTTCCTTACCATAAGGAATGTGTTCCTTCATAAGGAATGGTTGTTCCCTATGAAGGAAAGACTGTTTCTTTGGTCTAGTCAAAATCATTTTGCGTATTGGGTATGGTGGAACTGACGTGATAGTGTCAACTCAGTGCCAGGTCGAGGTTGTGAGGGAGGTTTGTGAGAATGTATTATTGCCGTAGCATTACTCATTTTTTTAATATCTTTATAGTTCTATCTTATGCACATAATAATAGGTCTACAAATATTTTTATTCCATCTTAATTATTGTCTTATTATTTTGATTCGTTGAAAATTTAATATAAGTACAATTTCCACTGGCATTGCTCAAGTCAACATTATAAATCTAGTCCTGTATTATTTTAGTGCAAAGGTTAAGTTGAGTAATAGAGTTCAACTCTGTTTGTAGCTCAGGAAACAAAAGCACACTTATTTATGCACAGGTTTGATAAATTTTGGATGGTTAAAATTAAATTAAAAATATTAATTATATAAAAATGTATTCAATCTTAGTTTAGTTTTTTAAATTACATTGGCAAGAAAATTCTATTCTAAATGGAACTTTGAGTGGGTGAGATTTCTGTTTATAAACAGATATTTGTAATGAAGTTTCTTTTAGATGTAGGTAACTCGTACAACATTCCACTGCCATTATTACCTAGTTAAATCTTGACCGTATGTCTTAACCACACATCTCAATGCTCGTCCTACCACTTGAGCTATCCAAGGGTGAGTTGTTTCTTAGATCATCTTCAAATGCTTAGTTTTGTAAACATTTTTCAATATGGATTTCTAAGTTAATTGGTATGTTTAATCTTTCTTCCTTTATATTGTATCATAATCAATAAGATTGCTATTTCAGTCTGGTATAGATTTTTTCCTCCTTAATTTATAACTTCGGTTTGTGAAACAGCTTCGTGATTTAATTCTGCAATTTAATATTCATGATTTCATTTTTTACTTTAAAAACACAAGCAAATTGTAGAAAAAATTTCAATGTATTGTCCCGATACATCCTTTTAATATTATTGGTTTACATAAATTTTGCTTACTTGGTATCTTTACAATGTTCCATATTAGAATTGGTAAGTCATAGTCTTATAATTATTACTCTCTAGGGGTATATGATATGGGAGAACAACATTTTCCCACCCAAGGTTTAGTGAAAGAACACTTTCCCATCCACCAAGTTTCAAAATGACACTTTCCCACCCTTCGTTATGTTCTGTTAGTATTTTCTGTTACCATTTGACTAAAAAGAAGAAAATACCCTTGATATTTGACTTTATAATTTTTTATTATTTTATATCATGTCAACAATTCAATTACCAATATGTCCATTGTTGATATAAAATTACTAATATGTTCTCAACTATATATGAGAATACAAATGATCAATTTGTCCTTCGAATTTTTTTATTAAAAATAATGTTTAAATGAAGTTGCCGTTGGATTTTTAAAATTTCAAACCCTTAAAACTGGCATTAATATTTAAATATTTAAATTTTGTTAATTTAAACACAAATAAAACTAAGTCATAGCATTACTAATGTCCAAAAAATAAGAATCCAGATTGTAAAATTACAGTAGAATTATAAGAAATTTTGTCAAAACCCAATAAAAATAGAAAAATTCAATACAAACAAAACAGGTTTCCACAAACTTTATGCCAAGACAAAAAATGGTATTGTAGAATTAATAGAGAAGCAAAAGCATTAAACTAAGTAACCACAAATTACAAAAATTAGGAAGAGGAAGCTTTTCCTTATCAAATCAAGTGCTTAAATTTTATAATGATTTTTGGCATTGATTACATTACACCTAACCTTGTCAACATAGTAAATATTTTTTCTCCTTCTAAGAACTGCTTCCAAAAGCTGGCTTGGAAATATTTTATGCTGTCAAAATCGTAAATTCTTGGGCTACTTCAATATCCTTGCTTTCATGATGTCTCCATCTTTCTAACAGGAGCTCTACATTTGAAATCATTTCTGGAATCATACCCTAGGCAGAAAAATATACCATTCTTTAAGATTTTAGTTACTTTCAAGGAATTTGCATAGAAAGCATGGTTGGCCAGCTTCCGAAGCTTAATCTATCTACTACAAAATTAATACTCATAAAAACATTATCACAATTTTCTTAAACTATCGTCATGTAACAACCATTGAATAAGTACTAGAAAATTTCCTTAAAATTTGTTAACATAGTATATTAAGATAGATGATAAACTGACTCGCAAGTTGGTCTTTATGTGCTCAAGATGATCGAGCACATAGAGAGACTTGAGACTTTGGGATTTGAGTTGGATGCAGAATTACAAATGGATTTGATTCTACAATCCTTGCCTGACTCTTATGCACCGTTAATAATGAATTTCAATATGAACATGATGGTGAAAACCTTGTCGGAACTTTTGAACATGTTGAGGACTGCAGAGCAAGACTTGAAAAAGTACAAGCCTATTTTACTGGTTGCTGCTAGTAAAGGAAAGGGTAACGGCAAGGGTAAGGCCAAGGCCAAACCCAAGCCCAAGCCCAAGCCAAAGGACAGGTTGCTCTTGGGCCTAAGAGTGGCATAGGGAAGGGCAAAGTAGTATGCTTCTTTTGTGGCAAGCCTAACCATTGGAGGAAACACTGCAAGGATTTCCTCGCAAGCAAGAAGAAGTCAGATGCTA
The DNA here is from genome assembly GCF_008641045.1 of Pistacia vera. Lineage (NCBI taxonomy): Eukaryota > Viridiplantae > Streptophyta > Magnoliopsida > Sapindales > Anacardiaceae > Pistacia > Pistacia vera. The sequence goes on from NW_022196401.1 coordinate 387,709, forward strand.
CAACTTCAGGTATGTTTATGATTGAGATTAACTTCTCTCCCTCAACATCTTGGGTCATTTGTACTGATGTGTAAGGACTAAGGCAGAGTAGAGTTCTCGCCAAGGGAGAGGTGGACCTACGAGTTGGAAATAGAGCACATGTGGCTGCATTGGCTGTACGGACTTACTGTTTATGTTTGCCTACGGGCTTGTTGTTGGAACCACATAACTATTATCACGTACCTTCTATTTCTAGAAATATTATTTGAGTATCCACTTTAGATAATATGGGGTATCATTTTGAGATATCTAATGGATTGTTGTCTTTTAGTTTGAATGGTATTCTATTTGGAATTGCAAGGTTATATAATGGATTAAATGTTCTTGACTTAAACAATAAAGATATTCTCAATATTGAAACCAAGAAAGCTAAACATAGCGATCAAAACCAGACATATCTTTGGCACTGTAGATTGTGTCATGTTAATAAGACTCGCATTGCAAAACTTCAAAGGGATGGAGTTTTTGACCCTTTTGACTTTCAGTCATTTTAGGTATGTGAGTCATGCCTTTTTTTTTTTAAAAGGTAAGTATGTAAGTCATGCTTGTTAGGCAAGATGACCAAGTCTCCTTTCACAGGACAAGGTGAAAGGGCTACTAAACTGTTAGACATCATCCATAGTGATGTATGTGGTCCACTCACAGTTGAGGCCAGAGATGGATATTCACACTTCATCACATTTACTAATGATTTCAGTAGATATGGTTATGTCTACCTTATGAGACATATGTCTGAAGCCTTTGATAAATTCAAGGAATTCAGGAATGAAGTACAAAATATGTTGGGCCAAAGTATTAAAGTTCTTCGGTCGGATCGAGGAGGCGAATACTTAAGCTCAGGGTTTTCAGAGTACCTGAAGGAATGTGGGATAGTATCACAACTCACCCCTCCTTATACACCCCAACACAATGGAGTGTCAAAAAGGAGGAATAGAACCTTACTTGGCATGGTTAGGTCCATGATGAGTTTTAGTGATTTACTTGCATCGTTCTGGGGTTATGCCTTAGAATTGCGACTCACGTTTTGAACCGTGTGTGGTCAAAGTCTGTAGATAAGACTCCATATGAACTATAGAGTGGGCGAAAGTCTAACTTGTCTTATCTGAGGATTTGGGGTTGCAAAGCTTATGTTAAGAAATTGACTTCGAACAAGCTAGACCCAAAATTTTGTAAGTGTATATTTGTGGGGTATCCAAAGGAGACCAAAGGATACTATTTCTACCACCTAGAAGAGCACAAAAAATTTGTTGCTCGATCTGGTGTCTTCCTAGAAAAGGAATATTTTCTAAGAAGTACTAGTGGGAGAAAGGTAGAACTTTATGAAGTTCTAGAATCACAAGATATATTAGACGAAGGACGAGATGATGTGCCACAGGAAGTGGTTGAGCATCAAGAAGAGGTTACTCCACAACTTGTGGATCAAAGTGAACCACCTCAAGTAGCATAGGAGCTACGTAGATCTAGGAGAGTACGCCATGAGCCCAAGAGACACGGTTATCTCATGACTCAACATGGTGACATACTAGTCTACCAAGATGATGAACCCAGAACCTACGAAGACGCTATATTGGATCCAAATTCTGTTAAATGGCTTGAAGCCGTGAAATTTGAGATGGACTCCATGTACCAGAACCAAGTATGGTCTCTAGTGGAACCACCTGAAGGGGTAAAACCCATAGGGTGTAAATGGGTCTTCAAGAAGAAGACTGACATGGATGGCAAAGTGCATACTTATAAAGCACGATTGGTTGCCAAAGGTTTCAAACAAATTCATGGCATTGACTATGAAGAAACCTTTTCGTCGGTTGCCATGATTAAATCCATCCGGATTATGCTTGCAATTGTTGCATATCATGACTATGAGATTTGGCAAATGGATGTCAAAACAGCTTTCCTGAACAGAAACCTTGAGGAGGATGTGTATATGACACAACCTGATGGTTTTGTTCTTGATGGGCAAGCTGATAGGGTATGCAAGTTGTAGAGATCTATTTATGGACTCAAGCAAGCTTCAAGGAGCTGGAACATTCGTTTTGATGAAGCCGTAAAAGAATTTGGTTTTATCAAGAATGAAGATGAGCCCTATGTTGACAAGAAAGTGAGTGGGAGCGTAGTAGTATTCCTAATGTTGTATGTCGATGACATATTTCTGATCGGGAATGATATAACAAACTTGCAGTCGGTAAAGACTTGGTTATCCAAGTGCTTCTCCATGAAGGACTTAGAGGAAGCAGCCTACATCCTTGGAATAAAGATCTATCGTGATAGATCGGGTAGGTTGCTTAGCCTAAGTCAGAGTGCATATATTGACAAGGTACTGAAAAGATTCAGTATAGAAGAATCCAAGAAGGGATTTCTTTCGATGTCATAGGGTGTTTATCTCTCTAAGGAATTGTGTCCTAGAACACAAGATGAGAGAGATAGGATGAAGAGGATCTCATATGCATCAGCAATTGGATCCATCATGTATGCCATGCTATGTACTCGGATTGATGTCTCATGTGCTTTAAGCACTTATAGTAGATATTAATTGGATCCAGGTGAGCGTCACTGGATGGCTGTCAAGAATATTCTTAAGTACCTGAAAAGGACTAAGGAGATGTTCTTGGTTTATGGAAGGGAAGATGAGCTCACTGTAAGAAGATATAGTGATGCTAGTTTCCAAACGGACAAAGATGATTATCGATCACAATCAGGGTTTGTATTTTATCTCAATAGGGTTTTAGTGAGCTGGAAGAGCTCCAAGCAAAGCACTATAGTGGACTCTACGATGGAGGTTGAGTATATTGCATTATCAGATTCGGCCAAGGAGGCAATCTAGATTAAGAAGTTCGTTACTAAACTTGATGTGGTTCCCACGATTGTTGATCCTATAGACATCTATTGTGACAATAATTGAGCAATTGCTTAAGCCAGGGAACCATGGTCTCATCAGAAGTCCAGACACATACTCAGACGATTCCATCTTATCAGAGAGATAGTTGAGAGGAAAGATGTGCAGATTAATAAAGTGCATACTGATGACAATCTCGCAGATCCACTGACAAAGCCTCTATCACAACAGAAGCATGAAAGGCACTTGAGATCATTTGGTATTAAATACATGAATGATTGACTATAGTGCAAGTGGGAGATTGTTAGAGTAGATGCCCTAGAGCCAATCAATTATTGTACAATTGACTCTTTGTAATAATGTTCATTGATCAATAGAAGGCATTTTATACTATATCGCGTAAATCATCATTGTATGTATTGGTAAATGTCCTTAGAATGGTAGAACCGTGACAAGAGTATCAAGTATTTCAAATCTTGATAGTGAGTACCTTATGAGCACATATGGTGGCCATTCTAGAAACGTTCGTAGCCCTAGTATTATTCTGAAGTAAGGGCACATATAATATGGTAAGGCTATCATAATGTTTAACGACCCTGTCGAAAGATAGTGACTGATCTCACTTGTCAAGGTTATTTGGTGACAACCTGGTGCAACACATGGGTGCTTGCTATAGCGGATACACTGCAGCAAGTTCACTAGACTGACCCACTAGAGGATTCCATATGGATGGTAACCCTAGTGTCTATGGAACAAATCCTCTAACGAATGGTGGTGCATGTGATCCTTAGACTTGAGATTACCGAAGTGCCTTGTGCACCAATTGGTGTAGTTTGACACTAACCTAATGCAGTTTTATTTAGAGCTGTCAATACGGTGGTGATTGGCTGTATCAAAAAGTGTATCAAGACTATGGTGGATAGACAAAGGATTCATCACTCCCAAGTACGGGAGAAGTTATCTCACGGTGCAATTCAGTAAATGGAAATGACACTGAAATTGTGGCCACAATAGGATTGAGTTGTTGCTCAATCCAGTTTATAATACAGGTCATTGGTCCAGTAACTGAATACACAATATCGAGAGTAACCGAAGGTTGACACTATTTCTATGCCTCGGTCTCGTTGAGATAACGAATGATCAAATGATCAAATGATCAAATTGTGTGGTAACCATATCATTTACAGTAGCTACTTTGCTGAATCCGAATCTATCGAGTGGTCATGATGCCTTGCTAGGGGGCCAATCTTGGTCTGTGCGTAGTGAGACGATTAATTAGTGTTAATCGCGATACTACACACTGTCGGTATGATGAGGAGCCTATGGGTCACACACATAGAAGATAATTTAAGAGCCAGGAAGTTAGAAGGCGTTTTTGTCTTTTTGGGCAAAAAAAGTATTTTGGTAATTTCACAGTGCAATTAAATTTGCTGAGGTCGTAGCCTTTATTTAATTTGTTAGAAAAATTAAATAAGTGAAATTACCTTTAAATGTGTGTTCGCACATATTTAAATATATTATCATTATTGTTAGATGTTAATATATATTTAAAGATATATATTAATTGATTTTAATTGAGATAATGATGAACTAATATTAAAATATCTAATTGGAAGTGTTTGGAAACATGAGGTGTTTGGTTGGAGCCCAAGCCTATTCCATAATGGAATAGGGCAATTAAAATATCACTATAAAAGAAAAGGGTTTCTTTGTGAATAGATGATATGATTCATTATTCATTCTTTTCATCAAAAGAAAAACACACAGCCCCAAAACTCTCTCTCGCACACCAATTTTAGTCTTTGATTGAAAATCAAATACTCTTCATTTCCTTTTTTGTTCTTAAGGCTAAAGAGGGATTTAGCAAATCCTTCTTTAGTTCCTTGCGATTATCTTCGTGTGGACTACGTCGGTTCGATTCTACACTTGGGCCGGTAGCAAAATATGTTTAGAGACAAAGTTGGAGGAGCCTCCAAACGTGCGTATGATTTCTTAAACTCTATACTAATTTTCTGCAGATTCTTGATTTGATATAAATTGTAAATTTGTGCCCTGATCTTGGTTTTATGGAACGATCCGTGTTGTTATTAACTTTTGTTTTCCGTTGCCTCAATGGATCATTTCCTAACAAAGACAACCCAATAAGAAATGCATTTCACATAAACTACAAAATTCTAAGTCCAACTTTCATAACTTTTGATGACAGCATCAACAATGACTTGGATTGGGTTCTGGTTGATAAAAAAGGATCCATATGTCCATGGTAGCACTCAACAGCAAAGCTGTCTCGAAAGTTGCTCATTGTATCATCATTCAACCTATCCATAAGAACTCAATAAATTTTAGTGCAAATGCCCCGCAATCAGCACTATAATAGGAGGAAAGCATTAGCATTAGAATCAGCTTATAAAACAATTGTATTATGTAAGTTTTATACAAAATTTACCCTGCATCATTTTTCAGTACGGGAAGGCACTTGTGTGGCCACTTTCTCGTCAATGGTTCATCACCCAAGTGCTGAAACATCTCGTTGTCTCGCAATAGCTGCGGGAACACTATACACAACGGCTACAACTTCGTCTCCAACTGCCTTTCCTGACAAATACTTAGGTTGCAATCAAGGATCTGCAGCATGCTTTCCTCTAGTAGCCAAATGACGGTTATCCAATGCATATCCTTGATGTTCATGATGTAGTATACTCTTTTCACGTTTGCCCAATTGTTGCCATATTTGGGCCTTTCCCCCTGTACATACTGCATCATCCTCTCATGAAATAAAAAATCATCAAGGACACTATCGAAGTCCTCTGTGGCCATTCTTTTTCATTTGCCTCCCCTTGTTGCACCTCCACCATTGGCCTTTTTCATTAACGTGTCATATGTAGTTACTAGGCTTTGGCTAAAGGCCACATCGATGATGGCAAGTGCGGATACAAAATATCACCATTATTGCTCTATTGCAACCTCATAAGTGCCAATACCTCATCAATGTGTCTATTCAAACACCTTAGAACTGTTTTTCCTTAGGCGATCTGTTTTGTTTTAAGAGACCGCTTAAGCGATTCAGTATACAATACCTCATGGAAAATATAAGCAAAAATAAGGGAAAATATGGGAAAAAACTCACCGAGTCGTCAAGCCACCTGCCCATTGTCAACATCTTTTCAAACCACTCTTGGGATAATCTCTGGTCTTGCACTTCACACACCCATCACTTCCAGAATCATTGTAATAGGCATAGAATAGTTTTTTCTTTTCCTCATCTATTGGCCTATACAAATCAACCTTTAGCTCCTCCGTTTTCACTTCCCCACTTCCTCTGCGTTCCTCCCCACCCTCCTCCATTTTCACTTCCTTCGTGTTCCTCCTCACCCTCCATTTTCACTTCCACACCTCCTTCGCCTTCCTCCTTACCCTCCTTCATTTTTGCTTCTCTACTTTCACAGACTTCCTTATTTTTTTTCTTCGTTCTCCTTTTCTTTCCATACGTTATTGCTGTGAAAGGAGATTTTATGTGCTTACTCTTTCGACTCTCTCTTCTATGCTCAGGTTGCACTTCAACCACTTTTAATACCCCACCAACTTTCTCCTCCACCCTACCAACTTTCTTCGCCACCCTATCAACTTTCTCCTCCACCCTTTTCATCTGCTCTTCCATCTTCTTAAACCTCTCATAAAAGGCTGTTGGGGTTTATGAGGTCAACCACCTCATTCTCCCAACGCCGATGCCTCAGCAAATCGGTACTTGTTGTATTGGTTTGCCAATTGGGTGGAGGTGTATGAACCTCTTCATCCTCCTCCTCCTCCTCCCGCAGACTAGACCTTCATCCTCGTCGGCCTCAAACACATTCTCAAGCAGTGGCTCTACAGCTGCACTCACATGTGTGACCTCTTTTAGGTCCCGCATTAGGCGGTTTATCCCCTCATTTGCTACATCGTCCAGTGCTATGAACGATGTAATGTACTCCGCTCCCAATTCACCTCTAGTAAGGGTGATGAAGGGATGAACGACTCTCTACAATAAGAAAAAAAATCAATCAAATTTAAGTCACATTTAAAAGCAAGTGCATATTCAAAAAATTAATCCTTTAATCTTACCAGAGTCGCTTGAATTTCCATTTCTATTTTTTCGTAGTCCAAATGGGCACACTTCTCTGTGTGCCATCGCATCATTCTAGGAAATTGCGGTGGCTCATCCGTAGTCTACTTCTGTACCCCCCCCCCCCCCCCCCCCCCCCCCCCCCTTAGCCAAGACAGGGACGACCTCATACATCCAAGCCTACATTGTAAAAAAAAAAAAGTCCATATCATAATTAAAACACGTATAATACAAAAAATATTACAAAAAGCTATTAATATTTACCTGCATTGCCCATGGGAAACCAAACAAATTGTACGTGCTCGGTCTATCCTTGTCAATAGATTGGCGATGTTTTATAGCCATCTCTTTTCCGTGTAGGGACTTAATGGTTAGTTGAAATGATAATCTTCCCCAATGATAAGCGTTAGAGAACTCCATGTTACTTGCAAACTTCACCCAATCCATATTAATGGCTTCTGTTGAGTCAGAAGCCATTAGGATCGAATGCACGAATCATACTAGGCACATCTTAAACTTCTCCGAAGAGGTATACCCATCTTCTCCTAACCTTTACTCTAAATCACGTCCCGTAATAGATGACTTCACCCAACTCCCCCCCCCCCCCCCCAAAAAAAAAAAAAAAAAAAAAAACCCTTCTAACCAAGTTATCGGCTACCCTACTCTTTGTTATTTTCTCTTGCTCTTTCGCATTCGGAAATACCTCATATCTTAGGCCTGTCATTAGGGCAAATTCCATCATCCTAAAACATAGTGGCTTCCCATCTACCACGAACTACATTTTTTTTTTTTTTAACTGAGTGCAGCAACATATTCCAATTTTCTCCTATGTTCGTAAAATGACCGAAACAACTATCTTTGAATCGGTCTATACCCCTCCTTTGTTCCTCTACAATATCCTTTATTCTCATAAAAACTTTCCAACTCGATCTAACTGTCACCCTTACGGGGAAGTACGATATCTTATCGCCTATAACCTTCAAGCCATAGTCTTTATGATTTATGCTTCAGAAAATCTGCACAATCGTTATAAACTAAATATCAGCAAAAAAAGAAACCAAAACAACCAGTAGGCTGCCAATTTGGGGGATATGGGCTTTGAGGGCATCGAGGAGTGGGTGTTTTTGGCTTTGAGAGCAGCAGGGAAGCCAATACAAGCCCTATAGAGGTTGTTGTGGCAGGTTTGATGACTAGAGATGGTTGGGGATGACAAGAAGGGGTGGAATAGGGGGGCGGCCCTGCATATTGCAAGACTGGCCATAGGCAGTGTGCACGCACAACTATGCGTGGCCAGCCCTCCAACCCCCCTATTCTACCCCCTCTTGCCATCCCCATCCCCAACCCTCCAACCTCCCAAAAACAACTCCCTACAGCCTCCCTTGCCTTCTCCCATCCTTTGGAACCCAAACAAAGCAACTCTCCCGATGCCCAACAACTGCTCGACAAAACGCCACGACCACCATAACAATCAAAACTAACTACATATCCCCCAAATTCGCACAAAACAATCAATTTTTTCATCAAATTCTAAACCACCAGTAAAAAATGTACCTTTTCTTCACCGACGTCCTCCTTCTCGCCTGAATTCTTGTTGGCGTCGTCCTCTTCAAAACCATTTTCTAATTCTCCTCTCTGTTCTTGTGTTGTCGTTGTCTCCTCTGCCGTTGGACCACCCTCACTCATCGGATGATCTGCTAGAGCGTCTTCTTCGATAACCTTTGAACAGCCGCTGCCGCCGGACTCTTGGATTTGGAGTGGGGTTGGGTTTTCCTTCTCTTTGTGAATATCAACCATGATTTTTGTGTAACGAAGTTTTACGATCAAATATTGGTTGGAAATAGGGAACTTTTATCATCGGAAATCGCAGAAAGATGTAAGTGTTTCGTCAATAGTTTTTTGGGTATACTACTCGATTAAGCGATTTTGAAGGGAGGGGGTAGTTTTTTAATTTTCAAAATTTAAACAAATTTCCATTGATTAACTATTACCCATATAGGTTTCAATCTTTTCACTCTAACCCCTTTTCTTTTTTTCAAGTTACAATTAAGTGTGCCACGTTAGATTTTTAAATTTAAAAAATAAAAAACTTGCCGATTTTCGAGAAAATTTAGCTGCCCGGTCCCCCCAAGTATGTATTTAAGAAAATGGCCTTGAAACTGTTCATCAAATATTTTATAATTTAGAGAA